>NC_041387.1:595041100-595069787 GCF_002162155.2 Triticum dicoccoides | reverse complement strand
GATATGGGGCATATGGGCCATGAGGAGGGGGCGGCGCCACTCTTTCCTTCTCCCTCTCCTACTCCTTCCCCCTTTCCCCCTCCGAAAAAGGGAAGGGGGGCCGAATCCTAGTGGGAGTCCAAGTGGGACTCCCCCCCCCACACACACACACACTTGGGGCGTGCCTAAGCCTGCCTCCTCTCCCTCCCTCCTTTATATACGGGGGGAGGGGGCGCCCCTATGAGACACACCAATTGGTCTTAGTCGTGTGCGGTGCCCTCCTCCACGGTTTACACCTCCGGTCATATTCTCGCGGTGCTTAGGCGAAGCCCTGCGCGAATCACATCACCATCACCATCACCACGCCGTCCTGCTGACGGAACTCATCTACTCCTTCGACCCTCTGCTGGATCAAGAGCTCGAGGGACGTCATCGCGCTGAACGTGTGCAGAACTCGAAGGTGTCGTACGTTCGGTACTCGATCGTCAGAATGAGAAGACCTTCGACTACATCAACCGCGTTGAGCAAACGCTTCCGCTTTCGGTCTACGAGGGTACGTAGACACACTCTCCCCATCTCATTGCTATGCATCTCCTAGATAGATCTTGGGTGAGCCTAGAATTTTTTTTGAAATTGCATGCTACGTTTCCCAACACAAACTCTCTAGTAACCCCGGAACCAGACTGGATCGTCGATCGGAACATCCGGAGCCCGGAACTTTCAGTCGTGCCCGGAACTTTCAGTCGTGCCCGGAACTTCCGGTTCAATTGTGTGGACAACTTTCGGAACAAATTCCGGTTCATTAGTCCAGCTTATTTTTGTCCGAGATTTAGCAATCTCGTCAAGCTCTACTATCCTCCCACTTACTTCTTTAGGAAGAAACTCATTCTCGAGAAAGTGTCCAGTTTCTGCGACAAACACTTTGTCAACGGACTTTTGATATAAGGAATACCCAATTGTTGCTCTGGGATAACCTACGAAGTAACATTTGTCTGCTTTGGGATAGAGTTTATTTGGTTGTAAATGTTTTACATAAGTTTCACAACCCCAAATTTTGAGATGCGACAAATTGGGTTTCTCGCTAAAGAAGTAAGGGACATCATATGGTGTTGACTCAACAGACTTTGAAGGTGCTCTGTTTAGTGTATATGTTATCGTCTCAAGTGCGTATCCCCAAAATGATAAAGGCAGATCGGTAAGGGACATCATCGACCTCACCATGTCAAGGTTCGGCTACGCCTCCAGATATTCCATTCCTCTATGGAGTTACAGGAGGAGTAAGTTGTGAAACAATTCCACGATCACCTAGATGTTTGCTATACTCATGACTTAGACATTCTCCACCACAATCTAATCGCCAAAAAAATTGCCACGATGATTCTCAACTTCGTTCTGAAATTCTTTGAATTTTTCAAATGTTTTAAACTTATGTTTCACCAAGTAAATATAACAATATCTACTCAAATCATCAGTGAAGATTACGAAGTATAAGTATCCACCGCACATCGGTGTGCTCATCGGACCGCATACATCAGTATGTATTGTTTCTAACAATTCATGCGCCCGTTCGGGATGACCTGTGTATGGTGTTTTAGTCATTTTATCCATCATACAAGCTTTACACGTGTTAAATAATTCAAATCAAAAGTCGTTAATACTCCATCTTTATGAAGCTTATGCATACGTTTCTTTCCTATGTGACTAAGACAGCAGTGCCACATATAAGTGGTATTATCAGTCTTCTTAAGACGCTTAGCTCGGCTATGTCCCTCTTAACTCCATTCCACCAAAATCTTCCCTTTAAATCCATATACATTTTGGTGTTACCGGGATGTATAGAATAGGAAGAGTCGTGGTTCCTACATGATCAACTTCCTCAACTCCAATCGTTGGGCACACAGACTCGGTTCTCAAACCACATAACTCGTTGATCGTCCTCGTGGAAACCTTCCGCCTTTTCCTTCAGGTTCGTCTTCTTCTTAATCTCAGGGTCCTACTTTTGAACTTCCCAGATCCTTTCTAATTCCATATTGCCCAGAGAAAGGCACAAATTCCCCACGGATTTGGCACTTCAACTCATGATGAATCGCCCAACTAGTTTCTAAACAAATTTAGAATATTCGTTGGCGGTGCTAAATTGTAGATAACATGAATCATGCGCCAGAGCAAGGTAGTAAACGGACATGACAAAATAAATGAATTGTCCCCTCTTGGTCATAAAAACAGTAACTTTTATTTGCTACCATGACAGTCACGTTTAGCAAGGTTATCTTTGGTAAGAAGTACCTCCCTCTGCAAAAAACCACATTAAAACTTTAATCTTGAAAGGAAACTTTATTTTTCAAATATGTTTTCTGCGGAAAATAGGACCAGAATCCATAAGATCCGCATACATAGACTTCACAGTGAAGACACCATTAATGGTTAACCTCCACTGGAAGGAATCTGGCATGTGAGTTAGATTAATTGACATCAATCTAGAAACCAAATGGATCCACTTGGTCCATTTGTCGCCGAATAAAGCCTTGTGAAATTGGATGTTCAAAGGACTAGCCCCAAGAACGGCAACCACTGTATCCTCTTTTGTGAACACAATATTATACAAGATCGAGTATTTGTAATGCTAATGGAATATCACCTAACCAAGTATCTTCCCAAAAACTCGTCGATTGAAATTGTTAAGTAGAACAAAGGAATTATTAACACCATGCTTTTAGATATACATGTAAATGTCCAGGTGCTACGATAGTCCTATCATCTCTTTGGATCCAATTGCTTATCTCAGTTGCAACTACATGACCCCAGGTTTTCCAAATTTTGGAATAGCTTTTTCAGTAGCTTTGTCACATGGCATGACCTCCGCGGCAGTTACCATCTGTTGGTCTATCTCACTCAGTGCAATCTCATGATTATTTGTCAAGTTTATCTTCAGAATACTCCTACTGGTTCATGAATTGAAAGAATATGTTGTCTTGAGGGGCTTTCAGCAGAAGCTCAACCAAGCATTTAGTCAAAGGAGTGGGAGCATCTTGAATATTTAGTCCGAATGCGTTCGCTTGTTTGTAAATATTTGTTCTAAAAACTCATTTATTACTCCATCCAGATGAGAATATAAGTCTGGCACGGGAACTTAGATTTAAAAAATCACGAGGAATAGGTCATCTGAATATATATTTTTATGACATAATGTAACATATTTTTTGCTAATCAATAAAACAAAAACCTAAAAACATGTGTCCAACTTATCCCATCCGGAGGGAGCAATACGATGGAGCATGGTCTTTGCTTCCATTCAATAAAAAATGGATTAGGTTTGATGGAGAAAGGGTTGGATTCGTTGGGATTATGTCCGGTGGAGTCTGAATCCATCGCTGCTAAATGGAGACGGCCAGCGTGCGATCTGTTGATACTGCGCCGTCGTTGCTTACGGGAAGTATTCAGAGACATCACTCCATCAACCACTGCGTCAAGAATATGGGTAGCATTAAGCATAGCAATTAGCAACCCAAGCAAAGCAGTAGCTAGGTTTCTTCTATTCCTTACCTATAAGAACACTTCCGCAAGTTATGCTCCTAATAAATGTACTACCAGTGGAAATTGGACATCAAGATAAGGCGATGCACCAACTATTTCATCGAGATATTATGGAAACCAAGCTTGAAACAGCAACCTCGCGATGACGAAATGTCAACTTGTAAAGAAAATAACAGTTTCGATACTATCTTTTCGCTCCTCGGCCTCAAAATAATATGGGGGCAGCAATGATTTGCTCCTACTACACAAGTTCGGTAGATACACATACATCCACTTCCTCTTGTATAATAATTTACCAACATATACTAATGAGGGAAGGTCGGTACTCCATAGCATCATAACGAAAAGGTAGAGCGCTGATTGTCTGGGCCTTAACAACTGCCACCGTTAACATGGTGGCCAGTTCCGAATGAACCCCAGAATCTTCAGTACACAATTTATAAATAAACAAAGAATATGCCCTCCCTTATGCGAGATGTCTGTGGAGCTGGCGAGTATTGTTTCTTTCTCTCTCTTCTTTCACAAATAATGCCCAGCACGACAACAAGTAAAATAACCGGCTCAATGATCACAACAGATCCACATCCAGGTTGCTCACCGAATCCATCTCAACTGATACCATGGCCACATCAATCCGCTTAATTAATCCCATCATCTCGAAGGGCAGCTCGCCTGTCTCGTCGAACAAGATTTCTCATCTTATTTGCCTAAGTACAGTTTTTCTCCCTAATTTTGTTTTCTCTCCATTTCGCGGCATCATTATCAGGCGTCCGGCCGGAGTTCATATATTGTGGAAATGGACATTTCATCTAATCCTTGTATGCTCGCAAAGTTTATTCATCTTGTGGTCTAGGTAACATTGCCGAAATAATATATTGACTACCTACTAAGAACTTGGTCACACAAAACACGTCAAAAAATAATGTTCAAATTACTGAACACTGGGATCAGTTCATCGTTCTGTACTTCTCTACGCGAAGGCCTGCGCCTCGATCTCGGCCTTCACCATGGCCGCGTAGAGGCCATCGCGGTGGTTTGCAAGGAGGGTCTCGTGGCTGCCGAACTCCACGGTCCTGCCGGCGCTCACCACGGCAATGCGGTCGGCATCGCGGATCGTGGAGAGGCGGTGCGCCACCGTGATCGTCGTCGCGCGCCGCGACACTCGTCGCAGCGCCTCCTGCACGTGCTTCTCGGACTCGAGGTCCAGCGCGCTGCTCGCCTCGTCCAGGAGCAGTATCCTCGACTGCTTCAGCACTGCTCGTGCGATCGCAATCCTCTGTTTCTGACCACCTGACAGCTGCACCCCACTCTCCCCAACCTGCCAAAAATAAGCGGTTCAGTATATAATGTCTATAATGTGTAAAAATCATGTAAACAACATCTTAATTTACAAATGTTAAGTTTTAAGTAAGTACAAATGTTAAGTTTGGCGTTGGAAGTTGAGATTTGTGAGCAGTTTTTCAATTTGTGAACAGGTACTCACTTGAGTGTCGTAGCCTTGGGGAAGCCCAGCGATGAACTTGTGGATGTTGGCCTCCTTAGCAGCATTCTCGATTTCGGCCCACGCGGCCTTCGGGTTGCCGAACCCAATGTTTTCTCTGATGGACCCACTGAACAGGGCCGGCTCCTGGCCCACCATCGCGCATTCCCCTCTGAGCCACTTGAGGTCCAGCTCCCGCACGTCCATGCCGCCGACCGTCACGGTTCCCCCCAGCGGGTCGTAGAACCGCTGCACCAGCCACACCACCGTCGACTTGCCGCTCCCGCTCGGCCCGACCACCGCCACCGTGCTCCCGAACTTCACGCGCAGCGAGAAGTCGTTCAGCACCGTCACGTCCGGCCGCGACGGGTACGCGAAGATCACTTTCCTCAGCTCCACGTCCATCGGCTTCCCGTCCTTGATCGTCCGCCGCTTGGTGCCTTCCTCGTTGATCGTCGGCCGGCGCTTCAGGATGGACAGTATGCCGGCGATGGCCGTCGGCGCGCCGGACGTGTCAGGGGCGAGTCCGGCCAGCTGGCCGACGGAGAAGGAGCTGAGGACCAGGATGAGGAAGATCTTGGACACGTCGCCGAAGGTGGACCAGCCTTTGGTGATGAAGTAGGCGCCCGCCCAGAGCGTCACCGTGTAGGCGCCGTACATGGCGCCCTGGGAGAGGCCGAGGATGATGCCCATGTACTGCGACTTCCGCTGGGCCTTGGCCGAGGGGCCGTCCAGCGCCCGGTTGAACGTGCCGACGATGCCGCCCTGCGCGCAGAGCGCCGCGACGGTGCGCACGTTGGAAACGGCACCCGCGGCGATGCTGCTGGCCCGCGCGTACGCGGCTTCGTCGGACCTGGCGCCGACGTTGATGAGCAGGTTGAGGTAGCTCGCGCCGAGCGTGAGTGGAGTACAGGCCATGGCAATCAGTGTAAGGCGCCAATCCAGCCCGAAGCAAATGCCGAGGCCGACGCCGGCGGAGCCCACGGCCATGAGCAGCACGGCGTACCGGTCGCCGAACATGGAGCGGAAGGCGATGGCGTCCCTGGCGAGCCGTGTCACGAGGACGCCCATGGCATTGTCTTCCTCGTCGAACCACGCGGGCTCCTGCCGCATGATGGCGCGGAAGAGGCGGTCGCGGACGCGCATGGTGAGCCGGGCGCCGGCCCAGCCGCAGAAGCCCTGCTGACCCGTCATGGTGAGAATGCAGGCAAAGCCGAGACCCACGACGGCGAGGGCCAGGTACCCGATCTGCCGCCTCATCTTGTCCGTGTCGGGGTCGAAGTACACCTGGACGGCCTGGCCCAGAAGCAGCGGGAAGACGGAGAAGACCGCGCCGGCGTTGATGCCCATGAGGAACCCAAGGATCAGCAACGGCCCTTCCTGCCGCTGCAGCTCCCATATCTCAGAGACGCTGAACTTGGCGGCGGCCTTGCGGCCGCGCGCGTCCTTAGCATCCGCCTCCACCTCCTGTATCGCGCGAATGCCGCCATACCTCGACTTAGAGACCGACACGTCGTACCCCGAGTTGTCAGTGAAGCTGTTGTACCCCGCCGCGCCGGGCGTGCCAGGGGTGCCGGGAGCAACGGCGGGAACGGACCTGCCGCTGTCAGAGGCGAGCTTGACGAGGCCGGCGTAGGGGCCAGCGCGGGCCATGAGGTCGGCATGGCGGCCGGACTCGACGACGGCCCCGCGGTCGAGCACGGCGATGGTGTCGGCGTTGCGGACGGTGGCGAGGCGGTGCGCGATGACGAGGACGGTGCGGCCGACGGAGAGGCGGTCGATGGACTGCTGCACGACGGCCTCGGACTCGGCGTCGAGCGCGCTGGTGGGCTCGTCCAGCAGCAGGATGCGCGGCTCCCGGATGATGGCGCGCGCGAGCGCGATGCGCTGCTTCTGTCCCCCCGACAGCTGGGTCCCGCGGTCACCAACCTAAACAAAAGAGAATATTTAGGCCCTGTTTGGTTCATAAGTCCTAGACTTTTTTTAGTCCCAACTTGTAAGTCCCAAGTCCCTAAAAAGTCTCTGTCTGTTTGGTTCCTGGGACTTATAAGTCCCTATAAGACCATATTACAACTATAAGTCTCTATAAGACTCTCCTTGAGAGTCTTATTTCATAAGTCCCAAATGTCCACTTTAAGTCCCTATAAGTCCTTCATGTTTGGTTTAGATGGGACTTATAGGGACTTTTTTAAGTCCCTAAACCAATAAGTCCCTAGAAACAAACACCCTTGGGAGATCCTGGCGAGCCCATGAACAGAGACAGACTAGTGAGGCCATCATCAGCATCGGCATCATCAGTTTGCTTAATGCTTAAAAAAAATCAGTTTGCTAAATGGATTTAGTTACCTGCGTGTCGTAGCCGTCGGGGAGGCCGAGGACGAAGGTGTGGGCGTTGGCCTTGGTGCAGGCGGCGATGGCCTCTTGCCTCGTCGCGTTCTCCTTGCCCATCATCACGTTCTCGATGATGGAGACGGCGAACAGGATGGGCTCCTGCCCGACCAGCCCGATCTGCGACCGCAGCCACTTGAGGTTCAGCGACCCCAGGTCCTGGCCGTCCAGCGTGATCGTCCCTAGTAGACACGAACAAAAATTCGTTACGACCCATCATCGTGCGTGCAACGGCAGCGCACGGCCATGCGGTGACCGTCATGTACCTCGCGTGGGGTCGTAGAACCTCTCGATGAGCGCGAACACGGTGGACTTGCCGCCGCCGCTGATGCCCACCAGCGCCAGCATCTTCGCCGCCGGGACGATCAGGTTCAGGTTGTACAGGATGAGCGACTCCGGGCGCGACGGGTACGCGAACTCCACGTCCTTGAACTCCATCCTGCCCCTCACCGCCGACAGCGCCCGCCCGCCGGCGCCGTACGGGTCGATCTCCGGCTCCCGGTCGATGATCTCGAACACCCGCCCGGCCGCCGCCGTCCCCTGCGCGAACTGCGCCGAGTACGACAGCGACAGCGCCAGGCCCCTGCACGCACGACGACCACCATTTCCAAAGTTACAACCAGCCAACAAGCTTAGCGACAGAGAAAGTGATGGCGCCTTGGCACCGGCGTGCAAGGTGCTGCTCGTGCTTGCCTTCCTCCGACCATGACGCCGAAGAAGCAGGCGATGGCGTCGCCGCCCTTGATCTCCCCCTGGGCGACCAGCTTGGCGCCGTACCACAGCGCCAGCGCCCACTGGGAGTAGGTGACCAGGTAGATCATGCCCATGCCGGCGCCCTTGGCGAAGCCCATCTTGACGCCGATCGGCGACGCCTTGCGCAGCCACTCGGCATACCGGTCGGCCAGCCGGTCCTCCATGACGAACGACAGCACCGTCCGGATCGAGCTGATCGCCTGCTGCGCCACGCTGCCCGCAGGTTGGTACGACGCCTAGTTTGATAGATTGTCAGAAGCAACACAAATGTTCAGTTCAGACTGCATGTTTGTTTTCCTTCAGTCTATATATATGTTCAAGACACGAATTACCTCTTCGTTGGCGGCGAGGCCGCCGTATATGGCCTTGTAGGCGATGCCGCAGGCCATCATGACCGGCGTGACGGCCAAGACGGCGAGGGCGATCCGCCATGACGTTCTGAACCCAACCACGTAGCCGAAGATGAAGGTGAAGACGTGATGCACAAACCCTGCCATCTATATATACATGCACAAGTACAGCAGTTCAGGCAGAGCGCTGGGAGGATGCAGCCATGTTTTTTGTCCATAGATATGGGCAAAGTGTTTAAGCAATGTAAATCTTGGTTACCTTCTCCCCCATGACTTCCTGGATCTGTGCGACGTCGCTGGAGATGCTCTGCATCACCTCGCCGGTGCTCACCTCCGTGTCGAAGAAACCGATCTCCTGCCGCAGCACCGCCTTGAGGTACTCTCGCCGCACCCGCAGCGCCGACCTCTCGCCCACGATCCTCCAGCACATGATCTCTGCGCCAACCAACGCTCATCAGTACTGGTACTAGATTCATGCATGAGGAATGACATGTCAGAACAACAGTCATGCGTGTGCTCACCGAGGTACGCTCCGATGACGACAACCACGGCGAGGATGACCATGTACACGCTGATCTGCCTGACGTCTTTCATCATCTGCGTCTTGTCGGAGGCGACGATCTTGTTGACGAAGTTCCCGAAGAGGTACGAGTACCAGGGCAGCGAGCCGCCGTTGATCATGGCGCCGATGCACCCGAGCACGAGCAGCACGACGTCCATCGGCGTGGAGTACTTGAACAGCCCGGTGACGCTGACCGGCTTCCCGGCCCTCAGCTCGACCTCGCCGTCGTCGTCGTCCTCGTCGTCGAACTCGTAGCCGCCAGCGTCGTCGTCGCCGTAGTACCGGCTCCGGCTCTGGCTGTAGGACGTGGCGCTGACGTCGTAGCCGAAGCTGGGCACGTCCCGCTGCACGGGGGCAGGGGTGACGTAGAGCTTGTTGTGGTTGTCGCGCGAGAAGGAGACCTCGCGGGACACCGGGGTGCGCGAGCCGGCGCCGGCGCCGTACCTCACCATCGCCCTGTCCACGGCGCCGGCGGCGGGGGCGACGGACGCGGCGATGCTGCAGTCGTCGTTGCTGGCGAAGGAGACGTCGGGGGCCACGGCGGCGGCCCGGCTCGCGTCCGTCACGACGCTCTGCAGCTCGAGCCGCTTGCCGGCGACGGTGCTGACGGCGCCGCTGGGCCGGTGCACCGTCGACATGGACGACGAGCGGTCGCGGTGCGTCCGGGGCCCGGACCGGCGCGACAGGTAGTAGTCCCGCGCCGTGCGCTGGAACAGCGCCGGGCCGCGGCGGGAGGCGGCGTCGGAGCCGGCGAGGCCCCAGGGCCCGACGGCCGCGCCGAGGCCGTGCGGCTGCGCCCACGACGTGTCGGGCTGCCAGGACACGGAGCTCTGCCACGACATGTCATCGTAGCCGCCACCCCGGCGGCGCTGTCCGCGCGGGGCGCGCCCGCCGGCGAAGGAGGTGGAGTTGTCCGGGGTAGGGTAGGGGCTGCGCGCGCCCTGGCGCCGGCGGCCCTGCCCTTGCGGCTGCGGGCCGGAGCGGGAGAAGGAGAAGTCGGCCATGGTCGCAGCTCCAAGAGGTGGCGTTGGGTCCGATGATAAAAAGGGGTTCCCGCTCTCGGGTGTAGCTCCCGATGCTCGCCGCTTGGTCGCCAGTCGCCGGACAGACGGCACGGCCCTTGGGCACGACGCCGCGCGGTGTGTCTCTTTTGTAGTACTACCAGGTGCCTGAGCCAGGATCAGCAACGGCGTATCTGCACTGGGATTTGACTGTTTCGTGTGTTGTGACGTGAGGAATGCGCCGTGCTTGACATGATTCTGTTCTGCCTGCACTTTCTGGTGAACACCGTAGTACATATGATAGTACTATAAACATTACCAAGTCCGAGCTGTGCGGTGGACATAGCTATGCACGACGGCTTCGACAAATGGAGACAGAGATAGGAACCCTGCTGCTAGGCTCCAGGCAATGGTACTTTGGAACTTTGGATGGAGCGTGTATCCCTTCCTTGCCTACATCTTGTATTCTTGTGCTGTCGATTCGACACTTAAGCATGTGGAGCCTGAACTAGATGGTTGTCTGTTTGATGTGATCAAAGCTCTCAACACCAATGGATTATTATTTAATGAATGAATGAATGTACTCGGATATGTACTAGACAGGGTTGGAAGTTTAGCAACCTGCCACCAAGAACACATCTTCGTGTCAATCGCCTGGGACGTGATCCGCTGGCCTATGAGCTGAGCCGCGTGAGATGGTCCAAATTCGTCACCGGCGCCCACGACGCCCCCATGAAACTCGTCCCAGAATATGCCCAGCTAGCCTACGAACAGCCCGTCATTTTCTTGCAATTTCACTACCCTTCTCATTTCTCGCTCTCTGCTCCTCCGTATACTGTATACTGGAGTAGTAAGATTTGGAAAGCAACAGTATGGTTTTTATTTCTTTCTGGGGGCACTTGGGCAGTATGACTATCTGCTGTCTATTTCTTCAGAGGATCGGTGGTCCAATTCAAATCTGAGTATTTAAAACACAATGGTTCTTCAGGTAGTGCTGCGCCGGCCGGTCAATAGCATAATGCTTGTTTGGTCGGTCATCTTCCAAGTGGCGAGGAAACAGCACTGTTTCATCACCCCTGCTTACCCAGAAAGTGTCTTCGTTTCAAGGAAAAGCAGGCTCGTGGATTTCATATATCTGGTTAGGCACACTCACCCAGTCAAGCCATGGGAGTCATCACTAGGCACAACCTCTACGGCCGGCCGAAACATTTTCTGAAGAAGCAAAACATGATCTTGTAGTTCAGGTGATCCATTGTGTCAGCATTTAGATGTGGAAAAACATGAGTAAATAGCATAAATCTTCGTTTCATTTTCGCTCGATCGAAATACTGGTGGTTTAGCTGTTCCTGCAACATCGGCATGACATATGCTATGTATGAATGCAGACAATTCGAATCTTTACTACCATCTCAAAGCTAAGTGAGTTTCTATAGTCGAACTAAGGGCCATTATTATTTTCCTTTACAACAAACGGCACATATTGCTTGCTACCACAAAAATAAGTAACAGGAGCCTTACAGAGTACCAGAAACTTCAGGATTTCTGGAACGACATGGTGAAAGCGTAAGGCCCACTTTTCATCCAAAACCTGTTTCATGGTTTAGGGGGAAACCTCCGATAAATGGCTGCTGGTTCGTCCCTGCTGAAGGGGCATAACCCTGTACAGCAACTCAAAGTCAGAAAAGCATAAACTATTCTAATGTCTACAATTTTGTGCGTCGTTGACAGGAGGTGGAACATCACCAGGCACATGCTAAAATACTGTGAAAAATAAATTAAAACCAACACTCATGGTGTAAGAAGTTGAAGTGCACTACGTCTAAATTCAGTTCAATCAGTGTTTGATACCTGGTTTCCATGTGCGTTTCCTTGAAGGGCATGTTGGCCGGAAGTAGAAATGGAAGTGGCCTGTGATTGCCATGACGTGTGTATCATTCTCGGCCTGAATCAAGAATCGGAAGCAACTCTTTAATTAAAATGCTGCATTTGATCAACTTACATGGTCATGGAGATTATTCAAGTGCACTTGTGGTTGACCTATAAATGGCGCAGGAGCATTTAAACAAGAGCTTGGAGTCTGCGAAGCTCCATCATTCAAGAATTCTTGGTTGCCTCTATCTGCAGATTTTGCATCCTTCGTCCATCTTCTCTGAAAATATTTCTGTGGCAACTCCTTTATATTTCTGAAATCAAGGACTTTCAGCACATGGCAGCACTGGATGCCCATCGATTCGAATTTTTTACAACTGCAAACAACAGACAAGTCACTGGATTCAAACCTAACATAGTATTCCCCGGGTCTATCTGTTACTGCTACTCTATAGTCGGATGCAGTTCCAGACTCCCCACAACTGTAGATCACTGAATCCACAAACATCTCAAACTCTCTGCGGAAATTTTCAAAAACCACTGGTGTGTATATGTTGGCAGCTTGTTTCAGCATTTTCGAGGGGGGGATTCTCGGGAAGCTTTGGCTTGCATGAAAATCAGCTTGTAGCTCTGCATAGCGATGCTCATCCAGCACTCTTTCATAGTGCTTGAAGAAAGACAAAAAATCAAACTGTGGGCTCAAGTACTTTCTTAAGACATTGCTAACACATTCTAACTGCAATGAACTTTTTATATCTGCGGTGAATACATGTCGATTGTACGCTGATGCCCATTTATCTCGATCTTTGAATAACTTATGAAGCCATTCATTGTTTCTTAGATCATACCTCTCTAGCATGGTTCTCCAGCCTAGCAAAAAACCCTCTTCATCCTCATAATCATAAACGCATCTGCTGAAATCCTTTGCAAATGTTTTAGAGCCTTGGAAGATGTGATTAAGGTGTTTGACAGTGTTTTGGTACAGTTGCCATGGGCAAAGACAGTGAATTGTACTTGGCCATACTGCGCTTATGGCAGCACTTGCTGCAATTGATTGATCTGTCAAGATTGTTTTTGGCTGTTTTCCATCTGTAGCGATCTTGAACGTGTCAAACAACCACTTGAACGATTCCACTGATTCATCATAAAGCAAAGCAGCACCAAATATGGAGATTTGCTTGTGATGATTCACTCCAAGGAAGAGAGTTAATGGCCTTCCATGTGCATTTATCTTGTAGGTTGTGTCCAAACAAACCACGTCACTGAAGTAGCTGAAATCAACTCTAGATTTGGAATCGGCCCAGAAAATGTTGGTCAGTCTGTCATCCTCATCGAGCTGGACAGCATAAAAGAAAGACGGATTGTTTAGCTGCATGCTCTGCAGGTACTTAACAACACCTCCTGCATCACCACGTTGCATATTTTTCATACGCTTTGAACAAAGGGAACTTCTGTAATCTGCAGGGAGGAAATTAACATTTCTAAAAATTCCTGCCTGCTGTACTAAAGATCCACCAGAAAACCTTGACGGTGTTGTGGAATCTTCTGAGGAGTTGCATTCAGTTGTTTGTACCTCAGTGAGCACTCTCTGAGATCTCAGCATATGCATGGTTGATGGGGGTGCTGGCTGATGGTTATGGTCTGCTACAAATTCAGCAATGTGATATTTATTATAGGATGTAATCTTAATTATCATCCGTGCGGGGCACCCTATTCTTGTTTCTGGCCGTGGCCTTTTAACTTCATTAGCTCCTTTCTTGTCCTTACGGAAACCCTCCCTCGAGCATACAAAGGTTCTCGATCTTGTGATGTTGTCAGCTGATTTGTCCGATGAACTCTTACGAACACTAAAGCCCATGTGTCCAGCATACCTGTTATAGAATTCATATGCTTTGTCTTCATTGTCAAATTCCATGCCGACTTCAGGCACCATTTTTGCAACAGTAGCATCATCTATGGGGGCATCAGAATCAATAACTTTTCTCAATTTTCCCTGCTTGCATCCAAATGATTAGTGATTTAGCATGCTAAACAAAAAATAACTGTCGGGATCATTGTTGAGGAAATCGTTAACTGGTAGCTGCTCGGTTGGCTGGTGAGTAGGGGATTAATCGGCTAATTGGCAAGTTAATCGGCCATTTAATCAATTAATCGGATGATTTATCGGTTTATAGGCTACTCGGTGACCCTACGAGTAGGGATTAATCGGCAAGTAAACTGGTTAATCGGATGAATTCTTGAACAGGGGTCGGGATATAATATACTCTCTGCTTATGTTGAGTATGTATATGATCTTTTTAAGAAACATTTGACTATGTAAGGTGTTGGCCATGCTATATTAATAGTACAATATGCCGCTCTACTATGAATCAACGATAATTGATATGTCAAAAGTATATGCAAGTTTAAAATACACAATTCAAGCTCCAGAAAAATTGAGGTCAACAGAAAAGCTCTTCTGACCCATACTAGCCAATGTTCATCGAGTAGAAGAACAACAGAGTTTTCACATGAACGTCATTTTTTTGCTCAGTAGAGAGCACAAAACAATCCTTACAGAAAGAAAAACGATTGGTGATTCAATGTGATTTGAGTCTATGAACAAGCACAGGAATTGTAGGCCCTATAAGCCACGACATGAGTGAGCGAAATTGATTAAACACATAGTGCCTACCTTTGCCCATGCTATTCCACATGCATTGCATAAAGTCCGCCGTCCCATCGGTCCACGACGCATATGAGGCGTCGCATTTGCGCTAATTCCACAGCGTAGGCATCTGAATAACTATAACAAAGGAGTTAGAAATTATCTCACTGCCACAGGGATGCAGTGTGATTGAAGAAAGGAAGTAAACATGTAGTAAGTCGCAGCATTCTCTTGACACTGCAAAAATCACACACATGTTACACCCTCGCTTTGCACAGTAAGAGGCAGACAAAATAGGAACCCAACTAATGTGTGCATATGCAGTGGGCATTCATGGATGATTACTATTTTCTCACACCCATGAAATGAAAAGACGGTATACGCTATACAGTGAACGGGTGAACAGCTGGTCACTCTGTTAGCCTATGGATGCATGTCCAATTTCTTCAACTACAGAACGCACCTAAAACAAAGGTCCCATGTCCACAATTGCAGAACACACCCATGTAAAGGCTAAGTAGACTACGAATACACATAGAATCCATATTATCCACAAATCTCTATTCTCACACAGACAAGATTAGCAGTACAGATGCTGAACTTTAACTAGCCTCCAAGCCACCCAGTGACACTTCCTATTTTGCATAGATTTGGGCACATCCTCTTCAAGTTAATGTCAATGTCAAAATCGGTTGCGCAGACAAAATGTTGGCACTGGACAGCTGAATGTAAAAGACAGTATGTTCCTTTGGTTTCTTCACCTGGTAGGTTCGTCCACCCTGTCGTCTCCTTCGGCACCGCCGACACCAACACCAATGCCCCCTTCGCCCTCGAACTCCATGCTTATACCAGGCAGGAACACAGAGAAGGGACAGCGTTCCTTCGAAATTTAGCTGGGAATAGGCACCTTGGTGCTGTCCGCGCAGGAAAAAAAAACCTGCCACAGACTAGAGGGTGGATTGGATTGGAGTATCCATCCTAGCAAGAAAAGGGGACCAGAACAGAGCTCTCGGGACAACCCGAGCAACCTTAGAGTTGGTCAGCGACAGAAGGCACCGATCCAGGTCCGGTGGATCGCCGCTCCGGCGAGAAATGGCGGGAATCTGCGGGGGAATCGGTTGGATTCGGGGGTTTAAAGCTAGGGTTTTGGGCGCTTGTGGGGGGCGGGGAGCCGGATTGGGATTTGGTGTGGGAGATGGGATACCGGGGGCACGGCGACGGAGCGCTCTATGCCTGCCACGCGCGCATATCCTGCTTCCAGTGGGCATAGCCTCATAGGGGGTAGTTCGCCTCTTTTCTCTTTTTTCTTTTGAATTTTTTTTTTGATTAGTTCGCCTTTTTTCTCTTTTTGAGCAGGGGTAGCTTTTTTTTAGATAAGCAGGGGCAGGTTGTTTTTTTTAAGGGGAAACATGCTTTACTTTATTGATCAATGGAGCGAATTAAAGGAATAATAGAAGTATCATGAGGGTGTAACAACCACACATGGCGACCCTCCCCTAAATGTAAAGTATGTTTAGCTAAGCCATGAGCCTCCTTATTGGAGAGATGTCTCTCATGGGTAAAGGAGCAGGACTGAAAATCCCCGCTCATGTCGTCGATCTCCTGCACAATTGGTGCGATTGCGTCCATAGTTCCAATTTGTATGTCCTTGACCACTGAGAGGCAATCTGAGGCCACCCTGATATGAGTCAGTGTCAGGTCCTTGGCCAGTGCAATAGCCTCGCGACATGCAAGAGCTTCCAATATATTTGGATCGGTCATTCCATGGAAGACCACCGCCGCAGATCCAACATATGCTCCTGACTGATCCCGGCAAACAGCACTAACAGCCCCCACTGGAGGATGTTTACAGGTGGCTGCATCAACGTTTACCTTATGGTGACCTGCCGGTGGTGGTATCCATTCTTGTGCCCGCGTCGGAGTTGTCCTGGGCTTCGATATTTCATGTGATGAAAATGCAATACGCAAGTCTGCCAGGAACCATGTCATGAAAGAATGTGTCCCTAGCGGGCTCTGTTGTTCCCCCTCATGGATTAGCTTTCTCCACGCCGACCAAATTGCCCACAGTGTCATGGTTAGCTTTGTAAACTCATCATGTGGCATTGATTCTTGCATGCTGAAGATCCAGCGGTGTAACCCGGCCGGACTTGGTGACTCACTAATGACCCGCCCTGACTGGACAGCACACTAAGTGACCCGCCCGATCCTGGTGGCTTATGGGTGACCTGGCAAGCGGATCAGAGGAGTGACAAGACCCGGGGGCCCAGGAGGCTCAAGGCCCAGAAGGCCGGCTTACGTTATGATAGGTCGGCTTAAGAGGAAAGGTGTGAGGAGTATCTCCCTTACAAGGAATCAAGACCCGGACTTGTATCCGACTTGTAGTACAAGATAGGCTAGTCCTACTAGGACTCCACATGTAACCCGCCACTCTAACTTATATAAGGAGGGGCAGGGCTCCCCAAAGGAGGACAGAAAACAAGAACAATCTTTAGGGCTAGACACAAAGGGGAGCCGGCTTACGACGACTCCTCTCATGAGCATAATGAGACCTAGCCACAAACAACATGTAGGGTTGTTACCGGATGATGTTTTCCGGGGCCCGAAGCTGTCTAAATCCTTGTCTTGCGTGTTGCGTCTCTCGTCCCGATCAACCCCTCTCAAGCTACCACATAGATGTGTTGGCCTCGCGACTAAGTCCTGACACTAAGGACATCTGACGTGTTAATTCCACAACAGTTGGCGCCCACTGTGGGGCTCGCGCACAGTGGTGTTTAGTGCTTGAAGGGCGTTATCCCAGGGATCGAGAAGCTCCGCCCAGCTTATTGAAGAAGTTCCGGTCGACTTGTCGGAGAGTTCCAGCTGGCTCACGAAAAAGTTCCGACCGCCTCGATGAAAGGTTCCGTCTGAATCGGTGAAAAGTTCCGACCGCCTCGACGAAAGGTTCTGTTTGAATCGGCGAAAGGTTCCGACCGCCTCGATGAAAGGTTCCGTCTGAATCACCAAAGAGTTCAGATCACCTCGACGAAAAGTTTGGTCTTAATCGCCGAAGGGTTCCAGCCGAATCGCCAAAAGGTTCCGTCCGAGTCATCAAAGAGTTCCGACTTAGGCTACAGAAAAGTTCTGGATTATCAAAAAGCTCCGGCCGGATTATCAAGAGGTTCCGGTTCAAAAGTTCCGGATTATCAAAAGTTTCGGCCAGATTATCAAGAGGTTCCGGTTTAAAAGTTCCGGATTATTAGAAATTCCGGTCGGATTATCAAGAGGTTCTGGTAAAAAAGTTCTGGGTTATCAAAGGTTCTGGCCGGATTATCAAGAAGTTCTGGTTCCAAAAATTTCGGCTCAAAAAGTGTTGGCCAGGTTATGTGAAGAGCTCAGGCATTAGAAGACACATCACCAATTAACTCTTTTGTCAAAAAACAAAAGCAACACTATGCATTATCCGGCGCTAGCATCCGACAAAAAATACCAGGTGATATCCATCCAGTTTACTTTTATCAATATTTATTAATTTTTTGAAAACAACTACTATGCCTATAGTGTTGTTATATATAGCCATCTCCCCTGCGGTCCGGTTTATGTCAACGCGCCGACCGGCTCGCCCGTTAGTGCCACCTTACAACGCTACAGATGACTCGCCTGTCCGCCCTCGCGGCCGGTTCACGCGTCCTCACTGGCTTACAACGTGGATGACAACTTGCTCGTCCGCACCGGCTTACAAACGCCATGGCCGGTTTATCTGTTTGTTCCCGCGGCCGATTCACCCGTGAGGGATTTCAGTTTCACCTAGGGATCATCACTTTCGTGGCGGATTATTTTCGGCCTAAACAAATCAGGTGATATCCATCCAAGTTTGTTTTATTATCATATGTTGTTTTTGTCAAAGAACAAGTTTATCTTTGCCTTGGTCTGCAATATTGTTTATGCAGGGCAATTATTTATGACAAAAAGTGATATTATACCGCGGAGGTGGAGACACGCCAACATCTTTTGGCACAGGTGGTCGTCGTTACTCAACGGACTCCTGCACCGGCTTACAACGCTGTGGCCGTCGCTCGTGACCGCGCCGGCTTACAAACGCCATAGCCGTCTCTTGCGACCGCGCCGGCTTACAACACAGTGGCCGTCTCTTATGACCACGCCGGCTTACAACAAGGAGGACAACTTACCTGCCCGCACCGGTTGACAGCACCACGGTTGATTCATCTGTCTGAGCCGCCTTTGATGTTGCGGTCGTTTTTTACGGTCCGTCTCTTGTGGCCTGGTCTACGTCAACACACTGGGCCGCATTTTTCTGGATGAGCTGTTTATTGAGTATGAGCAAGTCACTACTTGGGAAGCCCGATTTCTTTTCCAACAAATTGGAGGCAAATTATCATATATCATCAACCGCCGTCTGCGCTGGATGGCTCAATGGATAGGTGCACAAGTCGTCGGCACTACGGTTTGGTTAACTTCAGACAGCCAGTTGGAAGGAACCATTGGCCGAGTTGCTGACACGGCTCATACGGGATCATTTATAACCCGCCGCAGTCACCTCAACCTTATGTGGATAATCACTAGCCTAACATATCAGGTGAAATCCATCCAATATATTTTATATTACATATTATTTTCTTCAAAAGAGCAATTACTTTGGTTTGCAAGTTGTCCCATGCAGGATTCAAACCGGTCTATATCACGGTTAATTATGGAGAATCTCAAGCCAACTCCTCAAGTCGTCTTGAGACTCGGGGGCTACAATGATATGACTCGGCAAAATTAGCCGGTTTCAATAAATTCAAGATCATTGAAGGGAAAATAACCCGGCCCCGGAGATTACTGCTAGATCGATGAAAATTTAAAAGCCGTCAGAAGATTTCCGGCTCAGAATAAGGACTCCGGTTTAATCCGGCTCAAGAGACATCTTTCTCCCACAAAGCACTGAAGCTCTCAAATCCGGTTCAAAATCCGGCTCAAGGTAAATTTGTCCCTCACAAATTTTTGAAGCTTTCAAATCCGGTTTATAGTTCCGGTTCAAAAAGAATTAATATCTCGCAAAGTTCGAGTTCTCAGACAAAGTAAAGGTTGCCAAAAAGAACTTGCTGCCATGATGCGCGGTTCAAACATGGGTATCCTGCTTTACGACTTATCAAATTTATGGTCACTTGGGGGCTTCCTGCTCATCGAGCATAGCTGTCGGTACCCTCTTGATCGGTGTGATGCCAAATTTATGGTCACTTGGGGGCTTCCTGTTCAAACATAGGTCGTATTCGAACCAAAGAGAACATATCTGTCGATACCCTTTTGATTAGCAAACTGCTGAACCTACTTGGGGGCTTCTTGATCGTATCCGAATCATAGCTCAACCCCTTTGGCAATTGACGTGGATCGTAAGCGTCGCTAAACAACTCTTAAGGTCACTTGGGGGCTTCCTGTTCAAACATAGGTCGTATTCGAACCAAAGAGAACATAGCTGTCGATACCCACTTGACCGGCATCGCCAAAGCCATTGGGGGCTATATGATCGTATTTGAATCTTAGCTTAACCCCTTTGGAACGGTTTACTGATCGTATCCGAATCAGAAGCCTCAAAAAGTTTTATTCTATCTCTGGTAAAGTTTATTGCAGCCACAATTACTTAACTTGAGACCTTTTGGGGATCATATCTCAAATGTATATAAGTGTTTTATGATTAACCCGGCTTGACTTTTGACTATAAGTCGCCAGCTTATGACAACCATCATTTATATGGAAGCATTGGCTTCTAAGGATTGGGTTATCACCCTTACTACATAGGTCGTATTCAAACCAAAGAGAACATAGATGTCGATACCCACTTTGATCGGCAATGCCAACGCCATTGGGGGCTATATGATCGTATTCAAATCTTAGCTTAACCCCTTTGGAACGGTTTACTGATCGTATTCGAATCAGAAGCCTCAAAAAATTTATCTGTTTTTATACAATCACAAGTATTTGAGTTGTCACAAATATCATATGTGCCGGTTCTTACAGAGTTGAGTTATCAACTTCACTGTCCGGGTCACATAAGCCGGCGGTATCATTCAAAGGATCATAGGGATCTTGTGATCTACTTGTGTGCAGGATAAGACTACATTTGGGTGGTTACCCGCCCTGGTTTTTGACGATAAGTCGCCAGGGCATATGTTGTTTAAACTCTTTGCAGGATTTGCAGAAATATGACATATAAATGATTAAGTTCAAGCTCATTACCAAAAGTTCATGCTTCAAAATGATGATCCGTTCTGGATTTTTCTCAAAGGCCATAAGCCGCAGGGTTATAAAAATTCTGGCTTATAATGGAGGCGTATTACATCGCCATCGGCCAAGAGCCGCCAAGTCTTTAAACTCCAGATTTATTTGTCAACCGATGAGGTATTCAAACCTTTAATAGCCAAACTGGCTGGATTTTCATGATGACATTGATGATTGAGGTTTTCATACCGGATTATATTATTCAAATCTCGAATAGCCAACATGGCTGGATTTCTATTGTGATTATCAATAAACAGTGCTATGATTGAGGTTTTCAAAGTCGCTTTAGCACAACGACTATTATTTTTATCAATGGATATGATTTATCCTACAATGGAAGGAATAGTCCCGAGTCGCTGCAGGCTTACGACCCGGCACTTGGGGGCTATATTATTCAAATTGGGATTATATCAAATATGCAAGTCCCATGTCGCTGCCAGCATGCACCATGGCACTTGGGGGCTAATGCAGAGTCATTTTTTGCCCAACTTATTGAAAGACCCGACTCATCACATTTTAAATGAGCCGGCCCTTGGGAGCTACCAATTGCTCCTGTCAAAAATTCAAGGTACACAAGCCTCAGTCGATTACATTGAAAGATCCACTACTCAGTTGGTAGAGCGCAAAGCTCTTAACCTTATGGACGTGGGTTCAAACCCCATGGTGGAGATTACATTATATGATGTTATTATCAATGAATTATATGCAAAGTCCCAGCTCAGTAATATCTTACTGAGCCGGCCCTTGGGGGATACACATTGCTGTTCAAGTTTACATGGTTATATCTATAAAGTCCCTGCTCATTATTACATAATGACCCGACCCTTGGGGGCTACACTGGTTGAAGTATTTATGAGCATAAGGCAATTTCAAGTCCCAGGTTGCTGCAAGCATGACAACCCGGCACTTGGGGGCTACAGGTAATATGGATATAAGGGAGAAATATCTTCCAATTTTCAGTTTTGAGCAAACCAGATTGACCCGGCATCACCAATCATTATGACCCGGTGTCTGCAACAATCATAACCCAGCGTCATCAATAATCATGAACCGGCATTGGTAACAATCATGAACCAGCATTGGTAACAATCATAAACCAGCGTTGGAAACAATCATGACCAGGAATTATTAGTTTTTATAGCCCGGTGATTTTGGAAATCATAGATCGGCAAGTTCTATATTTTCAAACTGGTTGAATATCAGATGAGTATTTCAAGACCAATATTTCTTAAGCCGGCGCTTTGGAAGCCGACTCAAATGGATTATTTGTTTACAATATTTCTTCTACAAGCAAATTGATTGTGAAGCTGGTCTATTGACCCGGATTTTTCTAGAAGAAGGAAATAACAAGGACTTAAGGATGTTCAGGGGCCGGTTTACAAGAATTCTTAACCCGGAGCACAACCTGTCAAATTTGTTCTTGTGTTTATTTTGCAGCATAAGTTTACCATGGATAAATCCAAGCTAAACTTGGGGGCTAATGTCGGGGATATACCCCGCGGTGTAACCTGGACGGACTTGGCGACTCACTAATGACCCGGCCTGACTGGACAACACACTAAGTGACCCGCCCGATCCTGGCGGCTTATGGGTGACCTGGCAAGCGGATGAGAGGAGTGACAAGACCCGGGGGCCCAGGAGGCTCAAGGCCTAGAAGGCCGGCTTACGTTATGATAGGCCGGCTTAAGAGGAAAGGTGTGAGGAGTATCTCCCTTACAAGGAATCAAGACCCGGACTTGTATCCGGCTTGTAGTACAAGATAGGCTAGTCCTACTAGGACTCCACATGTAACCCGCCCCTCTAACTTATATAAGGAGGGGCAGGGCTCCCCAAAGGAGGACAGAAAACAAGAACAATCTCTAGGGCTAGACACAAAGGGGTAGCCGGCTTACGGCAACTCCTCTCATGAGCATAATGAGACCTAGCCACAAACAGCATGTAGGGTTGTTACCGGATGATGTTTCCCGGGGCCCGAAGCTGTCTAAATCCTTGTCTTGCGTGTTGCATCTCTCGTCCCGATCAACCCCTCTCAAGCTACCACATAGATGCGTTGGCCTTGCGACTAAGTCATGACACTAAGGACATCTGGCGTGTTAATTCCATGACACTTTGCGTTAGGCTCCACCGCATCGTCAGATCCACGAGCTCGTCGCGATCAGCGCCAAGTTCTTCACGATAGACAACAAGAAGACGCTCGAACTCGCATCGAGCGCCGAAGGGAAGCGCGACGTCAATCCGACAAGCGCGCTGGGCCCTCTGTTGACATGCATGCGCCAGGGGAACTAGGTGACTTGCCGTACGCGGTAGGTTGCCCTGCGTTCACTCGTGAGCTGCGGCAAGTCCAGTGCCCAGCACGAAGAATTTCAAGCCAGATGTACCAGAGAAGTACGACGGCAAGACGCATCCGTCAGAGTTCCTTAGCATCTACACCATTGCGGTACAAGCTGCTGGGGGGCGAGACGACAAGATCCTTGCCAACTACTTCCCGCTGGTACTCAAACCCAACGTCAAATCCTGGCTCATGCACTTGCCGGACAACTCCATATCATCCTGGGCGGATCTATGCCATCAGTTTGTCGGCGCCTTCACAGGCGGCCACAAGCCTCATGGACAAGAGAGTGACCTTCACCTGCTCGCCCAGAAGGAAGGAGAGCGCCTGCGCAAGTACATACAGAGATTCAGCAACGTACAGCACAACATCCCAGATATCCACCCTGCCGCGGTAATCAGCGTGTTCCATCAGAACATGCGGAACCGCAGGATGCGGGAGGAGATGGCAATGTGCAAGACCAGAGACATCAGTGAGCTATATGCCCTGGCCAACAAGTGTGCACGTGCTAAGGAAGGGAGGAGACTCCCCGGAGAGAATATAGGAGCAGGAGGATCTGACAGTGAGGATACTGCCCCGGCAAGGAAAAGCCGGCGGCGGAATAACAGAAAGAAGAAAGGCAAAGAGGTGCTAGTTGTCGAGCAGTCCGGCAGCGGAGGTGGCGCCAAGAAAGCCAAAGCTGGTGGCTCCGGCAAGGAGATTGCCGCAGAGGCTGTGGCGGTCGCCGACAAGCAGGACGGCACCAACAAGCAGTACTGCAAGATCCACCGCACCAAGGGCCATGACCTCCAGAGCTGCAAGAAAGTTGAGCAGGTTGTCGAGCAGCAAAAGGCTGAATACGAGCGGCGCGACAAGGAGAAAGCCCAGGAAGGTGCTGGAGGATCCGGCAAGAAACGTCCCGGCCGAGGAGGACGCCGCGGCAAGGCCAAGCAGCGGCAAGGAGATAGACCTCCCCGCGGCCGCGACAAGGATGAAGATGACGACGACGATGAAGACATGGATGATGACGAGACCGATGAGCAGGAGTTCCAGAAAAGCCACAGAGGTCCTGTGCGTGGACGGAGGTGCTTCTCTGCATACTTCACACCGCCAGCTCAAACAATGGGTGTAGGAAGTCAATGCGACAGAACCACCCGTCGAGTCACGTAGGCCTTTGAAATGGTCCAGCACGCCTATCATCTTTGATATTGAGGACCACCCTGATCACATAACTGCGGTCAGGTGCTTGCCGATGTTGGTTTCACCAACTATCCGCAACCTCAAGGTCACAAAGATGCTAGTTGACGGCGGGGCCGGCTTGAACCTGATCTCCTCCGCGGTGCTCCAGAAACTCCAGATCCCTGACAGCGAGCTCGAAGAGACCGGCACATTTCAAGGAATCAATCCGGGAAGGAGCAAGCGAAGGGAAAGATCACGTTGCCGGTAACATTTGGCAGCGAGCTGAACTTCAGGACTGAGAGGGTCACTTTTGACGTTGCTGACTTCCCATTGCCTTACAATGGGATACTCGGCCGTCCAGCACTCGCCAAATTCATGGCAGCCTCTCACTATGCATACAACGTACTGAAGATGCCAGGCCCGATAAGCGTCATCTCTGTCCCTGGCGACAAGAAGGATGCTCTTATCTGCGCCGACAAGATCTACCGGGAGGCAACAGCTGCAACAGATCGCAAGTCACTTGCCGCTGAAGCTCCCGGGGGGAAGAAGAAGACCAAGTCCGGCAAGAGTTCTGATGCCCACTCCGGCAAGCGCACCTCTTCGGAGTGCTGCGCTACCGTCGAGGACGCACCATTGAGCTCCACCGGCAAGTGTAAGAAGGCAATGGCAGCTCCACCAGAGACCAAGAGGGTGTCCGCCAAGGAGGACGGCACTGGTGGTACCTTCACCATCAGTGCCACGCTCGACCCTAAATAGGAAAGCACGCTCATTGCTTTCCTGCGGGCGAACGTCGACGTGTTTGCGTGGCAACCGTCTGACATCCCCGGTGTTCCCAGGAAAGTAATTGAGCACCACCTTGCCGTCTGTCCTCATGCGCGGCCCGTCAAGCAGAAAGTCAGGAAACAAGCGGTGGAGCACCAAGAATTCATTGCAGAAGAAATCAAGAAGTTGGAAGCAGCAGGCCTTGTCAAAGGAGTGCTCCATCCTACGTGGTTGGCCAATCCTGTTGTCGTACGCAAAGCCAACGGGAAATGGAGGCTTTGTATCGATTTTACCGATGTCAATAAAGCTTGTCCCAAAGACCCATTTCCCTTGCCGTGCATCGACCAGATTGTTGACTCCACAGCCGGATGTGACTTGCTTTCATTTCTTTATGCATACTCAGGATACCATCAGATCTTCATGGTAGAAGAGGATGAGGAGAAAACCGCGTTCATTACCCCATGTGGCACATACTGTTTTGCACGGATGCCCTTTGGTTTGAAGAATGCTGGTTCAACATTTGCAAGGGTAGTCCATCACGCTTTTGAGCCGCAAATGCACAGAAATGTGGAAGCCTACATGGATGACATAGTGGTCAAGAGCAAGGACAAAGCGACCCTGATCCAAGATTTAGATGAAACCTTTGCGAATCTGCGCAAGATCAACCTCAAGCTGAACCCCGAGAAGTGTGTGTTTGGAGTCCCTTCCGGCAAGCTTCTCGGGTTCTTTGTGTCTCAACGGGGAATTGAAGCCAATCCCGACAAGATCAAGGCCATTGAGCAGATTGAAGCACCAAAGCGCATCAAGGATGTACGAAGACTTGCCGGTTGCGTGGCTGCTCTCAGCAGGTTTATCTCTAGATCTGCTGAGCGCGCCCTGCCGTTTTTCAAGATATTGAAAAAGGCAGGTCCAATGAAATGGACTCCGGAAGCGGAGGCTGCGCTGCAGGACTTGAAGAGATACCTGTCCTCCACTCCAACACTTGTCGCACCTAAGCCACAAGAGAAGTTGCTGCTGTATATAGCGGCAACCAATCAAGTGGTTAGTGCTGTGTTAGTGGCGGAGAGGAAGACAGATGATGAGCCAGCAACCACGGCAGATGCATCCAGCGACAAGCAGGGGGCTTCACCGGCAAGCTCTGGTCCGGCAAGCTCTGGTCTGGCAGGCTCTTGTCCGACAAGCTCTGGTCCCGACAAAGATGGATCTGCGCAGACGCATAAGGAGATGCAGAAGAGAATGGTGCAGCGCCCAGTTTACTTTGTCAGTTCCCTTTTGCAAGGGGCTAGGACAAGGTACTCTGGTGTGCAGAAGTTGCTTTTCGGCCTTCTCATGGCCTCGAGAAAGCTGCGCCATTACTTCCAAGCACATGAGATCACAGTCGTCACTCGCTTTCCGTTGAAAAGGATACTGCAAAATCCAGAAGCAACAGGCAGGATTGTCGAGTGGGCACTGGAACTGTCAAGCTTTGGCCTCAAGTTCGAAAGCACTTCAACTATCCAAAGCAGAGCATTGGCAGAGTTCATAGCAGAGTGGACGCCAACACCAGATGAAGAAATTCCAGAGACGAGCATCCCCGTCAAGGAAGCAGGCAAAGAGTGGCTGATGTATTTTGATGGTGCCTTCTCACTGCAAGGCGCCGGTGCGGGCATGCTGCTTGTCGCACCCACCGGAGAGCATCTCAAGTACGTAGTCCAGATGCACTTTCCCAAGGAGCAAGCAACGAACAACACTGCAGAGTATGAAGGCTTGCTTGCTGGTCTCAGGATCGCGGCAGACCTTGGGATTAAGAAACTCATTGTCAGGGGAGACTCACAGCTTGTCGTCTGCCAAGTGAACAAGAATTATCAGAGTCCGTTGATGGAAGCTTATGTCGATGAAGTGAGAAAGCTAGAAGAGCACTTTGACGGCCTACAGATGGAACATGTTCCAAGAGCTCAGAATGACATTGCTGATGGCCTGTCAAAGTGCGCCGCACTTAAGTTACCTGTGGAACCAGGGATCTTTGTGCTCAAGCTGACTCAACCATCTGTGACACCATCAACTGGACAGAGCAAGAAGAGAAAGTTGATTTCCGGTGACTACTTTCTGGCAGAGCTTCCCGAAGCCGCCGCCAAGAAGGTCCCCAAAATCAACACTAAGGGTGCTGAGGGGCAGTTTGCTCCGGCAAGTCTTAGTACTTGTTCCGTCGAAGCAGACACTCCCGACAAGTTTTGCTCCGGCAAGCTTGCCGGGGAACATCAAGCTCCGGCTGAGCCACAGGTTCTCGCCGTAGAAGCGGATGTTCCCGCAGCAGCAGAGGTGCCTTTAGTCCTTGTTGTCGAGCCACAAGCTCCAGCATGGGCACAACAAATTGTCCGTTTCCGGCAAGGGTTCTTTTGGCCGACAGCCCTCTAGGATGCAACTGCAGAAGTAACCAAGTGTGAAGCGTGCCAGTTCCATTCCAAGCAGATTCATCAGCCAGCTCAAGCTCTCCAGACGATCCCTTTATCCTGACCATTTTCAATCTGGGGGCTCGATATCCTTGGCCCCTTTCCCCGAGCTGTCGGGGGCTTTGAGTACTTGTACGTTGCAATCGACAAGTTCACAAAGTGGCCGGAAGTGGAACCAGTGAGGAAGGTGACAGCACAGCCAGCAGTCAAGTTCTTCAGGTTGATTGTTTGCCGTTTCGGGATCCCTAATAGGATCATCACCGACAACGGCACACAATTCACGAGCCGCACCTTCATGCAGTACGTCCAAGATCTTGGCACCAAGGTCTGCTTCGCTTCTGTTGCTCATCCGAGAAGCAACGGTCAAGCGGAGAGGGCGAATGCTGAAGTGCTGCACGGGCTCAAGACCAGGACTTTCGACAGGCTGCACAGGTGCGGAAGAAACTGGATCGAGGAGCTGTCGGTGGTTCTTTGGTTGATCAGGACGACGCCAAATCGAGCCACTGGCCAGACGCCTTTCGCTCTAGTCTATGGAGCAGAGGCAGTTCTCCCCATGGAACTCATATACGGGTCACCTCGAGTGCTCTCTTATGATGAGCTTGAGCAAGAGCAGCTGCGACAAGATGACGCGCTGCTCCTTGAGGAGGACCGTCTTCAGGCTGCTGTACGAGCTGCTCGATACCAGCAAGCTTTGCGCCGCTACCATAGCCGCAAAGTTAATGCCAGAAGCTTCGAGGAAGGCGACCTTGTTCTTCGGCGTGTTCAGTCCGCCAAGAATTCCAACAAGTTGACGCCAAAGTGGGAAGGCCCTTACCGGGTGAAACGAGTCAGTAGGCCTGGTGCTGTCCGCCTTGAGACCGAAGATGGCTTTCCGGTGAGCAACTCCTGGAACATTAAGCATCTTCGTAAGTTTTACCCGTAGGGCGCGGTTGCCGGAACCTGTTCCGGCAACCACCTTTTGTACAAGTCTTGCCGATGTTGCATGTAATCCTTTGTACAAAGCCGGGCGCAGATCCTGTGCATAAGTAAAGCTCATGTGCTCCGCACATCTTGTCAATTTCATGCGTTTTACTTTACATTTGCATGCTTTATCTGACACTTTGTGCAGCACCCATCCCCGGTAAGCAATAATGAGCCGAAAGGCTCCATGTCTTTATTTTCTCTTCTTTCTTTTTCTAAACAACGGAAAAG
>NC_041387.1:595021580-595040731 GCF_002162155.2 Triticum dicoccoides | reverse complement strand
GTCGTTTAAGGAAGGTTCGCCTTGCCGGGAAGCAAACAACAGAAAAGCTAAGTTGCCAAAGTCTGAGCAATTAGTTTTTAATTTTTAAGTTATCTTCCTTGAACGACTGTGCTTTGTATGGAAAACCTGTGCGCGGAGGAACCAACTCGTAGCTAGATGCGCCATTACTTTGTTTCGAGTCCGCTCAACAACTTAAGTGTGCTGCAACTAGTCGCGACAAGGTTTCTTGTCGGAGCGGCACCGCCAGCAGGCTGCTGATGTCCCGCACTCAGCGCTCGCGGCTCGGGTGCCTGCGCCGACAAGTCCCCTAAAAGCGTAGGGTAAAACATACAAAGCAAGGGATCTAGTAAAGGAAATAACATAGCGATCATTATCCAAAATAAAGTTATATTACAAGATAACTTGTCGCAGCTCTAACACATTGTTTCCATGACATGACCAACAGCTCTAACGGGCGGCCTAGTCTACACGATCGCCCTCAACCCTCTTGATCCCGCTCACCTTGTCCATAATGGGTGCGACAAGGGCCTTGAGCGCTTCCAGATCGGCGTCGGGCGGCAGGGACCTGAGGACATTGGTGAGGTTGAGGCCTGGATTGCGGAAGGCCACCTTCACCAGCACCTTCTGAAGAACTCCCGCGCAAATCTTGCGCGACTCGTCGGCCAGCTGCTTTGGGATCTTCTCCCGAAGCCGCTGGAGGGCCGTCGCCATGCCCTTGAAGAACAAACTAAGCTTGGCGCTGGGTTGAAGATGCTCGTCGGAAGAGTACCCGAAGTCCTCCATCCCCAGCTGCGCCAGCTCCCCGTCGATGACTGCGGCGATATTCACCAGACCCTCGGTCCAGTGCTCCACCGTCTCCCTGAACAAGTTCTGGGTGATGGCAATGCTCGCCAGCAGCGCCTCGTCGGCCTTGATCTTCTCCGACAGGGTCACCTCTCGCTCCTTGGCGGCGTCCAGCGTCTGCGTCAGCGTGGCCAACTTCAGCTCAAGATCCGCGTTGGAGTCCTTGGCGGCACTGAGCTCCTTGCTCCTCTCAGCGAGAAGACCTTGCAGCTCACCGTGGGCGGCATCATCCTTCTCGTGCTCGCGCTTGAGCGCGGCGAGCTCCTCACCGCTCGTCCGGAGATTGGCCTCCAGCTGCGCCACTTTCGCCTCCAGCTCCTTCTTGGCGGCCTCAGCAGCTGCGACAGCGTCCTTTGACTCCTTGAGAGCCCCGCCAATCGCTAGCTCCCGCGCGGCGAGCTCCTCCTCGTGGCTGTCAAGGTTCACCTTGCGCTGCGCCAACTCTCCTTCCTGCGCAAACAGGCTTTCAGCGACAAGCCGTTGCTTCTCTTCGGCTTCAGCCTTCTCGAGGAGGAAAGCTTTCCGCTCCTCGAGAAGTTGCTCCCGCTCCTCTGCCAGGGACCGGAGGGCCTCCTGCTTGAGACCCCGGAGCTCCTCCGCGCGCTTCTCAATGTCAACTCCCGCCTTCGCGACAAGCGCTTCTCGGGAGGCCAGCTTGGCTTGTCGGGCGCGGTAGAGCGACGTCAGCTTCCGCAGCAGCCGCTCCTCTTCAGGCTCGTCGCTGCTGCTTGGCGCGTCAACCAGCGCCAATCCGGCGGAAGCGAGCACCTCTCCGTCGAAGGTTTCTCCCTCGACCGGCGCCCTGGAGCTCGAAGCCCAGGGGAGCTTGATGAAGACGCCATCGCCGGCCTTCAAGTAGGCGCCGGGCTGGGGCTCCTCGGAGCCTGGCTCTGGGCAGCGGCGGAGGGATCGGCGGTCGGTGCAGCGCCTGGCGCTCCTGCAGCCTCGGGGCCGTCAGTACGATCACCGGATCCCTCGCCGGCTTCTGCGGCGGCAGCCTTGGCGGCCTCTTTGCCGGCGGGCTCATCAGCGCCGGCCTCTCCTTCAGCGGCTTCGGTTTCCATCGGCTCTGTGGCGGATGGATCTGAAGTACGAAGAAGGGAGAGAAGTCAAGCAAATATGCAAAAAGAAAGTCAGAAGAACAAAAACCCAAGGGCAAGTTTTTAGGCAAGTGGATTACCTGTGCTGGGATCTGCAGTCGCGTTCTCAGCCGCCGGAGGATCACTGGTATCGTCCCTTGCCGGAGAATTGGCCCTTGCCGGAGAGTTCTCCCTTGCCGGAGAGCGCTCCCTTGCCGGGGACTCCTCCCTTGGTGGCGTAGTCGAAGCAGATGGCGCTTCGGGGGCGGCTTTCGGGCCCTCCTGGTGAGGCTGCTCTGCTCCTACACAAATCCAACAGTCAAGATATCAGTAAGAGAAAAGAGCACCCATGCACACCTGACGGCGGGAAGTAAATTATAAACTTACGTTGGGGGCTGTGCTGGGGCTGCTTTGGGGAGTAGTTGCCAGGTCCGTCAAGGTGGGCTCAGACACGCCCCCTGCTGACACGGTGGGATCGTCTTCGATGACAATCACCGAGGCCTTGGCCCTCTTCGCCGCTCTCTGGGCCAGTGTCCTGAAAAGGAATGGATTCAGATCAAAGCAAGTCAGATACAGAATGAAAGCGGCAAGATTGAAGAACTACGAGGACAGCAAGAAAGCTTACTCTTCTTCTTCATCATCGGAGCTGAGCGCGGAGAGATCGAAGTCCAGCTCGCCTCCGGTGCGACGAGGCGGAGGAGTAGTCTCCCTTGCCCGCTTGGCAGGAGCAGCAGCGGTGGACCAGGAAGGTCCCGCTCCAGTTGTCGCAGTGGCGTGAGGCGCTCCCGCGGCAACGGTGCTTGCCGCGGTAGAGCGTGTCGCGCGGCTCGGCGGCTGTTGACCCGTCCGCCGCCCCGCTACGTCCCCGGCCCTGCGGAGGCGCCTTCTTGGTGCAGCCGGGGGCTCCGCTTGCGGCAAGCTGTCTGAAGGTTCGGGCTCTTCCTCGCCGGGCTCGCTCGGCTCAGCTTCGGGGCCGGCAAGATCCTCCTCGCCGGCAAACTCCTCGCGCTCGGCAAGGCTTGCCGCCTCTGCTGCCTCTGCCTCCTCCTCAGTAAACCCAAACTCGCCTGCGGCAGCTGCTGCCGCAGCCTCTTCCGTCCTAGTGGCGATGCGCTGCAGCTCCGCGTCGGTAGTGTCACGGGTGAGGCTCTTCTGCTCGTCGGCGCGGATCGGCACTTCCTCCAGGCTGTCGAAGAACGCCCGCACGACGTCATCCGCAGGCTCCTGCCAAGTTGGGGCGATTCCATGCGAATCGCACAACGACATCATCACGCGGATCCGGTCGAGTGAAGAGTTGTTGCACAGCGGAACAACGCTCCTCGGCAACAGGAATGGATGCTGAGGATCGCGTTTGAACAGCTCCAGGAGCATCGCATCCAGCTCCAGGACGGTGAAATTGAAGTTGAGGCCCGGGCGCAGCCTCATGATGTCCGCCGAGTTCTTGAACTCCCAGGCGGGTTTCCCTCTCTCCTGCAGGGGGGCGATGCGGCGACGAAGGAAATCTGCGCCGACAGCGCCTACAGTGAGCCCGGGAAGCCTGAGACGAAGGATTCGGGTGACTGCGATCTTTAGCCTGTCGTCTTCCGGGGCCACGTTGCTCCAATCATTGCCGCGTACTATTGGGGCTTGGTGCACGGTAGTGAACGGCTGCGGGTTCTCCTCGACGATCCAGCACCACTCCGCTCTCCACTCCTCCCATTTGCTGCGAAGCTCTCCCTCCAGATAGGCTTCTTTCTTGCCGACTCTCGAGATCCAGGCGATTCCTCCGGCAAGGGGCTCTTCTCTCTCGACTCGTGGCACGAAGAAGTGGCGGAAGAGGGCTACGTTTGGGTGGACTTCGACAAAGTTTTCGCACAGATGTGCGAAAACTGCCATGGTCAGAACGGCATTGGGGGTGAAATCTAGGAGGCGGAGCCCGTATGTGTTCATAATGTCGCAGAAGAACTCCGAGAAGGGTGGGCAGAGCCCACAATAGAAGAATAGCGCGAAGAAGGGATACCCGTTTGGAGCTAGTTCCGAAGCGGTGGCCGAGAGTACCCTCATGCGCGGGTGCGCCCGCGTCTCCGTCGACCAGAAGAGGTAGTAGTACTCCCTCAGCTCCTTGGCGCCGAGCTGAGGGGGGAAGAGGGCCCGCTCCTTCCGCAGCGCCGCGAGCCGCTGCGCTTCGGCCGACTTCACGCCCTTCCCCTTGTCGGCTTTCGGAGCCATGGCGGAAGTGGCAGGGGAGGTCGACGGCGTTGGTGATGCTGGTGGAGACGGGGGGCGGAGCGTTGCTATCTGCGGTGGAGATTTTTGGGTTGAAGCAACAAACGGCGAGATGGGCGAACTGCCCCTATTTCCCCTGCTTATAAAGAGGGAGGGGGCGGACGTTTCGCCCTTCTGAATAAAGAAACCTCCCACGATCTCTCCCACGATGCCGCATTCAACGCGTGCCGTTGGGGGAGGGCGTGGTGGATTTGGAGTAGGATTCGGCGTTACCCGGGCCGCGCGTGCCCGTGCCCTGTTTTGGGCCTGGCCCAACAGCGCTCGGCACCGTGTATGGCCCAGGCCCAGGGGCTCCTGTCGGTGTACTAGAGTAGGGGTACCCTAGTACCCCGAACTTGTGCACGGGCAGTTGCAGCGCCCCGCGGCAAGGGCTTGCCGGGTGACCGCCAAGATACTCCGTGGCTCCTTTGGAACCACTCAAGAACAAAGTACTCAAGTAAAGAAGACAAGGCCCCGGCAAGAGGAGCTTGGCGGGAAGGCCAACCGAGGCATCTCAAGGAACTTGCCGCGATGCACCACGCGTCCCGGCAAGGCCCGACGAGCGACAAGCTTCCGGGCGCGACAAGACCACGACCGCGGCAAGACGCTTGCCGCGGCAAGCGGCCACTCTGTGCCCACGCTCCAGCGCATCCACCAACGTGTCGCCCTGGGGGCCTTTCTAGGAACGCGTGGCGGAAGGCTGTGCAGCCAGCGGTAAGCGGTGGCATGCGATGCTGACAAGATCTCCATTGTGGCAGGCGGTGGCGCCCCTGACGGTCCTTTTTTACACTGTTTGGGCGACACAGACGGGCATTTAATGCCCTTGTCCCCTGCCGTCAGGGTTAGGTAGAGTACACTGTACAAGTAGCTGTACCAACCACCTCTCTTTTTACATTTTTACCCTTCTCTGCATTGCCACCTGTCGGTGACCCCTTTGAGCATATAAAAGGAGGCCCATGCGCAACATAGAGGGGGGTCGGGAAGGTTTGGATCATTTCGAAGCCAGAAAACACTTAGCTCTCTAGAGCAAGAACACAATACAATCAGACAAGCAGCAGTAGGAGTATTATCTCTCCGGAGAGCTCCGAAGCTGGGTAAACTGCTCGTGTGCTTCGCCTCGATCTGCTCTTCGTGCGACCTCTGCCCCCCGCCGAACCGAAAGGGGCTCGGTCCGCCGGTCCCATAGGTGTTCGTGGATCAGTTTCCCCAACACCATGTTTTTCATATAGCGAGTCTCATAAGTTGTCTTTTTCATACTAGTGGGAATTTTTCATTATAGAAGTTGGCTTGTATATTCCTATGATGGGCTTCCTAAAATTCCCTAGGTCTTCGTGAGCAAGCAAGTTGGATGCACACCCACTAGTTTTCTTTTGTTGAGCATTTATTTATAGCTCTAGTGCATTCGTTGCATGGCAATCCCTACTCCTCATGTTGACATCAATTGATGGGCATCTCCATAGCCCGTTGATTATCCTCGTCAATGTGAGACTTTTTTTTGTCTTCTCCACACAATCCCCATCATCATATTCTATTCCACCCATAGTGCTATATCCATGGCTCACGCTCATGTATTGTGTGAAGGTTGAAAAAGTTTGAGATTATTTAAGTATGAAACAATTGCTTGGCTTGTCATCGGGGGTATAGAAGTTGGGAACATCTTTGTGTGACGAAAATGAAGCATAGCATAACTATATGATTTTGTAGGGATGAACTTTCTTTTGCCATGTTATTTTGAGAAAACATGATTACTTTGATTAGTATGCTTGAAGTGTTACTATTTCTTTTTATCAATATGAACTTTTATTTTGAATCATTTGGATCGGAACATTCATGCCACATTAAAGAAAATTACATTGAGAATTATGCTAGGTAGCATTCCACATCAAAAATTCTCTTTTTTATCATTTACCTACTCGACGACGAGCAGGAATTAAGCTTGGGGATGCTTGATATGTCTCCAACGTATCTATAATTTTTGATTGTTGCATGCTATTATATTACCCCATTTGGACGTTTATGGGCTTTATTTTACACATTTATATCATTTTTGGGACTAACCTACTAACCGGAGGCCGAGCCCGTATTGTTTTTTTTTCCTATTTCAGTATTTTGAAGAAAAGGAATATCAAACGGAGTCCAAACGGAACGAAACCTTCGGGAGCGTGATTTTTGGAACGAACGTGATCCAGAGGACTTGTAGTGCTTAGCTTTGGGTTCAATCTTGCGGTGTCCTTACCTAGTGACAGAAAGGGTTGCAAGGCATGTATTGTATTGTTGCCATCGAGGATAATAAGATGGGGTTTATATCATATTGCTTAAGTTTATCCCTCTACATCATGTCATCTTGCTTAATGCGTTACTCTGTTCTTATGAACTTAATACTCTAGATGCATGCTAGATAGCGGTCGATATGTGAAGTAATAGTAGTAGATGCAGGCAGGAGTCGGTCTACTTGTTATGGATGTGATGCCTATATACATGATCATGCCTAGATAACGTCATAATTATTTGCTTTTCTATCAATTGCTCGACAGTAATTTGTTCACCCACCATAATACTTATGCTCTTGAGAGAAGCCTCTAGTGAAACCTATAGCCCCCGGGTTTATCTCTTATCATATTTGCTTCCAATCTACTTTTATTTGCATCTTTATTTTTTGCATCTATATTATAAAATACCAAAAATATATTTATCTTATCATACTATCTCTATCAGATCTCACTTTCGCAAGTGTCCGTGAAGGGATTGACAACCCCTTTGGCGCGTTGGTTGCGAGTTCTTTATTTGTTTGTGTAGGTTCGTGGGACTTGTTGAGGAGCCTCCTACTGGATTGATACCTTGGTTCTCAAAAACTGAGGGAAATACTTACGCTACTATTGCTGCATCACCCTCTCCTCTTCGAGGAAAACCAACGCAAGCTCAAGACGTAGCATTGATCACCAAAACATACATCAAGTGGCACATGATATCCCATTGTCACCATAGATAAGCATGGCAAGACATACATCAAGTGTTCTCAAATCATAAAAGACTAACTTCAAAGGGGAAAACTTAATCCACTACAAGAGAGTAGAGGGGGAGAAACATCATAAGATCCAACTATAATAGCAAAGCTCGCGATACATCAAGATCGTGCCATATATGGAACACGAGAGAGAACATGAGAGAGAGAGATCAAACACATAGCTACTGGTACATACCCTCAGCCTCGAGGGTGAACTACTCCCTCCTCGTCATGCATAGCACCGGGATGATGAAGATGGCCACCGGTGATGGATTCCCCCTCCGGTAGGGTGCCGGAACAGGCTCCCGAGGGTTTTTTGGTGGCTACAGAGGCTTGTTGTGGCGGAACTCCCGATCTATCTTCTCCGTGGATGTTTTTAGGGTACGTGGGACTATATAGGTGAAAGAAGTCGGTTGGGAGGTGCTCGAGGGGCCCATGAGACAGGGGGGCGCGCCCAGGAGGGGTCGGCGCGCCCTCCTATCTCCTGGCCTCCTCGAGGATCTTCTGACATGAACTCCAAGTCTCCAGGATCATATTCTTCCAAAAAATCACGTTGCCGAAGGTTTCATTCCGTTTGGACTCCGTTTGATATTCCTTTTCTTCGAAATACTGAAACATGCAATAAAACAACAATATGGGATGGGCCTCCGGTCAATAGGTTAGTCCCAAAAGTAATATAAAAGTGTATAATAAAGCCATAATCATTCAAAACATATAATAAAATAACATGAATGCTTCATAAATTATAGATACGTTGGAGACGTATCAGCATCCCCAAGCTTAATTCCTACTCGTCCTCGAGTAGGTAAATGATAAATAAAGAATTTATGAAGTGTGAATGCTAGAGGTGCATAAGTTTGATCAATGATAATTTCAATAACCTTCACTAGCATCATTATATGTCATAACAATAGTTCATCTCATAAAACTTTTCATGATCAAGTAACAAGCTATTCACATGTTAAAGCATAGACCATAAACTTTCTTGAAAACTAGCAAACTTCATTCTTAGTCATCAAACGATTGCAATTCATCCTATTTTCAGGAAGGGTCTATGTCAGAGCTTTGATTTAGCAAACTTCACATACTCAACTATCATATAGTCTTCTACAATTGCTAACACTCACGCAATACTTGTGGTTATGAAGTTTTAATCAGACACAGAGAAAGATAGGGGCTTATAATGTTGCCTCCAAACGTATTCACCTTTGGGTGATGTCAACAATAATAGTTCATGCTAACGTACATCCAATTGGATATATATATCAGGATCACCCCAACACAAAGTGCTTGCCAAAGGATAAAATGAAAAAGGGAAAGGTGAAGATCACCTTGACTCTTGCATAAAGTAAAAGACATAAAGTAAAAGATAGGCCCTTCGTAGAGGGAAGCAGAGGTTGTCATGCGCCTTTAGGGTTGGATACACGAAATCTTAATGCGAAAGAACGTCACTTTATATTGCCCCTTGTATATGGACCTTTATTATGCAGTCCGGCGCTTTTATTGCTTCCATAGCAAGATCGTACAAAGCTTATTTTCTCCGCACTAATAAGTCATGCATATTTAGAGAGCAATTTTTATTGCTTGCACCGATGACAACTTAATTGAAGGATCTTACTCAATCCATAGGTAGATATGGTGGACTCTCATGGCAAAACTGGGTTTAAGGATATTTGGAAGCACAAGTGGTATCTCTACTTGGTGCAAGGAATTTTGGCTAGCATGAGGGGGAAAGGCAAGCTCAACATGTTTGAATGATCCATGACAATATACTTTAACTGAGATGTGAGAAAACATAACCCATTAAGTTGTCTTCCTTGTCCAACATCAACTCTTTAGCATGTCATACTTAATGAGTGCTCACAATTATAAAAGATGTCTAGGATAGTATATTTATATGTGAAATCTCTCTTCCTTCAATATTCTTTCATGAATTGTTCAAATGACCAATACAATGCTTGCTAACCTTCAATAAATTTACAACCTCTACTTCTTAGATGTGAAGTCATTACTCCCCATGGGATAATCAAATGAAACATAAATAATTTCAGATTTATGACATTCAACTTATTCAACCATTTACTCATAGGATATAAGTGAAGCACACGAGTAAATGACAAACTACTCCAAAAAGATATAAGTGAAGACCAATGAGTAGTTAAATACTTATGTAACTATGTGAAGACTCTCTCTCATTTAAGAATTTCAGATCTTGGTATTGTATTCAAACAACAAGCAAAGCAAAACAAAATGACATTGCAAGGATAGCACAACTCATGTGAAGAAGCAAAAACTTAGGCTCAACCCATACTAACCGATAGTTATTGAAGAAGAAAGGTGGGATGCTTACCGGGGCATCCCCAAGCTTAGATGCTTGAGACTTCTTGAAATATTATCTTGGGGTTCCTTGGGCATCCCCAAGCTTGAACTTTTGTGTCTCCTTAATTCCTCTCATATCATAGTTTCTCTTTTTATCAAAAGCTTCATCCACACCAAACTCAACAAGAACTCGTGAGATAGGTTAGTATAAACCAATGCAAAACCTTATCATTTTCTACTGTAACAAATCACCAAAATTATTATTGAACATTGCATACTAAATGTCTCTGCATATGTAATACTCCTATCCTCAAATAAAATCGTTAAACAAGCAAACATACGCAAACAACGCAAACATAACAGCAATCTGCCAAAACAGTACAGTCTGTAAAGAATGCAAGATTCATCATACTTCCCTAACTCCAAAAATTATAAGAGAAATACTACGCTGTAAAAGATTTATCAGAGCTCAATATGGAAAAAGATTCAACATTATATCACTCTCTGACTTTTCTAGGGAATTTTTGCAACAGCGGTAAACTTTCTGTTTTCAAACAGCAACATGTATACTAGCAAAATAAGCATGGTAAAGGCTATCCTTGACATTTTTATTGAAAATATAGATGCAAAACATTATTCTAAATAACATCAAGCAAATACTAACAAAATAAAATGACGCTCCAAGCAAAACACATATCATGTGGTGAATAAAAATATAGCTCCAAGTAAAGTTACAGATGAACGAAGATGAAAGAGGGGATGCCTTCCGGGGCATCCCCAAGCTTAGGCTCTTGTTTGTCCTTGAATATTACCTTGGGGTGCCTTGGGCATCCCCAAACTTAGGCTCTTGACACTCCTTATTCCATAGTCCATCGAATCTTTTACCCAAAAAACTTGAAAACTTCAACCACACAAAACTCAAAACAAAACTCGTAAGCTCCGTTAGTGTAAGAAAATAAATCACCACTTTAAGGTACTGTAATTAACTCATTATTTATTTATATTTGTGTTAAACCTACTGTATTACAACTTCTCTATGGTTCATACTAGCCATAGATTCATCAAAATAAGCAAACAACACAATGAAAACAGAATCTGTCAAAAACAGAATAGTCTGTAGTAATCTGTATCAAACGTATACTTCTGGAACCCAAAAAATTATGAAATAAATTGGTGGACCTGAGGAATTTGTCTATTAATCATATTCAAAAAATCAACCTAAAATAACTCTCCAGTAAAAAATGGCAGCTATTCTTGTGAGCGCTAAAGTTTCTGTTTTTCACAGCAAGATCACATAGACCTCATCCAAGTCTTCCCAAAGGCTCTACTTGGCACTTTATTGAAACAAAAGCTATAAAACATTATTGCTACAGTAGAAAAATCATGTGGACACACAAAAACAGTAATGGTAAATATTGGGTTGTCTCCCAACAAGCATTTTTCTTTAATGCCTTTCTAGCTAGGCATGATGATTTCAATGATGCTCACATAAAAGATAAGAATTGCAACATAAAGAGAGCATCATGAAGAATATGACTAGCACATTTAAATCTAACACACTTCCTATGCATAGGGATTTTGTGAGCAAACAACTTGTGGGAACAATAATCAACTAGCATAGGAAGGTAAAACAAGCGTAGCTTCAAAATTTTAAGCACATAGAGAGGAAACTTGATATTATTGCCATTCCTACAAGCATATGTTCCTCACTCATAATAGTTTTCAGTAGAATCATGAATGAATTCAACAATATAACCAGAACCTAAAGCATTCTTTTCATGATCTACAAGCATAGAAAATTTACTACTCTCCACATAAGCAAAATTCTTCTCGTTCGGAATGGTGGGAGTGTCATAAGAGACTTGAACACTATAAATTGTTTCCACATTAAAAGAGTAATGTTCAGAAAAGGGGTAATCATAATCATGACAAGTTTTATAAATATAATCATCACTAATTTTTATAGCATAAGTTTCATCACAATAATCATCATAAGTAGCAACTTTGTTCTCATCATAATCGATTGAAACCTCTTCCAAGATAGTGGAATCATCACTAAATAAAGTTGACACTCTTCCAAATCCACTTTCATATTCATCACAATAAGATTCAATATCCTACAAAATAGTGGGATCACTACTTCCTAAAGTTGACACTCTTCCAATTCATCAATATAATCATCATAGATAAGAGGCATGCTATCATCATAACAACTTTGCATATCAAAACTTGGGAGACTAAAAATATCATCTTCATTAAACGTAGCATCCCCAAGCTTGGGACAAACATTAATTTCAGCAAATATATTCTCAAATATTTCATCCTCATCAAACATAGCTTCCCCAAGCTTGGGCCTTTTCATATCATAAGCATAATCATCATCAATAGTATGGATAGCACCAATAGTATAGCAATTATCATCATCACAATGAGTAGTAGGAGCAACATCATTTGGGAGGGATACCTTTTTACCTTTGCTGCTCCTTCTCTTCCTTTTCTTCTTCACATTATGTATGGATTCAACCTTCTTCATTGAGCTCCTTATGGATGAGATTGGTTGAATAGAAGGCTCATCCTCAATACCTGATTCATCATAAGAAATAATAGGAGTATAATGGGAAGTCTCTTCCCTTTCATTAGTATTCTCTTTATATTCTATTTGTTTTCTTTTCTTTAGGTAATTGGCAATATAAGGATTTTCAATGCAATTCACCATACAATACACATAAATCTTCTCTAGATCAATATCAAGAAATTTTTTAAAGGCAAAATATGGAAGATCCTTAGTTAAACGTTTCAATTCTTCATAACCCAAAAGCAAACTAAGTTCATTATAATGTGCAAGGGAAATCAAATCATCACAATTTTTGGACACGATTCGATCATAAAATAATTTGCATCAGAGATGTAAATGACCACGTTCAATGCAAAGTTCACAAGTACGGCAAAGGAAATGTAATTTTTAGCACTCCCATTTAACTTTTCTTGCAACAATTTAGTTTCTAAATGCTTATGCCTCTTGCAATATATATCTTCTCTATTCGGTGTGTTCATGCAAACATGCACTCCACAAACGTTGACATGCTCATAAGAGATATTTTCATCATGACTAGTGCAATCATCATTAGTACTATGGATATTCAAAGAGTTCATACTAACAACATTGCAATCATGCTCATCATTCAAAGATTTAGTGACAAACATTTTATAGATTTCTTCTTCTAGCACTTGAGCACAATTTTCCTTACCATCATTCTCACGGAAGATATTAAAAAGATGAAGCATATGAGACAAACTTAATTCCATTTTTTGTAATTTTATTTTATAAACTAAACTAGTGATAAAACAAGAAACAAAAAGATTCGATTGCAAGATCTAAAGATATACCTTCAAGAACTCACCTCCCCGGCAACAGCGCCAGAAAAGAGCTTAGTTGACGGGGTGTGAGTGCCGCTTACCTAGCCTCCCCGGCAACGGCGCCAGAAAAGAGCTTGATGTCTACTACACAACCTTCTTCTTGTAGACGTTGTTGGGCCTGCAAGTGCACAGGTTTGTAGGACAGTAGCAAATTTCCCTCAAGTGGATGACCTAAGGTTTATCAATCCGTGGGAGGCGTAGGATGAAGATGGTCTCTCTCAAACAACCCTGCAACCAAATAACAAAGAGTCTCTTGTGTCCCCAACACACCCAATACAATGGTAAATTGTATAGGTGCACTAGTTCGGCGAAGAGATGGTGATACAAGTGCAATATGGATGGTAGATAAAGGTATTTGTAATCTGAAATTATAAAAACAGCAAGGTAACAAATGATAAAAGTGAGCGTAAACGGTATTGCAATGGTAGGAAACAAGGCATAGGGTTCATACTTTCACTAATGAAAGTTCTCTCAACAATAATAACATAGATAGATCATATAACAATCCCTGAACATGCAACAAAGAGTCACTCCAAAGCCACTAATAGCGGAGAACAAATGAAGAGATTATGGTAGGGTACGAAACCACCTCAAAGTTATTCTTTCGGATCAATCTATTCAAGAGTTCATACTAGAATAACACCTTAAGACACAAATCAACCAAAACCCTAATGTCACCTAGATACTCAATTGTCACCTCAAGTATCTGTGGGCATGATTATATGATATGCATCACACAATCTCAGATTCATCTATCCAACCAACACAAAGTACTTCAAAGAGTGCCCCAAAGTTTCTACCGGAGAGTCAAGACGAAAACGCGTGTCAACCCCTATGCATAGGTTCATGGGCGGAACCCGCAAGTTGATCACCAAAACATACATCAAGTGGCACATGATATCCCATTGTCACCACAGATAAGCACATCAAGACATACATCAAGTGTTCTCAAATCATAAAACACTCAATCCGATAAGATAACTTCAAAGGGGAAAACTCAATCCATTACAAGAGAGTAGAGGGGGAGAAACATCATAAGATCCAACTATAATAGAAAAGCTCGCGATACATCAAGATCGTGCCATAGAGGGAACACGAGAGAGAACACGAGAGAGAGAGAGATCAAACACATAGCTACTGGTACATACCCTCATCCTCGAGGGTGAACTGCTCCCTCCTCGTCATGGATAGCACCGGGATGATGAAGATGGCCACCGGTGATGGATTCCACTTCCAGCAGGGTGCCCGAACGGGCTCCCGAGAGGTTTTTGGTGGCTACAGAGGCTTGCGGCGGCGGAACTCCCGATCTATCTTCTCCGTGGATGTTTTTAGGGTACGTTGGACTATATAGGCGAAAGAAGTCGGTCGGGAGGTGCTCGAGGGGCCCACGAGACAGGGGGCGTGGGCACGCCCTCCTATCTCCTGGCCTCCTCGAGGATCTTCTGACGTGAACTCCAAGTCTCCAGGATCATATTCTTCCAAAAAATCACGCTGCCGAAGGTTTCATTCCGCTTGGACTCCGTTTGATATTCCTTTTCTTCGAAATACCAAAACAAGCAATAAAACAATAATATGGGCTGGGCGTCTGGTCAATAGGTTAGTCCCAAAAGTAATATAAAAGTGTATAATAAAGCCCGCAATCATTCAAAACAGATAATAAAATACCATGGATGCTTCATAAATTATAGATACGTTGGAGACGTATCATTTTACCGATTTGTTTTTCCAGGCATGTCTGAATCATGCGTTGGTAGGTTGCACCGGCGTTTTTGAGCCCGAAAGGCATCATGTTGAAACAGAAAGGGCCGTATGGGGTGATGAATGCTGTTGCAGCTTGATCGGACTCTGCCATCTTGATTTGATGGTATCCGGAGTATGCATCGAGGAAGCACAATGAGCAGTGTCTTGCGATAGCGTCGATGATTTGATCGATGCGGGGGAGGGGGAAGGGATCCTTGGGGCAAGCCTTATTGAGGTCCTTGAAATCGACACATAGGCGCTAGGATTTGTCCTTCTTTGGTACCATCACCAGGTTTGCTAGCCAGTCCGGGTGTTTATTTCTCTGATGAATCCGGTTTCGAGTAACTTGGCTAGATCCTCTCCCATAGCTTGTCGTTTAGGCTCTAAAAAGCATAGTAGTGTCTGCTTGACCGGCTTGTATCCCTTCAATATGTTGAGACTATGCTCGACCAACCTGTGTGGGATCCCTGGCATATCTGAAGGGTGCTAGGCGAAGATGTCCCAATTCTCGCGTAAGAATGCCCGCAGTGCGGCGTCGATTGTGGGGTTCAGCTATGCCCCGATGGATGCTGTTTTTGTAGAGTCCGTTGGGTGGACTTGGAATTTGACTATTTCGTTCGCTGGTTTGAAAGAGGTGGACTTGGATCGCTTATCGAGTATCACATCGTCCCTGTCCACTATGGAGCATAATGTAGTTAATTCTTCGGCCGCGAGGGCTTCGGATAATGCCTCAAGGGCCAAGGCGGCGGTTTTATTTTCAGCGCGAAGTGCTATGTCCGGATCACTGGCTAGAGTGATGATTCTGTTGGGCCCGGGAATCTTGAGCTTCATGTACCCATAATGGGGTATAGCTTGGAAGCTCGCGAATGCGTCCCACACTAAAAGGGCGTGGTATCCACTACTGAACAAGGCCAGTTGGAATGTTATCTCTCCAGACCTGTAATTTTCTGGCATGCCGAATACCACATCGAGTGTGATTTTTCCTGCACATCGTGCCTCCTGACTAGGGATAATCCCTCGGAAGGTCATGCTGCTTTGCTCAATGCGGTTCTTGTCTATTTCCATTTTGTTGAGAGTTTCCTTGTAGATGAGGTTTAATCCGATGCCGCCGTCCATGAGTACTTTAGTAAGTCGGAAGCCGTCCACAATTGGACTAAGAACCAAAGCGGCTGGTGCTCGGACTGTTTGGAAGTGAGGTTCGTCACTGGCATTAAAGGTTATAGCCATGTCGTTCCAGGGATTTATTGCTGCAACGTGGCAGACTTCGGCAGGGCCGCGGAGTTCTCTCTTGCGCCTGTTATTCGAGGCGAAAGTCTCGAAGACTATCAACACTTTATTGTTTTTTTGTGGGATGATGCTCTGCGGTATTGTTAATGAGGATATCCTCGCCGCTCTTGGCCACCTGCCAAAGTATCCAACATGCTCTAAGGCTATGTGTTGGTACAGTATCCGGCGTGGTGTGAATTTTGCATGGCCTATTGAGCCATCCCTCCAATACAGTTCCACGCCTTGTAGTGGGCTTTGGTTTCTTTATGATTGGATTGGGTGACTTTCAAGAGTACACCCTTTTGGTTCGGACGAGGGGTTTAGTGAGAGCCGGAGGATCCTAGAATGTTGCCTGGGTTTTCCAGGCACTTTCTATCGCACAATACTTCTATACTATGGCCGCCAAGTCAGCGAAGTGTGGTACGTCACGGCGACTTATGGCGTTAAGGATTCCCTTGTCCGTGCAATTTTTGCAAAAGAATGAGATTGCGTCTTCCTCTTGACAGTCCTTAACCTTGATCATTACAAGGAGGAATCTGGCCCAAAAGTGATGTACTATCTCTTGGGATTGTTGTTTGATGTGGGAAAGATCGCTTGTGTCTGGGTGGGTGGGTGGATTTAAGTCCGAACCTTGACCCGATCCGAGACCCAGAGGCTGAGGAACTTCGGAACTTGGTAGTTCGGGTTCCGGGATGGACCGCCGTCTGATTCCAAATTCAGAGCTTGGGCCATGTCCTCCCGCGAGCGGGTATCTGGCTCAAAGAGCTCGGGAATCCAGACATAGTTCATCCTCAAAATAGAGGAAGAGTTGTTGCATTGCTCCTCCACCACCACTATTTGATGGGTGACCGGCGGAGAGTTGATCTCTCTTTGATCGGGTTTAAGCCCAATCCGATCATAGTCCGTAGCGACTCCCAAGGCGGCGATGCGATCCAAGAGCTCGTTCAAGGATGAAAGCTCCATTGGATCCATCCGCTCAACGTATTCCGAGCTGACATGGAGGCTGTTTTCGATGACCCGAGAAGTCATCATCGACACGACGGCCGAATGGGCGGTCATGACGAAGCCACCTAGTCAGAGGGTTTGGCCTAAAGCCAGGGCTCCCCCGGAGGTGATGTTGTCCTTGATAACAAGGCGAGCCATCAAACCTTTTTTTTGACGTCACAGTGGAACTCTCTATGAAAGCACCAATGTCGGTGTCAAAACCGGCGGATCTCGGGTAGGGGGTCCCGAACTGTGCGTCTAAGGCTAATGGTAACAGGAGGCGGGGAACACGATGTTTACCCAGGTTCGGGCCCTCTCTATGGAGGTAATACCCTACTTCCTGCTTGATTGATCTTGATGATATGAGTATTACAAGAGTTGATCTACCACGAGATCGTAGAGGCTAACCCTAGAAGCTAGCCTATGATTATGATTGTTGTCGTCCTACGGACTAAACCCTCTAGTTTATATAGACACTGGAGGGGGCTAGGTTACATCAGGTCGGTTACAAAGAAGGGAATCTACATATCCGAATCGCCAAGCTTGCCTTCCACGCAAAGGAGAGTCCCACCCGGACACGGGACAAAGTCTTCAATCTTGTATCTTCATAGTCCAATAGTCCGGCATAAGCGTATAGTCCGGCTGTCCGAGGACCCCCTAATCCAGGACTCCCTCAGTGAACCCTTCTGTTGTTGGAGCAGCTGAACTGGGGTGGAACACAGCGCTGCAGGAGCAGGACAAACCACACAATGTTTTCTTTGACACATATCTGTAACAGAAGTAATTGTGTAAGGGATTGTTTGAATTTGAGGATTCTAACAATGCAGGGATAGGAAATAGATAGGAATGGGATAGGAATGCATGTGCAAAACAGAGAATTTAAAAACACAGGATTTCTACCAATCTGGGTGTTTGATTCACAAGAATTGGGAGATCACGGGATGCAAAGAAGCATGGTGAGATTAAGTGAAACCACAAGAAAATGTGTGGTTATAATGCTATTATGCTACTATCTCTTAGTCTTGTGCTTCATGAATAGTAATTTGAAAAGGAGGACAAGTGGAAACTAAAATTCCTATAGTTTTTCTTTCAAGGAGACACTAAAGGAACAAATCCTACAATTTTCCTTTGCTCCATTCCTTTGCACCAAATTCATGAAAAGTAGTACCATAGGAAACTTTCCAATTCCTATGTTTTCATTCACTTTTCCTTTCGAGCACTGGCGATTCTAGTAGGCAGGCTGAGCAAGGAAAAGCCTACACTAAAAAATATTTTTGTGCTACTTCTATTACTTTGGACCCAGGCCACTACCCTACTAGCTCAACTCCCAGGCCCATCGACAAATGCACAACTCAAATGCGCAAAGATAAATAATGATGGCGTTCAAGAGAGTCCATCACGGATAGCTAAGTTGCCTGGTACCTCACTGCTTGTCATATAGTAGGATAAAATAATCGTATTTCACATTACTACGTGTGCTCAGTGGACAATATATATAACATGTAGAGTAAAAAAGAGATGCAACAAGTGTACAACCTCTTTGGCGAAGCCATGTCGATCTCAGCGTGATTGGGTTGGCCGGTGAGGATGCTCCGGCCGACTTGGCTGTCGGAGGAGGGGAAGAGGATCTTAGGCGTCTGGAGATGGAGCCTGAGGTACTGCTCCACTGTGATGGAGGGTTTCGTCGTTGGACCAGCTCCGGTGAGTTGTACGACGCCGAGGCTGAAGCAAGACAAGAGAGACAACGTTAACCTGAGTGGAATTCTAATAGCATCTCCAATAGATGACGTAAAATACATAACCAGAGAGTGCTAGATGTAAAATACATCAGCCACTCATCTCTGAACTTAACTGTCAAAACTTAATTTAACTGTCGAAGCTGAACTTAACTGTCGAAACTGAATTTTGCTGTCGAAACTGAATTTTGTCGAAACTGAACGCACTAGAGGTGAGGCTACACGTCAGTCAACTGGCTTTTTCATCTCTTGTCACTCGATTTTGCAGCCGTTGGATATGAAATCAAGGGCTTGCAGTTCATCTTCAACCTCCACCCCCCTGAGCCGCCAGCCACCACTGGCCAAACAGCCACCCCCGCCGCCTGCAGCCGGTGGTGCGCCGCCCCGTCCTCCCCGAAAACACTCCCTACCACCGGTCCGCCACTGCCTCGGCCATTCCTCTAGGCCCCCCTGTGCCGAGCTTTTTCTTCGGCGATCCCCACGCCACCGTCCCACCACCGCCGACGACCATCGCCCCCA
>NC_041387.1:594985142-595021300 GCF_002162155.2 Triticum dicoccoides | reverse complement strand
AAGATAGATAGTGGGGTACCTCTCCGGCGAGCCCCCTCCCCGCTGCGGTTGGTTCTTCCTTAACTCCGGCGAGCCCCCCCACCCCCTGAAAATCGACTGACCCAAAAGTCAATTCAGTCGACTGAAGTGTAGCTAAATCAAAGCAGCATTGCAAGCAAGAGCAAGAGCAGACCAGGCAGGGGACCGAGAGCAAGAGCAGAGCAGTAGCGTGAGCGAGAGCTAAAGCAACATCAGCTCCTATTAATGTGGACATTGCCACTGACGGAGCGATGCCGTGGAGGAAGTGGCCGGCGACATCGCCGTGGATGGAGTCACGCCCTGTCGGCTCGGGACCGGGCGCCGGCAACACCATGAGATTGAATCAAGAATAAAATGCGACGATTAGTGTACAACCTCTTTGGTGGCGCCAATTAGGCCGCAACTTCATCCGAGGAAACGGTGATGATGCTGCTCTTCCGGTGGTGCAAGTGAAGACGGCGGTGTGGGAATGGAGGTGGCGCTAAAGATGAGGGGAATGTCGGGGCAGCTCCTTGGAGGTGGAGGATGGGGTAGCTGAACCGACGGACGACAAGATCGACGACGGATCCTCATCCGGTACGGTGGATGAGGGATGTTGAGGTGTTGCTATGGACGACATCATCGGGGAAGAGGCTCCGGCTGGGTGGCGGACGGAGGAGCGTGTGGGGCTTTGCGGGTTTTTGCAGCCTCGGTGTACGAATCGGTGGACGGATGGGATGGGAGTGGGAACCATGGCTTAGGGATGCGCTTGTACGAAATGTGGGGTAAGTTATGAAAGTACCCCCATCGATTTGAGGCGGTTCTTTTGGTTCAGGGGTACCACGGGCATTTCGCGTGTTGGGATTTCACAGGAGGTGGGAGTTTTCGCGCGCGTTGTAATTTTGGAATAGCAAGGCTCGGGTTGAGATGGAGGGAGTTGTCGGAGCACAACGAGACAAAGATATATCTTAAATATTTTCGGGTAACAAGGCGCGGGTTGAAGAGGCGGGAGTTTCGCAGCACGATAGACAGAGACGCTAGCTTGAAATTTCGGCATAACAAGGCGCGTCTTGAAATTTCGGGAGAACAAGCTTACCGTGTACCCACAAAAAAGACAATTCGCACCTCATCACTAGAGAGAACCATGTCCTGTTTTACAATTCGCACCTTAACGTGTACACATTCTTCTTCTCTTTATAATTGTACCACTAACTTTGCATGCATGCACACACACTACCAGTCGGCATTATCCATCACACACATGCAATCTTTTTCTTCAGGTCGGTCTCCCATGAAGGCACACACACACACATCCCCCTCTCCATCATATCGGGCATTCTTTATCTCTCACGTGCATGCGCAACGATCGATGTTCCTCTATGTGTGTGTGTATATAGCTAGGTCTTTCATAGTTTTCCACACAAACCGATCAATCTATATATCTAGTGAGGTCTCACCCTCTTTCCCACGTCCACATCGATCAATCTATACCTCTCTATATAGGATTACATAGTAGCTAATACACCCACATTAATTATATATCCAACGTCCCCCTCTCATCATCCATGCCTTCCACTTCATCTCTCAGACGCGCGCACAATGGCGAAGACAAGGGGTAGCAAGGGCCCTGCCCCCCTGAGGGAGTCCTGGATTAGGGGGTTCTCGGATAGCCGGACTATATAATTTGGCCGGACTCTTGGACTATGAAGATACAAGATTGAAGACTTCGTCCCGTGTCCGTGTGGGACTCTCCTTTGCGTGGAAGGAAAGCTTGGAAATCCGGATATGTAGATCTCCTTCTCTGTAACCGACTCTGTGTAACCCTAGCCCCCTCCGGTGTCTTTATAAACCGGAGGGTTTAGTCCGTAGGACAACAACAATCATAATCATAGGCTAGCTTCTAGGGTTTAACCTCTATGATCTCGTGGTAGATCAACTCTTGTAATACTCATATCATCAAGATCAATCAAGCAGGAAGTAGGGTATTATCTCCATCGAGAGGGCCCGAACTTGGGTAAACATTGTGTCCCCCGCCTCCTGTTACCATTAGCATTAGACGCATAGTTCGGGCCCCCCCTACCAGAGATCCACCGATTTTGACACCGACATTGCTGCTTTCATTGAGAGTTCCGCTCTGTCTTCATGGTAAAGGCTTGATGGCTCCTTCAATCATCTACAACGATGTAGTCCAAGGTGAGGTTTTCCTCCCCGAACAGATCTTCGTATTCGGCGGCTTCGTATTGCGGGCCAACTCGCTTGGCCACCTGAAGCATATCGACAGCTACGTCCCTGGCCATCAGGTCAGGTTTGGAAGCTTGAACTACACCACCGACATCTGCGGAGACTTGATTTTTGACGGATTTGAGCCCATGTCAGATGCGCCGAACAGTCGCAACGAGCATGACTTAGATCTACCATTGGATGGTGTTTGGGAGATCACACCTGCGGCTGCCCTGGCCCTCAATCCGGAGCAGATCGTGCCATCCTAGGACGGGTGGATGGACCCCGCCACGGAGGCCGCACACTCATCGGTGATAGAGCCGAACACAGACTTTGCCTCCGATGAGGCCTGTGTCATCGGACCCTCGGACTCGTCTCCAGCCATAGGCTCCGAATCATACGCATCCGTACCTATCAAATCTGATTGGGCACCAATCATGGAGTTTACCTCCACTAATATCTTTCAGCACTCACCCTTGGGCGACGTGCTAAATTCACTGAAATCTCTCTCCCTGTCAGGAGACTCTTGGCCGAACTATGTCCGGCTTGAGTGGGAAGCGAACGACGAAGAAATTCGTTCCCCACCCACCACCCACTTAATAGCCACTATCGATGACTTAACCGACGTGCTTGATTTCGACTCCGAAGACATCGACGGTATGGACGACGATGCCGGAGAGGAACAAGAACCACCGCCCACAGGGCGCTGGACAGCCACCTCATCATATGATATATATATATATATATATATATATATATATATATATATATATATATATATATATATATATATATATATATATATATATATATATATATATATGGTGGACACCCCCAAAGAAAGTGATGGCGATGAGGCAATGGAGGATAATCCCCTTGAGAAGCAATCTAAGCACCGGCATCATCGGCGCCGCTCTAAGCCCCGCCATAGCAAAAGTAGCGATACCGGCACAAGAGACAATAGCACTCCGGATGATGCCAAAGACGAAAACAATCCCGCCCAGCCAGACTTCGAGCAGGTCGAACGGGAGGATGGGCAAGTTAGCCCTCATGAACATGCAATGGATGGAGACTTGGAGGATGATAATTACATGCCCCTCTCCGAAGACGAGGTGAGCCTCAGCGATGAAGAATTCATCATGCCTGCGGATCCCGTAGAGCAGGAGCGCTTCAAGCGCCGGCTTATAGCCACCGCAAAAAGCCTGAAGAAAAAGCAGCAATAGCTTCAAGCTGATCAAGATCTGCTAACTGATAGATGGACTGAGGTCCTGGCAGCCGAGGAATACAGACTTGAGCGCCCAACCAAAAGTTACCCAAAGCGCAGGTTGCTACCTCAACTCGAGGAGGAGGCATTAAAGCCTACACTACCAGCGCAGGATACGGCTGACCAGCCACCTCGTGACCGAGACAAAGCAGCGTATAAGCCCGAACACCAGCCCGCACCCCGTCGCCAACCAAACAAAAACACCAAGGCCTGGGGCTACATGCAGGACCTGCGAGACATATTGGAAAACAAAGCAGGACAGTCAAGATCGATCTATGGATCACGGGGGCGCGCCCCAACGCGAGACGATGACCGTCATGCTGGATATACTAAAAGCAAATCCGGCCGGGCCGAATACAACAGATCAGACTCATTTGAACTGCGTCGTGATGTAGCCCGGCACAGTGGCGCCGCACACCCCCTATGCTTCACTGACAAAGTAATGGATCATGAATTCCCAGAAGGGTTTAAACCCGTGAATATTGAATCATACGATGGTACAACAGACACCGCGGTATGGATTGAAGATTTTCTTCTCCACATTCACATGGCCCACGGCGATGATCTACACGTCATCAAGTACCTCCCACTAAAACTCAAGGGACCGGCTCGACATTGTCTGAATAGCTTGCCGGCAAACTCCATTGGCAGTTGGGAGAACCTGGAAGACGCATTCCTTGACAACTTCCAGGGCACTTATGTGGGACCGCCGGATGCTGATGACTTAAGTCACATAGCCCAACATCCCGGAGAGTCAGCCAGCAAATTCTGGACTCGGTTCCTAACTAAAAAGAACCAAATTGTTGACTATCCAGATGCAGAAGCCCTAGCGGCCTTTAAGCATAACATCTGCGACGAGTGGCTCGCCTGACACCTCGGCAAAGAGAAGCCGAAGTCCATGGCAGCTCTCACGACACTCATGACCCGCTTTTGCGCGGGCGAGGACAGCTACCTGGCTTGTAGCAACAGCACATCAAGAAATCCTGGCACTTCAGATGCCAGAGACAACAACGGCAAGCCCCGACGCAATAGACACAAGCGTCGCAACAATGGCGACAACGGCAAAGACACAACAGTCAATGCCGGATTCAGCAGCTCTAAGTCCGGTTAGTGGAAAAAGCCATTCAAAAGAAACAATCCAAGCCAGTCTAGTCTGGACCGCATACTCGATCGCTCGTGTCAAATTCACGGCACCCCCGATAAACCAGCCAACCACACCAACAGAGAATGTTGGGTGTTTAAACAGGCCGACAAGTTGAATGCCAAACACAAGGAAAAGGGGCCGCATAGTGATGACGACGAGGGGCCCCAGCTACTGAACACAGGAGGACAGAAGAAATTTCCTCCCCAAGTGAAAACGGCAAACATGATATACGCCACCCATATTCCCAAGTGGGAGCAGAAGCACGCACTAAGGGACGTCTACGTGATGGAGCCAGTCGCCCCAAAGTTCAATTCATGGTCTTCTTGTCCAATCACTTTTGATCGCAGGGACCATCCTACCAGTATCCTTCATGGCGGTTCGGCCGCGTTGGTCCTAGATCCCATCATTGACGGATTCCACCTCACACGAGTCCTTATGGATGGTGGCAGCAGCCTAAACCTGCTCTATCAGGATACAGTGCGCAAAATGGGCATCGATCCCTCAAGGATCAAACCCACCAAAACCACCTTTAAAGGTGTCATACCAGGTGTAGAGGCCTGTTGCACGGGCTCAATCACACTGGAAGTAGTCTTCGGATCTCCGGACAACTTCCGAAGCGAGGAGTTAATCTTCGATATCGTCCCCTTCTGCAATGGCTATCACACACTGCTCGGACGAATCACATTTGCTAGATTCAATGCGGTACCGCATTATGCCTACCTCAAGCTCAAGATGCCAGGACCTCGCGGGGTTATAAATAGTCAATGGAAACACAAAGCGCTCCCTCCGCACAGAGGAGCACACTACGACCCTCGTAGTAGGAGTACAGAGTAGCCTTCTTAGGCAGATCTCCAATTCGGCAACAAAGCCCCCGGACACCGCCAAGCGAGTCTGAAGTACTCCACAACAGGGTCATCCGGCACGTCCAGAGATCGCCTAGCAATGCGGCCTCCGTCCTAGTCCCGGTCAAGCGGTGAAATTTGTGCTGCGCATACATAATTACGCACTTAAAATACCATGGGCATAGGCGGTGGAATGGCCACAACGCGGTCCAAAGTACGGCTCAACCGTCACAAGACCCGTACACCCTCACCCTTTTCTTTCTTTCAGGTCCTTCTCTTTTCGAGGCTCTTCCAATAATCTGAGTATCAGACTCATCACGGGACGGAAAAACCAAGGAGGCAAGAAACTTTGATGTACAAGGGAATCCCCAGGTGGTCTCTGATAACGATAGCTATACCTGTTTTACATACCCACACGCAGCTCGCTCTTGGTTAGGACATGTCAAATAGTCCTATTTTGCTTATCGCACTACTTGTATACATGCGCCTCGACTTATTATTATAACAAGGGAAAATAATGTACATCGTCAACTTATTATTACATTTCTCTATCTTTTCCTTGACTGTTTATTTATTACAAATAGCTCCCGTACATTTTGGTACGATCAGCTCGCCAGGGGCTTCAGTGTACCCCATAACACGACAAGAAAAGTCCGAACACTTTCGACAGTGCGACACCCCGAACTTATAGCACTATATGCACCAGCTCCGAATCATGTCTTGGGTCAACAGTTGGGTTTGCCCAGCTCCCATGTTTTGGTACCTTACGTTCCGCTATATCGGCTAAGGTAGCACATGGAGAACTACTATGATTGTGTTCCGGTTCTTCCGGACGAGCACCTCAATAGAGAAAGCCGAAAACTGACTGTCATGATGCGGCGAGAGCTGGTCGCTGTTCGAGAGGTCTCAAATCCTTAAAGATTTTTTCCGCTTTGGGCAAGGAATCGACCTTGTCCGATTTAGGCTGTATAGCGCCCCAAGTTCGGCTTTCCGAATACCAGGGGCTACGCCAAAATTTAAAATTATAGACTTCTATGGCTAAGTGAGAGTGATAAAGTCGTATAGTCCGATTGCCTTGTTCGCTGCACTAAACACCTCCTTAAAGGACCAAAATTTTGGATAAAGAGTGTTTCGATTTATCCCGAACACCCCAGTACTAGTTACATGTGGGCAGAAGCCGACGACTGGCCAACTCTCAGATTTTATAAATGGCCGCACATAAGGTAATATTTTAAATCAACAAGTGTTATATGGTGCAAATGAACTTGTTTTCATATTACAGGATCAAATGAGTACATTCATTCAAATATTACATCCTTAGCACATTCCTCCGCCACAAGGCGGGCGCCCTTCAGGACACCGTCGTAATACTTTTTGGGGTGGCGGTGCTCCTTACCCTTTGGCGGCCCCTCCGTCACCGGCTTCTCGGCATCCATCTTCGCGCAGTGCACTTTCGTGCGGGCGAAGGCCCCGCGCGCACCTTCAATACAGACTGACCGCTTTATGACTTCAAGCCTCGGGCATGCATTCACAAGCCGCTTCACCAGGACAAAGTAGCTTCTGGGTAGGGGCTCGGCAGGCCACATCCAGACTATGAGGTCCTTCATGGCTAGTTCGGCCGCCTTGTGCAGTTCGACCAGTTGCTTCAGCTGGTCGCACAAGGGCATCGGCTGTTCGCCCCAATATACTAGGACCAGAACAACTTCTCCGTCGAGATCCCTTCTTCAGCTCGGTAGAACTCTGCGACATCAGATATGCTGCGCGGTAGATCGGCGAATGCTCCTGGAGAGCTCCAAATTCGGGTAAGTAAAAAGAAAGCCTCCTTCACATGCTTGCTTTGCATATTGAATGCCTTATCCACCGCAATATTCTTGGCCGCTTGACCCTCCTGGAGGGCCTTTTGGGCTTCGACCTTGGCATCTTGTGCGCTCTAGAAGGCCTTCGCAAGCTCGGACTCTTGCATCTTAGAGTCATGCTCCAAGGACTCGTATTTTTTGACAAAATCCCGGAGCTCTTGCTGGACCTCGTCGACCCGGGCCTCTTGCTTCTCGCGCTCGGTGTGCTCCTTGGCCGCTTTGTATTCGGCCTCGGTCAGCACCTTCTTAAGGGCCGCCACTTTGGTCGTGGCCCATATTAAAGTTCATGACATTTCTATGAGCTTAAACCATTTTTTCTTTATCAATATACAGACGGGGTATTATGTACCTTTGTTCTCCTCGAGCTACCTCTTCACGAGACTGAGCTCTCCTTGGGACCACTCCAGGTCCCGCTTTAGTCTAGATACCTCCGCAGTACGAGCGGCAGTGGCCAGCAGTGATGCCTGCTTATTCACATGGACATTTTCTGTTAGACTCCTGCGGAGGTTATTTGATCCTCTGTTCGACCTTTCTTTCTGAACGCCAAACAGAGCATCAGGGGCTACTGTCTATACTATGATATGTTCTTATAATTTTATTACTTGCCTCAAAGCGTGTTAGAAGGCTGGAGCAGGCTTCGGTCAATCCGCTTTTGGCGGACCGGACCTTCTCGATCACCACACCCATGACGGTGCAGTGCTCTTTGTCAATGGAAGCGCCGAGAAGTGCTTCCAGCGAGTTGTCCAATGCCTCTGGATGGACAGAGGTCATCGGCACAGGCGGCTCGCCCCCCTTAGAGAGAGGTTGCATGCCGAATCTAGAACCACTGGGGGTTTCGGAGCAGTATCCGGCTGGGGGCCAGTCTGGCTGCGGCCCCCGTTATCGGAGTCCATGGGGGGTCTTCCCTCCCATGTGCCCGGCGTCTGGGATTTCGGCTTGGGGTGTCTCCAGAACAATCTCCCCCTGGTCCGGTATCCTCTAAGACAACACCTCGGTGTCGTCCGCAGGCCGGGGGGAGGAAGCCGTCGGGAGTGACTCAATGTTCATCTCCGACAGGCCCAGAGACCCATCCAAAGAGGATATGTTGATGTGGGCTTTGGCCGGACTGCACAAATATGTTTGGCATGATAAGAAGCAATACAGCAAAAAGCATTATAGTGTTCAGATACTTACGACTTCGCCAGGGGCTTGTCCCTGGGCAACCACTCCTTGTCACTATAGGCGGCTGTGGTGGAGTGGCCCGGAGGGAGGGTCTTTCCCTTCTTGGACCCTTCAGCCTCCCTAGATGGGGCGGCCTTCCTTTTCTTCTCCCCCCCGGTTGGGGGAGGGATTTCCTCTTCCTCCTCCTCGTTCTCGTTGGAGGAGCGCACTTCAGTGTCTTCGGACGATGAGTCCGATACAACCATGCGCTGGAGACCTTTCCTTGTCCCCTCGGCCTTCTTCAACGGCACCTCATAGGGTGACGGAAACAACATCTGCGTTAAGAGGGGCGTTGCTAGATCCTCGAGTAGTGGAGCTGGACAGTCAATCCGCTCCGCTATTGCTACCCAGTCCTGTTAAATTGGCATGGAGGCTTAGGTTCCTCCCACGAATATGCTGGGGAAAGGAACATCTGGCAAAATATGAAGAGCTTACCGGATTGGCGGGGCGCTTTGCGCTGAGTCCATGATCCTCGGTTATGGGAGAAGGTACCAAGGCGGCCTTGAACAGCACCTTCCAGATGTCTTTGTGCATCGTGTCAAAGAGCTCTCGTAGCGTCTAGTGTTCGGACGGGTCGAACTCCCACATATTGAAGGCCCGTCTTTGGTACGGAAGGATCCGACGGAAGAGCATGACTTGGACCATGTTGACAAGCTTGATTTTATTGCTTATCATATTCTTGACGCAGGTCTGAAGTCCGTTCAGCTCTACCGACGAGCCCCAGGCTAGGCCCTTCTCTTTCCAGGAAGTGAGCCGCATGGGGATGCCGGATTGGAATTCGGGGGCCGCTGCCCAGTTGGTGTCGCGCGGCTCGGTGATGTAGAACCACCCCGATTGCCACCCATTCATAGTCTCCACATAGGAGCCTTCGGGCCAGGTGACATTGTGCATCTTGCCCACCATGGCGCCTCCGCACTCTGCTTGCTGTCCGACCATCACCTTTGGCTTCACGTTGAAGGTCTTCAGCCATAGGCCGAAGTGGGGCGTAATGCGGAGGAAGGCCTCACACACGACGATAAACGCCGAGATGTCGAGGATGAAATTGGGGGCCAGATCATGGAAGTCCAGCCCTTAGTAAAACATGAGCCCGCGGACAAATGGGTGGAGGGGGAATCCCAGTCCACGGACGAAGTGAGCAAGGAATACAACCCTCTCCTGGGGTTCCGGAGTAGGGACGATCTGCCCTGCACTCGGGAGCCGGTGCGCGATGTTTGCGGCCAGGTATCCGGCTTCCTGAAGCTTCGTAATGTCCTCCTCCATAACAAAGGAGACCATCCACTTGCCTCCCGCTCCGGACATGTTTGGAATGGCTTTACGGAGAAGGTGAGAACTTGGGCGCTGGAGCTCGAGCGTGCGAGAATGGATGAGCAGGGGAAGAAGAAGGCGTGGGTGAAAAAGAGGAATCCTTATCTCTTTATAAAGGCGATAGAAACTGTGCGCCTCCCCACTTACCCGGTAAACTCGCTTATTCCCCAAGCGCCGCGTTGATGGCGCAGTTGGGTTACCCACACCCGTATTGATGAGAATCCCGTGATAAGGGGAACACGATCTCTGCTTTGACAAGACGTGCCAATAAAACCGCCTCGCAATACGTGCGGTAGGAGGCTGGGAAAAAATGGTTCGTGTAATGACCGGGCCGCGGCGTGATGTCACACTATGAAAAGTTGTCAGTAGATTAGATTTGTGGAATATTGTGCTCTCTATGGTGGTATGTGGAATTTGTTTTGCAGAGCCGGACACGATCCTTGTGTTCAAAATCTTCTATGGAGTATTCGGAGAAGGAACCTGCCTTGCAATGCCGAAAACAATCTGCGCACCGGACTCATCGTCATTGAAGCCTGGTTCAGGGGCTACTGAGGGAGTCCTGGATTAGCGGGTTCTCGGATAGCCGGACTATATACTTTGGCCGGACTCTTGGACTATGAAGATACAAGATTGAAGACTTCGTCCCGTGTCCGGGTGGGACTCTCCTTTGCGTGGAAGGCAAGCTTGGCAATCCGGATATGTAGATCTCCTTCTCTGTAACCGACTCTGTGTAACTCTAGCCCCCTCCGGTGTCTATATAAACCGGAGGGTTTAGTCCGTAGGACCACAACAATCATAATCATAGGCTAGCTTCTAGGGTTTAGCCTCTACAATCTCGTGGTAGATCAACTCTTGTAATACTCATATCATCAAGATCAATCAAGCAGGAAGTAGGGTATTACCTCCATCGAGAGGGCCCGAACCTGGGTAAACATTGTGTCCCCCGCCTCCCGTTACCATTAGCCTTAGACGCACAGTTTGGGACCCCCTACCCGAGATCTGCCAGTTTTGACACCGACACCCCCCCTAACATCACTATATATCAAGGCTAATATGAATGTGATCATTAGACAATTGCTGGTAAAAATGGTTTAAGTTCATGAATTGGCCCTCCTTGTAAAGGATTAGCAATGCTTGGCCCCCCTAGCTCATTTATTTTCCATGGCTCCGCCACTGCGCGCAATAACGCACGTTCTTGCCCCCTCTCTCTAAATGTCGATCTCGCACTTGTGCACTCCTTCATAGTCTCCCTCCACTCGGCCCCTTGCACCATCTTCTAGCCCCCACCAGATTTTGCCACATGTACAATCTAGCAGACTCCATGGTTGAACTTAAGCATAATGCACAAACTTCAAAGCAACAGTGGTTCTCCTTTGTTCTAGAATCTTCTGTATCATAACTGCCCAAACTTTTTTTCTAGTTGAATTGCCATTATTTATTTTTACTTTTTGCTTTATAACGCACAATTCCATGAATCATAAAATAGATTAAGGGCTTCTTTGATTCAAAGGATTCTCAAAGGAATTTTGGAGGATTCTAATCCTTAGGAATTTTTCCTATCTTGGTTGTTCGATTCGTAGGATTGTAAACCGTAGGAATTTTTCCATATGATTCATTTGCACTATATTTCATAGGAAATATCCCATCCACTCAAACCTCTTTGAAAGAATTCTGTGTTTTTTCTATGCACAATCAAACACTTATGCAATCCTGTAGGATTCAAGATGACATTCCACTCTAATCCCATGTTTTTCCTATTCCCGTGTTTTGGAAATCCTACGAATCCAAGGGGCCCTAGCTTTTTTATAAAAAGTAATTAGTTTTGAATGGGATGAACTATAAGAATTAAACGAAGGTCTACATTAGGCATATATGACTCAGATCTTACATGCTATAGTGTGGTATGTATTCATAATTTGGTTGCAAAATCTGATGCGTGCAATGCACGTGTACTTTACTAGTACTTCGAGTATGTGCAAAACACGTAAATTAGAATTCCAATGGCACACTACACAGTGTCTCTCTTACAGTTCATGAAGCCACGTGGCACATGTGGAGGCGTTGTCGCGACCTCCTTGTGTGGATTGATCACAGTGACGTGCTGCTGGTTCCAGAAGAATGTACTCGTCCTACCTGAGCCACACTGGCGGTACATGCACGAAGTGAAGATGTGCATGCACGCCACACACACTCTCATTCCCTCGCATGCACACGCGGGTACATGGGTGGATGGAATTTTGTACCAAGATCCACCCCATGTGATAATTTGACGCGTGTAAAGTCCTTCACTTCATTGATGATCAATTAATACATCACATGCAAATTGAGTGGACGTGAGGGCGGAAGAAAGACATTACTACTCCACTACACGCATGCGAGTAGTTAAATCATGGGTTGCTAGTAGTACTTCCATTGGTCTCCTTCGTATTTTGTGCCAATTTTTGACAGTAACATAATATTTACGCATTTAAGCAGTGTAGTCTACTTGAAATTTATATTCCACTAACTCACCGGGAGCCGTTTCAGGCCTCGAAACCAAAACCATCAATTAATATTTACCTTGTTCCCATCACATTCGAAAGTACTAGTGCTACAATTAAGTGCAAGCCTGGTCACATACTAGTACATACCAAACCTGAACGTGTTCCCACTATGCAGGTATTAGTACTAGTGCTAGTACTTAGGTTATAAAAAGGGGAACTACCTAACCAAAAATTACTCGACCTTTCCTCCTCATAAGTGCTTCTTATTCGTCCGTCCTTGCCATGGCTGGTGAGCAGAGCTCTAGGTCGAGAACTACTCGTAACAAGGGAGCGGCAACCAAGGTTGTGGAAAAAAAAGAGGGCTCGCTGCCACGCAGATACCTCGAAAGATCTCTCACGGGCAGGCGATGGCTCCCAGGAGCGCCCTAGCCATGGAGGCGAACATGCCGAGCTGGCGGTGCTGGAGTCGTTATCCCTTGACGGCATGCCCGATCAGCTCAATAAGGACCTCAATAAGCATAAGGAGTTCATCCACGGCTTGGTGGAGCTGCTGAAGGAGAGCCCCGACGACATGCCCGCTGAGCTCAATAAGCAGGGGAAGTTGACCGCCGGCTTGGTGATGCTGCTGAAGAAGAGCATTGCCTCGGAGAACAAGGCGACCGGCGAAATCCTGCAACTTCAGGAGGACAAGGTGAAACTCTACCACGAGCTCGACCTGCTGAAGGGGAAGAACGCCGGCTGGAAGAAGCTGCATGACAATAGTAGTTCCTCGATGAAGATGCTGTAGGCCCTCGTCATGGAACAGAAGCAGGAGTTGGCAAAGCTCCGCATCGAGCACCCGGCTGCTGTCAAGGTAGGTAATGCGACCTTGGAACAGATGATGAAGGCTCGCGTCGAGAAATCCCGCGTCATGGACAGAATGAAGAAGATGGCGGAGGAGACGCGCAAGGAGATGGAGGTCGTGGAGGCAATGAAGAAGCAGTTACGACTCCGTGGAGAATTAGATCATTTGGGGTGATAATCTTCCTTCTTCTTTTGCTCCTGTGTTTCTTCTTTTGCTTCGGGTGTTTCGTCACACGTGTCACATTCTCTGAGAGGCATGAATAGAACAATGCTAACAATGAGATGACTAGCAAATTAGATATTTTTTATCGCCATATGGCACTGGGTTGCCATGTTTCGTGCTCCTCCGTCGTAGTACTACTCCAGTGGAAAACTTGAGTATACCGCACGGTTCTTTGCTCCTCCTCAGGTCGTCGGCACATTTATACGAGCAGTCAAATCACAAGGCCTCGCCTTCCAGCAGTAATGAGACGTCAAATCACAAAGGCCCTCGCCTCTCGTGAAAACGATCAAGCTAGACTGCCCCGCCCTCTAGCCTTTTAAAAAATGTATATAGTAGTAGTATGGATGGATTGCACCATGGAGCAAAACTAACAAGATGAAATTAAAGAAGAAAGGTGGTACATATAGAGAGCGCTCGTCGCCAAATTATGCATATAGTACTATTAAAGAAATTAAAAAAATTAGCATACCTATTTAATTCTTGGGTTCTTATTATTTATGCCACTAGTTGTGTATCACTACTCAGTTTTGCCATTAGAAGTTACAACTACTCAAAAATGCCATCGATTGGTGAGATGCCTGCTCAAAAATGCAATTAGATATCTCAAAAATGCCATCGTTAAGCTAGATGTTTGCTCAAAAATGCCATTAGATATTGTTATTTTCACGTCAAACCCGTTGACCATGTTACATGACAAAAATAAGCCGATTCTCACAATGATAAGTGTGGCCCCGCTTGTCAGGAGTAACCAAGCGAATAATTTTACAGGAAAATAAGAACGAAGTTGGGATCAAGTAGGCCCCACACTTTATTTTACTGTAGTGAGATAGAGGGAGAGCTGGCATGTTGGTCCATCGATATTTATATCATTATAACATGGCAAAAGAGATTTGAGTCACAATAATGGTGTCCAGCATAACACACCCCTAAAATAAAACTAAGCACCCTGGAATTCTTTGACAAAACTAAGCACCCTGAAATTCTTTGACAACTAAACTATTGGCTATATGATGTTGGCCATATATATTGTACGTATATAATGTGAAGAAACGAGTGGTAGTACTGTACCAACTAAAAGATGAAATGTAAGAAATACTAGTATGTACATACTGAAGAGTTAAAGTAACGAGAAGGAACATAACATAGTTCTGTTGGGGGCTCAGCACAACACACCCCTCAAATTAAACTAAACACACCTGAAATTAAACTATGCAACTAATCTGGTAGACACTGCATTCGAATCACCATGAGCAATGACACTGCCACCTTACTCGGAGTCCTCGTCCACGTCCTCGACTTCGTCCTTGTCCCTCTTCCTCTTGGCCGAGACTTCTTTGCTTGAATCGCACACTTGGCTCTTGCTCTTCATCCAACCCTTGTAGATATTGAAACAAAGGTAGCCATCCATTGCAGCATAGGGGATGTGGTCTATATCTAGTACATTCCACTGCCGCGCATGACGATGAAACGTGTGCGGAGGTTTCTCCAGTTTACCGTACGAAGGATGAACCATGGCTCCTGCCAGGGTCAGCATTGAAGGCTGACCACGGGAGGGCAGCAACCGATTCTTCTAGATGTCAAAGGGGTTGCCTACAATGAGGCCTATCCGACCCAGGACTCTTTTGTCGTTCGTAAAGTCTACTGTAACGAATTTGACTAGGCTGCTCTTGAGGAAGTTCTTAAATTCCTCGCACTCAACGTTGGCATGGCATATGTGGTAGACCAAGCATAAGTCATGCACGCAAACCTAGATCACGGCGGGCTTCTTCTTCTCTTCCTCCTTTAGATCCTTCTCTTGTCCTAGGACTGTCGTGTACTCAACATCTAGCCCAATGACCCACTCATCATTTGAGTTTTTGAACATGCATTTGAAGCAAGCAAGGCATCCTTTCACCGTCGCGGAAGAACGGGTGTAGATGACGTCAAACTCATCGCCGGTGATGGTTCTAACCTTGTACTCACCGTCGATCCTGGAGATTTGGGACGCCATGGGTTTTGGAGGAGGGTTAGGATTGGTGGAACTGCCGTAATGTGAAAGGACGGGATGACTAGGAGCGAATTGCCGTAATGTTAAAGGACGTCTGGGGACGAGTAGGAGCGAACTGCCAACGGTTTTTCGGTTGTAAAAATGCTGAGTGGGGCGTGTGAATGGCAGGGTAGTGGCTTGCCTGGTGGATAAATGGATTCATGCACAGTACTATGGGGGGCCAATTAGATGTCATGTCTACTCGACGCCCAATTAAATGGCTTTCGATGTCATGTCAAGCGTCGGGAAAATTACAGGTGATACGAAGATTTCCATTCTCCCGTGACACAGGCTTCCGAGAGCCCTTAGATCTGAGATTGAATGGTTGCATGACATGATTCTAGACCTCTAGGTGAATATCCTATCCTAGAGGGTTATTCTGCAAATTTTCAGCAACTTAGCATGCGACCGTTCGATCTCAGATCCAAGGGCTGCCAGCAGCCCGTATCATGGTTGCGCCTACAACGACCGTCGCCTCACTCGCGTGGTCGCGCCCTTGGAGATTTAACACGGTGCGTTAGGCTATCTGATGTTGGCATGTCATACATAGTCATCACTTAGTCACTCATACTACAACAAGGTGAGCTATAAGGTTGTCTATAAGTGTTTTTTTACTTCTCTCTATCTCTTTCTTCGTAGTATTTATTGCATTTGCCAAGGAGTGACCTCTTCCAATGAGATGGTGCTTAGATGAGGTGCTAAGGGCATTAAATGGCTTAGCAATGAAGTCCCCAATGCATAGGTGCTTAGTTTTTTGTTGCTAAGTTTGCTTCATTTAAATTAGCTATAGACTCAAAATCGTCTTTTCACATAGGTACAAGTGCTTAGCACCGTTTCTTCCTTGGGTCACCAAACTAGTCTCTCTCTTCTTAATTAACTTGCCACATCAGACTTTATGCCTATGATGCAAGCTTAGCACCTGTAGGAGCAAGTAAGTACAATAGTGGGATATAAGCCCGCTTTACATGGCATTTTTGCATATGTGGAGGAAAGAGGCAAGGAAAAAGTGGAGGAGTGGGATCTCATGCAAGAGCCAGCCTCTACGGGTGTGTTTGGTAGGGTGTATGAAGGGTGCATGAGCCCAACAGTTACCTTCTCGACACACTTTTGGGTGTTTGGTAGAGTGTATGGAGGGTGCATGAGCCCACACTAGCTTAGCACAAATACACTAGAAGCATGCATGAAGAGGGGTGTTGAGTTGAGCATGCATGAATAGGGAACAACTATGCTGAGACGAAAACGCAACCAAACACACCCTACATGGTGGAGCATTGGGAGAGGCACATGTATGGAGGTGGTCAGGAATCAGGAGACTCACGCCAGTCGTAGCACCGCAGTTAAAATGATAATGGCAAGTCAAATCACGGGGCCCCACCTGTCCAGCAGTAACTCGCTGTCAAATCACACAGCCCTACGTTTGTAGCAGCCTACCCCCTCATCTTATCGCGTCTCTGTCGAACCAACTAGGCGGAACTGCCCCGCCTACCGCGTAGGAAAAGCCCCGCCCTCGACTTTTAAATAGTACAGTATACTAATTTTGTATCCATGGATTGCGCCATGGAGCAAAGCCTCAAGAAAACAGCGGTACACATGTACGGAGTATACAACACTCCCATCGCGTTCGCGTTGCACCCCAGATGGTCGGTCGGTCTGGCACGCCGCTCTCCGAATGGAATGCGCGTCATATTGCATTTGCACACACATGTGGGACCGCAATTGAGAACCGACCATAGGCACACTCCCCGGCCCTGCAAGCCGGGTGAGTTAGTAGAAGAGAGAGACGACCGATTGTACTAGAGAAGTGTTGTACATACGTTGGTTCCTGGACGATCCATGCAAGACACCAAAGATCAGTTCGTCCATGCATGTGACCAGACTCCAGCAGACAAGCCTGGATTGGCTATCATCTACATATCATGCATGTTGTGTTGTACAGGGCTGTAGTTCTGGTGAGAAATCTAAAAAGAGTTTCTTGTCATCTCGCAAAATTAGGTGTCATGTGCTTCGGATCACTGCGAGGGTTAAACAACGACAACTGAGTTGGGCTAGTCATTGGGGGCACATGCACAAAGACTACTCAGTTGCCATCTAGGTCAAGCCGGCTATGTTAATTAGGACATCTATTGACGGACCCCTTTTCTACGAGTTTATCTTTAATTTGAGCTTTGATCCTCGTCTAGTTTGTCCGTCGGGATTCATGTTGTCTCCTTTGGGCAGTGAGGTTATGATTTCTTGTCATGTGGCATTTTTTCGTGTTTTATGTTATAATCCGGTGCTTCAGATCAAAATGAAGACAACTGCGCCTTCGGGGCACGTGCATGAAGACTTCTCGACAGTCATTGACGAGGTCAAGCCGGCTTCGGTAGAAAAGAAAAGTAGTACTCCATTATATAGGCAGGAGCCTCCACGCTTGCTTGCTAGTGTTGCTCTCTTCACACTGTCTCGTCCTCTCCAAATCTAAACACGACAGCGGTGGCCACACACTCTCTCTCTGCTCACCGCTGGTCACAGATCCAGCCGGATCCTCTCCGCCGGGGAAGGTGAGAAGGTGCAATGTTCACGCAGTCGTCCTCCGCGATGGCTCTTACCCACTGCCGGCGTGTCCCGATCAGCGTGCCTTGCCGTTCTCTCCCAAGCACCGCTGGCGAGGGAGGGCCTCCGACCCCTTCTTCCTTGCTGTCGTAGTGTGGGCAGATCTGGCCTCCCGCCGCCCACCTAGCGACATCCCGGCGACCCTCAGGTATAACTTCCTTCGAAACCGGCCTTGCTCTACTTTCCGAGCTCCTAACGTCGCTGCATTTGTATCTTTTACTATTTCTCAGGCCCCCTCATAAATAGGATTGATCAGCTGTTCGAAAACCACCTAAATTTTCAATGTTAAGAGGTAAAACTAGTTCATGCACTCGAATCTAGTACTAGTTCAAACAAGGAAGAAAGGGAGTGGGGGTGGGGGAAGATTTGTTACTTGAATCTAGGACTTGGTCGAAAGAGGAAATAATGGGGGCAAAAAGTAGCAGAGACTGGCTATCCAACTAGTCTCTAGGTCTAATAGGGAAATAAAGGGAAATGCAGTACAAACTCAATATAAACCCGATCTATTGGTTGAAAAAGGAAATAAAGTGGCGACTGGGGGACAAGTCAACAGAGTAAGTCCAGCACTAGATTTGCTAGCCTCACACAGTATAAGGTGGCTATACCAAACAAAAATGGGACCAACCCAGATATCTTGTTCTGATGTTTGTTGCCCCGAGCCAATCTTATGTAATGCCACTAGTAAAATGTAGTAGTCGCACTGTTAAAAGTAAGGACACATTAAACCAATGTTGTTTTCAATGTAATGCCTCCAGTAATATGAACCAATGGCATTTTTTTCATGTCTTGCTAAATTTCCCATTAAGATAAGTTGCTTCTTTTTGTTAGAAATGCAACTGTACTAGTCCACCTACTCTCCCATGCCCAAATACCGACTCTGTAGCAGCTATTAATGTAATGTTGCTGGTAAAATGAAGCAATGGCACCATTAAAGTAATGTCGTATTTAATTGTTGTCATAGTTAATCCTAATGCCCACACTGATATCTAGCAATGCTGCTGCTTTAGAAATTGCTACTGTCCTTGTAGGATTGTCATTCAGATAAGGGACATGCTTCTTTTCATTTGATGCATGTTTCATCACTTGTTAGTCACCCTCCTTTCCACCTTTTTTGTGCAAACAGAGATATACATTTCACGCTCGATCTTAGTTGAACTGCACAAATGATATCCAAATTATAGTTCAACATTGCGGGAGCTTCATAACCAACCTTGATGTTGCTCAATTTTATTGCAACTAATGAAGAAGAAGCTCTGTGGGTTTCGTTTTCTGATGGAAATGGAACTGGGGCTGGAGCCCTTTTCCTAAAAAAAGAAGCTGCTAGCTCATGGGACATTGCTTTATTTTAGGTGAACTGCACCAAAAGGTCCCATGAATTGAATCATCCATGTTGGTGACTGGTGACATCCCTTCTACGATGGCGTTGACTGCAGATATGGTTCCCATCACGAGGTATGTTCCTTTTTGGTCTGACCGTTTGCCAAATATCCTGCATGTTAATCCTACTCTTGTGCTACTGTTTTGGCACTGCCATGATAAAGCAGTAATGTTATTATTTTGCACCTTAATCTAGTGGCACTATTAATTTGGGGCAATGTTTTGGCACCGCTAGTGCCACTATTTTTTTTATATATCGAAAGAGGGGGTTCCCTCCAATTTCATTAAAGAAATCCAACCATAGAGAACCATCATCCGACAACATCTCAGTGTAAACGGGCAGTTATGCAACTACTACTAGAAGGACTGAGTACTAGCAGGAGACAAGGTCACCACATAAGCTAGGCAGGTAGGGGGACGCAGCACCAGCTAGAACAAGTTAGGATTACAACCCAAATGCTACCACAGAAACATCAGGGGGAAGATAGGGACTGAAAGAGCTAGGTTCACCATCCAAGTCTAAGCACCCCCAGCCTTCATCCTTGCGACGCACGGTACACCTCATTTGCCACCTGCTCGACCCTAGTGTCACTGATAAACTGAAGTAATAATACAGTTAAAATAGTGCGAGTGTCCTCTCTATCACTTCATTTCCAATGTAGATAAAGAAAGTGCTTCTCTTTGTTAATGTATGTTTCATCAACTAGTCCCATTGTTAATGTTTAAGCGTTTCTACAAACTGGGGTGCTTAATTTTTAGTTGATCTGCACAAAAAATAGAGATTTGAATGTCTCAAGGCCCCTCCTTGTACTACCGCTGTTCACTGATGTTCATCACTGGCAGAAGGTGTATCTGGGAGACTTGGGACGATTTGCAGTATGAGGCGTACCATATGAGGCGTCGCAGGGCCCATCTCGCCCTCGCGGCATGGCATACTATGATACCATCGCAATATTTTCTTATATTAATTTTGTGTGTTTCATCAACTAGTGCCACTATAATGTAATCATTCTTTTTCATTATCTGTGCAAACATGGTTATTCAGTTGCATTTTGGTGGAACTGCACAAATGTATGTATGGAACCGACATATATGCAGAGTGCGAGGTGTGCCAAGTAAAAATTACCGACACCAACCATGCTCCATGCACGCATTGGCATCCACCACCACCAGTGGGATGTGTGGCGCTCTCTGTGGACGGATCTTTCTCGGCGGCAAATCCTCTAACCAAATACTAGTAGCTTATATTGGCAGTTTTCTAGGGAGTACTTTTTTCTGAAAGAAGCACCAATCTATTTTTGTTTATTTGACCACATTGTCACAACTTTGACCCAAAGGTCCAGAGCGATTTTAGGGTGATTGGCGTAGTACTCGGAGACTGATTGTAAGCATGATTTTCATTAGCCGTCACACTGATTGTAAGCATGAACATGTGGAAGATTAGGTTAGTGCGAAGCTTACCTTAAACCCTACTGCCGCCATTGAAACAAGACGAGCGTCGAGGGAACCGTGGAGAATGGCAGGGAAGCAACGTCGCGCCATCTGGCCTCCTCTTGCGGTGGGAGAACGAATACTCCTGTGGTTCCGGCTGACTCTGCACCCTCACGAACGACACACCATACTCGATCGATTTGTTATCCTCTAGGTGGTCGACCTTTGACCTGTATGCCCACCACCTCCACCTGACTGTTGCCTCGGGTGAATCTGTCTGCTCCATCGCCTAGAGGAGATACTCAATGAACTCGAAGGACTATGGCGTGACTGCCGCCGAGGAGTACATGTACACCACCGCCCTCATCGCCGCTGTCTCGCTCTTTCGCATACATTGCCACATGGCCCTCACCATCCTTGAAATCTCCCACTCATTGTCAAACCAAGTAAAGGTCTCCTTCAACCTGGCTAACTTTGCCTGGTCGCTGCCAGCGATCTGCCTGATTCGCTGCTGCATCCTCTCCATTGATGTCCTTCTGAGTGGTCTGGTGCTAGCTTTGGAAGATGGGAGGAGAGATGGTGGTCTTGCAATAGATAATAAGGAGAGGCGAGACAGTGGTTTTGGAATGGAGATGATGGAGAGCAGAGGAGGTGGTTTTGCAATGGAGAAGAGGGAGAGGCGAGACAGTGGTTTTGGAATGGAGATGATGGAGAGGAGAGGAGGTGGTTTTGCAATGGAGAAGAGGGAGAGGAGCGTGCGGCAGCGAATTAGGATTGGACGAGAGGGCCTGCGCGCTGTGACTGGATCAAAATCAAAATAAATTTACCCTTCAATTAAGAAAGCGACTCCACATTAACTAGTCTCCATTTTATTCTGGGTCATAATTGACCATGATTTTTGCAAATAAAATATATGTTATACATTGCAAAAATAATATAATTTGAAAGTACATTCAGATACGAACCAAACGATACAATTTTTGGTGACATGCATTCACATTTTGTTTGTCAAATACAGTACATGGTCAAACTTTGACCCAAAATATGCAAAACAAAAAATACTTCCAAGACCAGCGCCGCTCTTCTCCTCTTAAACCACCGCCGCTCCTCTCATGTTCCAATCTAAATCCAGCGCCGCTCCTCTCCTCTTCCATTTCAAAACCACCGTCCCCCTCTCCTGTTCCAATGCAAAACCAGCGTCGCTCCTCTCCCGTTCTAATCCAAAACTAGCGCTGCTCCTCTCCTCTTCCATTCAAAAACCACCGCCGCGAGTGAAGGTGCTGCGGAGAAGTAGATCGATGGAGGAGTACAACCGATACATGAGGATCGCAGACGGCGACCCTATGAAGCTAGCTAGGATGTTGGAGATACAGTCTTGGTTTGACAACAAGGACCAACTAGCGGCGATGGCGACATCCATGGCCAAATATCTACAACAGAGCAAAAGGCGGCGATACTCCCGGAGGGAGTCGCGTGGGAGTACATAGAGATGCTCTTCTGGGCCATGGAGCAAACAGATTCACCGAATCCAATCGTGAGGGAGAGATGGTGGGAGTATCGATCCCAGATGGAGCATCCACTAGAGATTAAAGGATCGAGCATCTACAGGGTGCCATTTGTGAGGGTGTTGTGCCAGAGCAATCCGGTGGAGTCTCTGTCGACCAAACCCAACTACAAGAGGAGAAAAGCAGTTGGCCCGACGATGCTTCCCCGCATCCTCTCCCTCGCCGTTCACATCATCTCACGCGGTGGCTGTCTGCCACCGAGGAATAAGAGGGGACTGCCCCCCCAGACCAATAGTCGGGCAGGTTGTGAATTGTCAGGAGGAGCTTAGGATTGTCAGTATTTGCAGGTTGTGAATTGTGTTTTGTGTTGTGTATTTTGAGAGTACTTTCACATATGAATGTCTTTTGAATTTCAGATTTGCAGTATTGAACATATGAAGTATTTTATGAATTCTAGAGATCTATTTTTAGCACTTAAAAAAATTAGTTTTATAGGAGTATAAAAATGCACAATGTGATTCTCAGAGAAGAAACTGCAAGTTTCAGTTTCAGATAAGAATCTGCAAGTTCAGTTTCAGATAAGAAACTGCAAGTTTCGGAGGTAGAGCATTTATATTAACACGGCCTTTTCAAACAGGGTTAACATCATGTTGGAAGTTTTATTCATGGTTGAAAATGGAACTGCCAGCCAGTTAACATCATGTTGATCAACATTCATGCATAGCACATCTTCATATGATGCACAGTCAAAAAAGATATGCTATTTTCAAAATGCCCACACAATGTCGAGTGTGCGAAAAACAGAAAAAATGAGGGATGAAGTTTTGGCAAGTGTTGGACATGGTGTGCGTAGATGACAATGGGGACCCACATATCAATAAAGCCAAAGGCAAAAAATTTGGAGATATTTTCCCTGCACAGGTGGAATCGAACCCGGCCGGAACAGTTGTCGGGTAGTGTCACTTGGCCACTAGGCTAGTTAAGTAGTTTCGTTACTAATAAAACACTTCCTCGGGTGGTCGGATCTCCTCCTGCGCCTTTGTGCGCTCACTGCGACGCTGCTGTCTGCCGTTGTGAACATGTTGAACAAACTAGAGGAATCTGGAGAGGACTGTATGTGGAGAGGCGGACAGTCGGGACCCACCAGGTCTATGACCGTACGCAAGCAAGTGCCTCATTGAAAAAATACTTCCTCCTAATGCTATACTGACGTTGGGGCCCATGGGTTTGTCAACATAGTTACATTTTTTAGGTGATTCAACGTATTTACTATAGGAGATAAATTCACAACGAAGCTAGGGAGCTGGCAGGTATCATGTATTATCACTAGGGCAGCAAGTATCAGCTGGGTTTTGGGTTGCCCCGTCTAGGATTTCTTTTTTAACATGCACAACACACGACATGCCGGTTTGTATTTTCTTGAGGGCCGTCATGTATCGACCGGCCTATGGACCTCCCATCCGAGGTTTTAGTTTTCCTGAAACATCGGCAACCCAATTTATGTATTTTTTTGAAGAAAACGCACATGTCTGTTCTATTTTTCTATATAAGAATAGGAACACCTGGTCCAACTTATGTTTCCCTTCTAACTATATTATATATATTTAAATTATTTTATATGTTATTATATATTATTGTTATTGTCATCATATATTTAACAGATACTTACATATGTAAGAAAACAATATCTCACATCTTATTAACTTATAAAAATAATTTCTTAACAATATAATCCTGGATTATTTTGGCAACAAAAATCCTGGTGATTGTGTACAAAAGCTTGGTAAGATTTAAGGACCAATGTAATAATAAATCCCTTATTATTTAAATATATTTATAACAAAATGCTCAGCCCCTATTTATTTTTTGATAACATTGCTGGCCCAACCCAACATTATAATTAGAATCAACCCAGCAAAATCGTGTATTTTGACAAAGTGCAAATGGCCTGTAATTTTTTAGGGAAAAAAATAAATGGGCCGCATGGACGCTACATTATTTGTTCACCCAGCCCAGCTAATGGACTGTAATTCAAAAAAAAAAGATCAAATTGACTGTAAATTCTACCCCGCAAAAAAAAGACTGTAAATTCTGAAAAAATGGGTTGAATATGTGCCACATTTTTGGAGGCTGAAATGTGGGCCAATAGGTCGAAGCCAACGCAAGTCGTTGTCAACTTCGTCAACAAATGATTCTGACATCGTTAGCTGTTGGATTTACATCCAACGACTGGCATCCATCTTCAATCTCTCGTCTTCTTCCTCTAGCGCTGCCGGGACCACCAGCTCTCGCCTCCTGCTCCTAGCAGCTCTACTTAGCTCACTTTGCTGTGAAGCGCTACTCCACTGTTGGCCAGGCCATCCCTCCACCCCTCCATACCTCCTGTTCTTCTCCACCGACTACCGAACCACATCGCACCAGAACCAGTTAACCCTCGTAAACCTCTCCATCTGTGACTCTACTACCGCGTCTTCCCATCTCCGGCTCATTGCTGTCTAGGGCCTCACCGTCGTCCACCACCTTGGATGCGCTCGGTGCGGAGTGGTCAACATGGTCAACGAACAACACAATCGGAAGTAGATTGTGCGTGGAGAGGCTGACAGTTGGGTCCACAGCTGCACGCAAGGAAATGCCTCCTAATTACGCGCTAAATAATGATTCCTCCACCTGAAAACTGGGACCCACCGGAAGGGCCTCTGTATTTCACGAAAAAAAACGTTCCCCTGCTGACAGGTCGGATCCACCAGCTATATCTTCGCACGCAAGGAAGTGCCTCCTTATTATGCACAAAAAAGTGAATACACCCCTGCTAGCTGGGACCCACCATAGTGGGAGGCTGACTTGTGGGCCAACTAAGTTGACGGGGACGGAGGGCTTTGTCAACTTAGTCAATATGAACGATTCTAGCTTCAGTGACTATACAACGTCCATCCAACAACCGTAGTGCTTCTTCAACCTACGGTCTTCTTGCTCCAGCCGCCCAAACCAGCGTCGGTTGTGCCGCGTGCTCCTACCTCCCGTGGCAGGCCGTGATGTCGCAGAGGCCTCACCGCACCCTACTACTCCCACCGCTGGCCAGGCCATCCCTCTACTCACCCACACCCCTGTTATTCTGCGGCGACGGTAGCCTCACACCGTAGCCGAACCAATGAACCCTCATACTCCTCTACGCGTGGGCATCCACTGCCGCGTCTTCCCCGGCTCTGTGTCGTCCCCTTCCTAGGCCTCGCCGTCGTCCACCGCCCTGCTGCTCTCAGCGCGGCATGGTCAACATGGTCAAGGAACGACTTCTATCGGAAGAGTACTGTACGTTGATAGGCTGACAGCTGGGTCCATGGTAGCCGCAAGGAATTGGCTCCTTATTATGCGCAAAATAATTATTCCTCCACCTGACATCAGGGACCCACCGGACGGGCCACTGTATGTCACGAAAAATATGTTTCCCCCGTGACTGCTGGGACCCACTGTAGGATCCGAGAAGTAAGTCTAGAGGGGGGTGATTAGACTACTTGACCAATTAAAAACTATGCCTTTTCCCAATTTTAGTCTTTGGCAGATTTTAGCTATCTTAGCACAAGTCAAGCAATCTTCACACAATTCAAGCAAGCATGCAAAGAGTATATGAGCATCGGAAAGTAAAGCATGCAACTTGCAAGAATGTAAAGGGAAGGGTTTGGAGATTTCAAACGCAATTTGGAGACACGATGATTTTTGAGCCGTGGTTCCAATAGGTGGTGCTATCGTACATCCACATTGATGGAGACTTCAACCCATGAAGGGTAATGGTTGCGCGAGTCCACGGAGGCCTCCACCCACGAAGGGTCCACGAAGAAGCAACCTTGTCTATCCCACCATGGCCATCGCCCACGAAGGACTTGCCTCACTAGCGGTAGATCTTCATGAAGTAGGCGATCTCCTTGCCCTTAAAAACTCCTTGGTTCAACTCCACAATCTTGTCGGAGGTTCCCAAGGGACACCTAGCCAATCTAGGAGACACCACTCTCCAAGAAGTAACAAATGGTGTGTTGATGATGAACTCCTTGCTCTTGTGCTTCAAATGATAGTCTCCCCAACACTCAACTCTCTCTCATAGGATTTGGATCTGGTGGAAAGAAGATTTGAGTGGAAAGCAACTTGGGGAAGGCTAGAGATCAAGATTCATATGGTAGGAATGGAATATCTTGGCCTCAACACATGAGTAGGTGGTTCTCTCTCAGAAATGGTAACTTGGAAGTGTAGGTTTGTTATGATGGCTCTCTCCACGAATGAAGAGGAGGTGGAGGGGTATATATAGCCTCCACACAAAATCTAACCATTACACACAATTTACCAATCTCGGTGGGACCGAATCAACAAACTCAGTCAGACCGATTTAGTAAATAATGTGACCGTTAGGGTTTTCAGTGGGACCGACATGCAACTCGGTGGGACCAATATGGTTAGGGTTAGGGCATAACGTACTCTCGGTGAGACCGATTACACAAACTCGGTGGGACCGATTTTGGTAATAAGCTAACCAGAGAGTTGGTCAGGCAAACTCGGTGGGACCGATTACTCAAACTCGGTGGGACCGATTTTGGTAATAAGTTAACCAAAGAGTTTGCATTGTAATCTCGGTAGTACCGATTGCTCAAACTCAGTAAGACCGATTTTGATAATGGACATACACAGAGAGATTACAATCCCATCTCGGTGAGACCGAGATCCCTATCGGTAAGACCAATTTGCCTAGGGTTTGTGGCAGTGGCTATGACATCTGAACTCGGTGGCACCGGATAGAAAGAATCGGTGGGGCCGAGTTAGACTTTTGGTTTAGGACATATGTGGATGTGAGAAAGTAGTTGAGGGCTTTGGAGCATATCACTAAGCACTTTGAGCAAGCAAGCCATTAAGCAACACCTCATCCCCTCTTGATAGTATTGGCTTTTCCTATAGACTCAATGTGATCTTGGATCACTAAAATAGAAAATGAAGAGTCTTGACCTAGGATCTTGAGCCAATCCTTTGTCCTTAGCATCTTGAAGGGGTTCCACATCCTTTAGTCCATGCCACTCCATTGTTGAACTTGTCTGAAATATACTAGGTAAAAGTGTTAGTCCAACAAGAGATATGTTGACATTAATTACCAAAACCACCCAGGGAGAACTTGTGCGTTCAATCTCCCCCTTTTTGTTAATTGATGACAACATACATCAAAGCTTTAGATAAAGATAAAGAGAATAGCAAGTAAAGCTTTGGAAAGACATGTAACAAGCATAGGCTCCCCCTACATGTATGCAATCATGTGAGTATGGAATATAGAAGCATGTGAATGCATGAACATGACAGAGTAAGCAATGTGTTACATGTATCTTGGCCATATGCATCAGAGCAAAGAATATTAAAGAAACTTTCATGCTCATGAGTTCTTCTTGCAAACAGTATGTACATCAGCAAGAATTCCTCATACACATGATTGTGATGCATATACTTACCTTGTGGTCTTGAGTTGGCTTAGGATGGAATGAACCTGCGTAAACAAGGTTAGATAACACAGATACACCTATTAGCCAGAGCAAACAGAAGAAACCAGAAGAATTCCAAGACTGGGATGACATGTAGAGAGTGAGTACTAAGTACCACATTGGATTAGACATGTCCCCAAAGGTAAAGATATGCGATGAATTTAAATGATTTCTTTCCCTTAGATGTCTTGCTCCCCCTGAATCTAGCATGGGATACTGGGAGAAGATAGGGAACAGAAAATCAGAGCTCAAAGAAACAAATTAACAGAGCTAATGCAAATAAGCACATATGAACATATCTTTCCCCTCAAGAAGACATGTGGCATCTCTCCTCTTGAACACCAAGCATCTGGGATCCTTGAGGATTACTCTCTTCTTGAGTATTCTCTCCCCCTGGAGATCTCTCTCTCCCCCTTGTGGAAGTGATACTCTCTCTCTCCCTTTGGAAGTGATAAGATTTGATGTGATCTCTCTCTCCCCCTTTCACATCAATTTCCAAGAAGGGCCTTCTGGAATTTGTCGTGAATGGGTTTGGTCCTTGAGTCACAGCAGAAAGCACTGATAAAAAGGTGATGCTTGTAGAGGACAAGATTCATTGAGTGGAGCTGGATCATAAGTAAAGATGAATAAGTGGCAAAATGTTTTTCCTGTTGTGAAGTCGGTGGTACCGAGTGGTATGATTCGGTTGCACCGAAAGGATTTGGTTGGACCGAAATTAACAAACCAGTGAGACCGAGTTCATTGCAGAGAAAACACTTGTCACCTCAGCTCACTAGACTAGTAAGATCTCACAAGGATTTGCAAGGAATTAACTGAATGATATGCAAAGAATTGGATGCAGGAAATGCAGAACAGACAGTAAACAAGAAGAAACTGTAAAGAGATCTAGATGAAGTTTTTTTGTTGTTGAAAGGGGAAACAAATATGTATGAGAGAAATACAAAAGCACAGAAAAGAACATGAGAGAACTTCATCTAGAATTGGTCGGCGATAGAGTCACCTATGTTAGAGTATATTGACTTAGGAGTCAAGTGAGATCACTTGATCATAGGTCATACTCATCGTTTAAGCTCAAAATGGGGTTACCATTTTTTGTTTAAGCATCTTGATGTATTCACATCTTGTCGAGTTGCTTTAACTCATGTCTCGGAGTAAAGCTTCTCTAAGATGGAATAACATACCTTGGGTGGTGGTGTTGATCGTAGTCATGTAGTTGAACTTGTGTGGGTTGCTCAAGGTTGATGTAGCTCATCAAGAGTTGGGAGCACCACTTGGACTTTGAGTTCATCTACCTACATGGGTTAGTTCTCGCAAGAAAGAGCACTTGTGTGTCCAAATGACAATCATGAAACTCAACATAGAATTTGTCAAAGGATATGTTCGAATGAGTCCATGCTTCCTTGTCTTCAACCACCATTGTGTAGAGACTTGGTGATGTAGAGATTGCTCAAGATATGAGTAGGTTACAATCTCATGGAATTCGATTCAACCAAGTACCTACATGGGTTAGATAACATGCAAGGTGCAAATATATCCAAGACATAAGATTTTCATCATAAGAGAAATATCTAGGATTAGTCATAAGCTCATGTCTTGCATGTATCCAATGGAGTTTCTACTCCAAGTTTGAAGCATCAATGATGTTCAATTATCCTCTTAACCTGCAAAACACTTTCTCATCAAGTGGTTTAGTGAAAATATCCGCTAATTGCTTTTCGGTGCGAACATGCTTAAGATTAATGTCACCCTTAGCAACATGATCTTGAATGAAATGATGACGGACTTCAATATGCTTAGTTAGAGAGTGTTGCACGGGATTATGAGCAATCTTGATAGCACTTTCATTGTCACAAAGTAATGGAAAATGTTTCACATATATCCCATAATCTTTAAGAGTTTGGGTCATCCATAGTAATTGAGCACAACATGAACCAGCGACAATGTATTCCGCTTCGGCGGTGGATAAGGATACCGAGTTTTGTTTCTTGGAAGACCAAGACACAAGAGATCTACCAAGGAATTGACAAGTACCCGAAGTGGACTTTCTATCAACCTTGTCTCCAGCATAGTCCGAGTCGGAGTAGCCAACAAGATCGAAACAAGCCCTCTTAGGATACAAAATGCCAAAATTTGGTGTATGAATTAAATATCTCACTATCCTTTTCACGGCCTTAAGATGACATTCTTTAGGAGCAGCTTGATATCTTGCACACATGCACACACTTATCATAATATCGGTACGTGAAGCACAAAGGTATAACAATGAACCAATCATAGAGCGATAAGCCTTTTGATCAACCGGTTCACCATCTTTGGTCAAATCAAGATGTCCACTAGTAGGCATGGGTGTAGACATACCTTTGCATTCTTGCATATTGAACTTCTTGAATAAGTCCTTAGTGTACTTCGTTTGAGAGACAAAAGTACCTTCCTTAGTTTGATTGATTTGTAACCCAAGAAAGAATTTGAGTTCACTCATCATTGACATCTCAAACTTCTCCAACATTAGCTTTCCAAACTTCACACTAAAAGGAGGGTTAGTTGATCCAAATATAATATCATCAACATAAATTTGGCATACAAATAATTCTCCATTGACCCTTTTAGTAAAAAGTGTAGAATCAAATTTTCCAATTTCAAACCCTTATTCAATAAGGAACTTAGTTAAGCATTTGTACCAAGCTCTAGGAGCTTGTTTAAGACCATAAAGACCTTTGCGAAGTTTGTAGACATGATTGGGTTTCTTAGGATTGATGAAGCCGGGAGGTTGTTTAACATAAACTTCCTCCTCTATTTCACCATTTAGAAAAGCACTTTTAATGTCCATTTGGTACAAGGTGATATCATGGTGATTAGCATAGGCAAGTAAGATGCGAATGGACTCAAGTCTAGCAATGGGAGCATAAGTCTCACCATAGTCCATACCTTCGACTTGTGTGTAACCTTGGGCAACGAGACGTGCTTTGTTGCGAACTACTTGTCCATCTTCATCTTGCTTGTTGCGAAACACCCATTTGGTACCGATGATGTTGTGGTTGTTGTCGGGCTTCTCAACCAATGTCCAAACTTGATTTCTCTCAAAGTTGTGTAGCTCTTCATGCATAGCATTTATCCAATCTGGATCTCCCAATGCTTCTTCAACCTTCATAGGTTCAATGCTAGATATGAATGAATAATGTTCACAAAAGTTAGCTAAACAAGTTTTAGAGCGAGTGATTCTCCCGGTTTGGATATCATTGTAGATTTGCTCGACAGGATGGTCTTTAGCAATTCTTGCTCTAACTTGTGAAAGCTTTTGCTTGGGTCTTGGTTGAATATCTTCTTCATCTTGTTCTTCTTCTTGGCCTTCTTCATTATTGGTGTTGTCCTTCTCTTGTCGTGGTGGAGAAGGAGGTTGTTGACGTTCTTGATGTACTTCCTCGTTTCTTCATCTTGGTGTGTCCCACTTGTGGATGCTTCCGTATCAACCCTTGGTTCACCTTGTCGTGAGGTAGAAGCTTCCACTTGGATGGACGAGGTACTCTCCTTCACCTCCGTTGGGCGAATCTTGCCAATAGACAAGTCTTGGATTGCTTCCGAGGGGTCTTTGTCTCCTACATCAATTGGCAATTGCTCTACTTACGAGCCGTTAGATTCATCAAACTTCACATCCACCGTCTCTTCAACCTTTTGGGTGAAATTGTTGTAGACACGGTATGTGTGAGAGTTTGAGCCATAACCAAGTAGGAAACCTTCATGAGACTTAGGAGCAAATTTAGAACGACGATGCTTATCAAGAATGTAGCACTTTGAGCTGAATACTCGAAAGTATCCAACTTGGGGTTTGTTACCGGTGAGGAGCTCGTATGCCGTCTTGCCGAGTAGCTTCTAAAGATACAAGCGATTTGTTGCATGACAAGCTGTCTCAACCACTTCTGCCCAAAAGTGCTTCGGCGTCTTGCACTCATCAAGCATCGTTCTTGCCATTTCGATGAGCGTCCGGTTCTTCCTCTCAACAACTCCATTTTGTTGAGGTGTGTACGTAGCCGAGAACTCATGTGAAATCCCTTCCTTGTCAAGAAAGGTGTCCACATTTGTGTTCTTGAACTCCATTCCGTTGTCGCTGCGAACCTTATTGATCTTCACTTCAAACTGTTTTTGAGCCTTCGTGGCGAAGTTTTTGAAGATCTTTTGGACCTGCGATTTGTCATCGAGAAAGAACACCCACGTAAATCTTGGAAAATCATCAACTATAACTAGACCAAAAGAATTTCCACCGAGACTTTTGTAGGCGTTGGGACCAAAAAGATCCATGTGAAGTAGCTCAAGTGGCCTCCTTGTGGTCATGATGTTCTTCACGGGATGCCTTCCTCCAACCTGTTTACCTGTTTGACAAGCACTTCAAAGTCTATCCTTATCAAATATGACATCGTTAACACCAAGGATATGATTCCTTTAATAAGCTTGTCAAGGTTTCTCATGCCAACGTGACCTAGTCGTCTATGCCATAACCAACCTTTAGAGGATTTAGCAATGAAGCAAGTTCTGGGTTGAGCCTTTTTAGTGAAATCAACAATGTAAAGATCACCTCTACGTATACTGATAAAGACCATTTTATGATTGTCTCTACGAAACACTTCTACTTCAGTAAATAGGACATTGAAACCAAAATCAGCAAGTCTAGATACTGAAAGTAAGTTGTAGCCAAGAGATTCAACGAGCATAACATTCTGAATGGAGCTATCATGTGAGATGGCCACCTTACCGAGGCCAACCACCTTACCCTCTGAGTTGTCACCGAAAGTGACATACTTTCGAGGACCATCATTTTCAGCAAGCGCACGAAACATGTCTTTATCTCCGCTCATGTGATTGGTACATCCACTGTCAAGAACCCATTCCTTTCCTCCTGCCATATATCCCCAAAGATTTGCCATAAGACCAAAGTGTCTCATTGCATTATCAAGGTCAAAGTCATCATCCTCATCCTCACCATAGTATCCATGTTCAACATCGTCATGTGGTGGATCAATTCCTAGTGAGGGTGATTCATTAGTATGAGTTTGACAATAATCTCCTCTATGAAGTCTAGTAGCTTCAGAAATAATATTGCTAATAATTTCAACATTTCCTTTGGCACGCATAAGATTTGTAAGTTCAAATAAACAATTACCAAACGTAGGATCATTGGAATTCATCTTACTCAAGGAAATAGACTTATGAAGAATTTCATCCACATTTTCAAGGAATAATTAGGAAATCGTTCCTCAAGAAATTTCCATATAGTGTAGGCACACTCAAGAGTAGGCAGTTTTCCAATCAAGTTTCTAGGCAAGCCTCTAGTGATAAGATTAAGAGTTCTAACATTCCTAATCATGTAAATCGACTCATCAAGTGTAGGATGCATAGGATCGACATGAGGTGCACAAGGACTAGCAATGTAATTGTTCAAATGATATTGATTGAAAATTACAAGCATCTCATTTTTCCACTCATGAAAATATTCTCCATCAAGTATAGGGACTCGATGTCTAAGACTCCCCAAAGTAGACTCATCCATCTTCCTCCAATGGTGATTAAACCAAAGCAATGGAGACCAAAGCTCTGATACCACTTGTAGGATCCGAGAAGTAAGTCTAGAGGGGGTGATTAGACTACTTGACCAATTAAAAATATGCCTTTTCCCAATTTTAGTCTTTGGCAGATTTTAGCTATCTTAGCACAAGTCAAGCAATCTTCACACAATTCAAGCAAGCGTGCAAAGAGTATATGAGAAGCGGAAAGTAAAGCATGCAACTTGCAAGAATGTAAAGGGAAGGGTTTGGAGATTTCAAACGCAATTTGGAGACACGGTGATTTTTGAGCCGTGGTTCCGATAGATGGTGCTATCGTACATCCATGTTGATGGAGACTTCAACCCACGAAGGGTAACGGTTGCGCGAGTCCACGAAGGGTCCACGAAGAAGCAACCTTGTCTATCCTACCATGGTCGTCGCCCACGAAGGACTTGCCTCACTAGCGGTAGATCTTCATGAAGTAGGCGATCTCCTTTCCCTTACAAACTCTTTGGTTCAACTCCACAATCTTGTCGGAGGCTCCCAAGTGACACCTAGCCAATCTAGGAGACACCACTCTCCAAGAAGTAACAAATGGTGTGTTGATGATGAAATCCTTGCTCTTGTGCTTCAAATGATAGTCTCCCCAACACTCAACTCTCTCTCATAGGATTTGGATCTGGTGGAAAGAAGATTTGAGTGGAAAGCAACTTGGGGAAGGCTAGAGATAAATATTCATATGGTAGGAATGGAATATCTTGGCCTCAACACATGAGTAGGTGGTTCTCTCTCAAAAATGGTAACTTGAAAGTGTAGGTTTGTTCTGATGGCTCTCTGCATGAATGAAGAGGAGGTGGAGGGGTATATATAGCCTCCACACAAAATCTAACCATTACACACAATTTACCAATCTCTGTGGGACCGAATCAACAAACTCGGTCAGACCGATTTAGTAAACAATGTGACCGTTAGGGTTTCGGTGGGACCGACATGCAACTCGGTGGGACCGATATGGTTAGGGTTAGGGCATAACGTAATCTTGGTGAGACCGATTACACAAACTCGGTGGGACCGATTTTGGTAATAAGCTAACCAGAGAGTTGGTCAGGCAAACTTGGTGGGACCGATTACTCAAACTCGGTGGGACCGATTTTGGTAATAAGTTAACCAGAGAGTTTGCATTGTAATCTCAGTAGTACCGATTGCTCAAACTCGGTAAGACCGATTTTGCTCATGGACATACACAGAGAGATTACAATCCCATCTCGGTGAGACTGAGATCCCTATCGGTAAGACCAATTTTCCTAGGGTTTGTGGCAGTGGCTATGACATCTGAACTTGGTGGCGCCGGATAGAAAGAATCGGTGGGGCCGATTTAGACTTCTGGTTTAGGACATATGTGGATGTGAGAAAGTAGTTGAGGGCTTTGGAGCATATCACTAAGCACTTTGAGCAAGCAAGCCATTAAGCAACACCTCATCCCCTCTTGATAGTATTGGCTTTTCCTATAGACTCAATGTGATCTTGGATCACTAAAATAGAAAATGCAGAGTCTTGACCTAGGAGCTTGAGACAATCCTTTGTCCTTAGCATCTTGAAGGGGTTCCATAGCCTTTAGTCCATGCCACTCCATTGTTGAACTTGTTTGAAATATACTAGGTAAAAGTGTTAGTCCAACAAGAGATATGTTGACATTAATTACCAAAACCACCCAGGGAGCACTTGTGCGTTCACCCACCAGCTACATCTTCGCACGCAAGGAAGTGCATCCATATTACGGGCAAAAAAAACGATCCGCCCCCCTGACTGCTGGGACCCACCAGCTACATCTTCACATGCAAGGAAGTGCCTGATAGTTGGGACCCACCTGGTCGAAGCGTACGTAGCATTGTTATTCTGGTCGTGAACGTGTAAGTACATATTGGTCGATGTAGAGGCGCACACGTGTCGTAGTAGAGGCTCGCACGTAGCATGTACATGTACGTACAATGGCCAGTGTGTAAGAAAGAAAATACAGCCACGTACGTACATACGGGCGGGGTCTCGAACGCCTACTCGCGCATACGTACGGCGAGGGCTCGTGTACATGGCTGGGTCGGAACGGAGAAACACCGTCGTTGTCGTGTTCATGGGGAGCCAACCGGCTGGGTTAGAATGGAATGCGTCGTCGTGTTCATCGGGAGGGCTTGGACGGAACAACCGATGGAAACAAGGCGTGGCGTACCGCAGAATGGAGGAAACGGCCTTGTGTTTGACCGGCCACGGTTGAAACGGGATCCTGTTCATCGGGGGGGTCTGGCATACCACAAGCGGAGGAAACGGACTTCTATTGGACCTCCTACGATCGAAACGGGGTCCTGTTGATAGGGAGGGGTGTGGCGTACTGCAAAACGGAGGAAACAGACTTGTGTTGGACCGCTACGGTCGAAACGGGGGTCGTGTTCATCGGGAAGGGTGTGGCGTACCGCAAAATGGAACTCCACGGGATACCGTTCATCTCCACCATCGACTTCCTCTAGCCTCCACGGGCTACTGTTCATCCACCGTCGACCTCCTCCAGCCTCCATCTATGACTGTTCATCCACGGGCTCCTGTTCATCCAGCCTCCACCGCGCGCTACTCCACCGGCTACTGTTCAACCATCCCTCTCCACGGGCTCATGTTCAACCACCCCTCCACGGGCTACTATTCATCCAGCCCTCCACCGGCTACTGTTCAACTAGCCCTCCACGGGGTCGTCCTGTTCATCCAGCCCTCCATGGGGTCCTGTTCATCCAGCCCCAACCGGCTCGATCGATCGGGGTCTTGTTCA
>NC_041387.1:594974764-594984709 GCF_002162155.2 Triticum dicoccoides | reverse complement strand
AGCAGCAGTAGCGAAGGAATCGCTTGATCGCTCGGGTTCAGTAATGCATAGCCTGCAGAGAAATCGCTCGGGTTCAGTTAGGCGAACGCCTCGCTCGGGTGCAGTGAGAGCCCAGCGCCTCGCACCCACGCGCGTTGTGTACGAGGGAATCGCGCATCGCTCGGCCCCCAACCACCCACCGTAACCGGGAACTCCCTGATATTTTCCTCGCCCTCGCTTCTACCACAGTTTTTTCTGTCATGGACGGCCCAAAGAATGTCATGCAGCTGCGTCTCCGACCCGCCCAGGACGAAAAGCCCATTTTCTTCATGATTTTTTGTCATAGAAGTAGGAGCTCACCACATCTATGATGATACTGGGTTTTGTCACAATTATCGTCATAGAAGTGTGATAAGTATGACAAAAAAATTCCGTTCGGCCCAAAATGTCACGGATGTGTCTTTTTTTGTAGTGATCCCCCCTCCCCTTTGATCTGCAGAGGAGAAAAATGAACCAGAGGATGAGCCAGTTTAATCTTTGCTCGTATCCTGACATAGTTGCCCTTGAAAACTCGGCTAGGGTTCATCTTCATGCTCTTCACTTGGCCTATGCGGCGACACAATTGATCAATGATTGTTTCTTTCCTATAGAGCTCAGGGGTGTCATGAATCTATGCCCACACATGGACTCGATCCAGCTGAACCAAGTCTGGTTTCCCTTTGCCATCATACTCCTCGATTGCAACCATGAGACCCCTATAGATCCAAGGTCCTTGGTGCATGACCTTGTTCCAGACCCCTAGACAGAAGAGTTGGATGATAAACAGATTGTCATCTGCCTCTCGAATTTCTGGCTCGTTGCCAAGTCCCCATGAAAGATATTGTGTTCTTGAAGGACTCAATGCTAAAATACTTCGTCGTGTTCACCCTTGCAACAGCTAGCCACCGGGCAGCCTTCGACAGCTCCGTGATCTCCTCATCGCCAACAATCACGTCATCGATATCTGTTTCCTTGAGTCTCATGTTCCTCATTGCCGATTCCAGATCGATTGAAGTCTTCCCCTTCCTTCTTCCTGCACTAGTGCTGCCCCCTCCATTGGATGGAGTTGCTCCTGCCATAGATGCGACCGAAACCCTAGATCACCACACTGCGCCGAGGCCGGGTGGAAGGACAAGCCGACCCCTTAGTCAGCCCATGCACAGGCGTAGGATGGGTTTGTTGCGCGGGCAGGTTACTAGAGACCTCAATAGCAACAAGACGTCACCAGAGTAGAGAAACCCTAGTCGCCCCGGCGGCTAGGGTAGGATAATTTCCCATTACACCTATTGCCGTATAGATAAGCAGGTGTAGGTAGCTATGGCAAGGGCGCCAACGGGGTAGCCCTGGCCATGGGCAGCCCAACCCGAAAAAGCCCAACCTTGACCATGGGCTGGGCTCGGGCCTAGATTTTGAGCCCGACAGTCGAGCTAGGCCGGGCCCGGGCCCATCAAAATCACCATTTAAGGAAGAGGCCCGGCCCGCGGCCTAAGGCCTAACGGGATTTTAGCGTGATGGGCAGGGCTCGTGCCTGATTTTTAGGCCCGACAGCCGGGCCGGGCCAGACTCGGGCCGGGTTTTTTGCATCGGGCTTTGGCAGGCCCGGCCCAGCAGATGGCCAGATATACATCGGGGTACTATCTTTGTCTTGGTTATTGGTCCCCTTAGTATTTTGTGTCAAATTTTTTGATCATTGATTAATTAACAAAATGTTAATGCATGTCACAAAAAAATAGTATCATCGAAAACTATGTTCAAATACGAATCCAATGAGATAAGTTTTTATAACAGGCATTAACATTTTGTCAATTAAACCTATGATCCAGTTTTGGCACAAAATCAGGACGGAGATAGGAATGCTCTAGTATAACTGTTTGTATCTTCCTTATGTTATGTTGCTTATGTACAATTCATCTAGGTATGTATCATTGTTTTTATGGATATAAGTAATGTATACCTATGGGCGTGCATCTTTAAAAAAAACAAGGTTAGTTGGTACATTTAATTTCCAGTAAAATAATTAGCCGAATTTGCAGTAAAGTTGTTTTAGGCAATTGGGCGAAGGGAAGAAGTTCAAAGCGACAACACACTTTTTTTAGAAGACCAGGACTATATATGTATTAAAATTGTCCAAACCATACAAGACCTCCCTTACACAAGGAGAAAAAGAACGCATAGGTCATTCTAACCTATAAGGTTGCTAGCCAACTTGGCTCTAGGAGGCTCCCCCGATTTCGTCCGTTTCTGGCCGTTGGATCTTGGTCAAAGCTCATTTTAATCGTTGGATCTTTGTTCTTTGTTTTTACCGCACGGTTATTTCATAAGGCCAATGACCGGTGGGCTCGTGTCGTTTGCATGTTGGCTGGGTCAGCCATTTGGAAGTGCAGCTGCGCCCTCTTCTTGCGCATCGCATGCGGACGCATGGTTTGCTCGGGCGTGGCCCCTGCGTCGTGTTCGGTTGATGGGTGGAACTGACTGATGGATGTATAACCGCAGATACCTCTGCTCACTATGAAGGGTGGCCCAGGTTGGCATTGTTCCCACATGTTGGTGGGTTGTGTATTGGTTGAGTCAGCCTGGGAAAGGTACCAGAGAGCTTTGGGCAAATGCGCACGTCCCGCATCGCGCGCAACGTGTGCGTTACGGCCGCGCAGATGGATGGAGAGATAAAAAATTCCTCACCCAAACTCTCTCCTTCCTTCCCCGCCGCTCTCCCCCAATCCCCACAGCCACCACACCGTGATTGAGATCCAGTGACATGCCTTCAGCATGTCACCCATGAACAATATGGTACCTTGCCCCCCTCTCCCCTTCGTCAGATCATGATCTAGTGGCCAGGGATGACATGAACAGTACCCAGCCTACAGTACATCTATAGTACAACATCTATAGTGATTCGTCTACAGGACCACGTCCATAGTGCTTTATTGCTATAGTGCTTGATCTGGGCTGTCCATTCCAGACCCAAGGGCCATGTTACGGTGTGACATGCTAAAGGCATGTCACTAGATCTCTGTCCGCCACACCGGTCCTCCTCCATCCTCCCTCCCTCGTCATGTACTGAACTTGGTAGTTCAAGCCGGTTTGACATTGATTGACAAGTGTGTTGACAAACTTAGGGATGGTATAATGTACCTAAAGGCTTCAAGCAATAGGCTGCATAAGTTTTACAATACTGCTACAACTATTTTCAACCTTGAAGAAACAAAAAGGTTGAAACCTGATATGCCCATCCGTTGGAATTCAACCTACACTATGATTGGCTACTGTTTGTACTTTAGAGACGTGTTGCATTGGTATTCTGAGAGGGAAAACATATTCAAGGTGAACTTTTGGCTATCCGAAGAAGAATGGGCCAAGGTATCTCATATGTATAAGTTCTTGGAGGTTTTCTTCAAGGTAACTACAACTTTCTCAGGAACAAAGTATCCAACAGCCAACTTGTACTTCATGAATGTCTATCGTGTTCATTCTGCTATTATAGAGGCTAGTGCTAGAGTAAATAGTTACATGGCTCCAATGTTGGCAGTTATGAGGGAGAAATTCATGAAATATTGGTCTGACTATAGCGTATTTTTGTCTTGTGCTGCTGTTCTTGATCCCCGCATTAACTTCAAGTTTTTAGGATATGCCTACTCCAAGCTATATGATGGTGATGATGCCGTTCAGCGCATTAATCTTGTTAAAACTACAATGACTTCTTTATTTAATGAGTATGGTAGTGGTGTACATGTCAATGAAAACTTAGCAACAAGTGCATCGTCAAGCACGTGTGGACTTGGTGCCTTTTCTAACTATGATCAGTACGTGGAAAGCACGAGCTCACATGAAGAGAGATCTGAATTGGAATTGTATTTGGCTGAACCTGCAAAGAGGTTGAATGAAAATGTCGATATCTTGGATTTCAGGAGTAAGTCTGCAGCTAGGTATCCGCAACTAGCAAGAATGGCATGTGATATCCTTGCATATCCTGTGTCAAGTGTTGTTTCAGAATCCGCTTTCAGCTTGAGTAAGAAGGTTATAACCCCGAACCGGAACTCACTTAAACCAAACACGGTTGAGGCCCTAATGTGTTTGCAAGATTGGTATCGTTGCAAAGTGCAAAAAAAGAAGGTGTCTGTTGTAATCTTGTTTGTTTCACATTCTTATTTGTATGTTTTACTTTCAAATGATAATTAACCCAATCTATTGTTGTAGATAATAAGAGAAAGGCAGAAGAAGTGATTGCGCTAGATAATGATGAAGATTCATTTTCGGATGAAGAATGTAACATCTCTATTCTTTGTTCATGTCATTGTCAATTGTCAAGTTGTACTTTATACTACCGCTAACTTTCTGTTCATTCCATCTTGTAGAGTTGTTGCTACACTCCTAGAGCAATGAGAAGAGAAGATTCGGAGAAGGCATGCTGGCCATCTACTAGTCTTTATTTTCGTTCTAGAATGTAATGATATTCATGCACTTGTGTTTGTCGAAACTAGAACATGTAGAACTTTAGATGCTATTGTCGAAACTGGAATGTTTACATGCTGATTGTCGAATCTGGAATGTTTAGCTGCTGTCAAAACTATGATGTTCTGCTACCAAAACTACTGATGTTTTGCTGTCAAAACTAGTGCTTTTTGCTGCTGTTTTGCTGTCAAAACTAGTGCTTTTTGTTGTTGCTTGGCTATCAAAACTAGTGTTTTTTTGCTGTTTTGCTGTCAAAACTAGTTATGTTTTTCTGATGTTCTGCTGCAGTTTAGTACTGTTGTTTACTATCAGAACTTGTGTTGTAATGCTGTTTTGTCGGGCCATCGGTGAGGGAGTCTTGGATTAGGGGGTATCCGGACAGCCGGACTATATACATTGTCCGGACTATTGGAGCGTGGAGATACAAGACTCAAGACTCCGGCCCGTGTCCGGATGGGACTATCCTTTGCATGGAAGACAAGCTTGGCGATCCGGATATTGTATTTCCTTCCTTGTAACGGACTCCATGTAAACCCTAGCCCTCTCCGGTGTCTATATAAACCGGAGAGGTTGGTCCTTAGAAGGCCGATCACATTTACAATCATACCATCATAGGCTAGCTTCTAGGGTTTAGCCTCTACGATCTCGTGGTAGATCTACTCTTGTACTACTCATATCTTCAATATTAATCAAGCAGGAAGTAGGGTTTTACCTCCATCGAGAGGGCCCGAACCTGGGTAAACATTGTGTCCCTTGCTTCCTGTTACCATCAGCCTAAGACGCACAGATCGGGACCCCCTACTAGAGATCCGCCGGTTTTGACACCAACATTGGTGCTTTCATTGAGAGTTCCTTTGTGTCGTCGCTTCGAGGCTTGATGGCACCTTCAATCATCAATTACACGGTCCAGGGTGAGACTTTTCTCCTCGGACAGATCTTTGTGTTCGGCGGCTCTGCACTGCGGGCCAATTCGCTTGGCCATCTAGAGCAGATCGGTAGCTACGCCCCCGGCCATCAGGTCAAGTTCGGAAACCTGAACTACACAGCCGATATCCGCGGAGACTTGATCTTCGACGGAACCTGGCCTGTGCCTGGAGCGCCGGACTGTCACGACGAGCATGGCCTAAACCTGCTGTCGAACAATGCTTGGGATATCACCCCCGCAGTAGCCCCAGATCCAAATCCGGAGCAGGTTGTGTCGCCCAAGGACGGAGGGGTAGACCTCGCCCCGCAGGCCGCATACTCATCGGCGGTGGAGCCGAACACATGTCTCACCTCTGTGGAGGCCTGTAACCCCGGCCCCCTGGACTCGTATCCGGTTGCTGGTTCCGGTCCGCACACCCTCGAGCCAGCCGAACCAGGTTGGGCTCCGGTAATGGAGTTTACCACTGTAGACATCTTTCAGCACTCGCCCTTTGGCGACATGCTGAACTCATTAAAGTCTCTCTCTTTGTCAGGAGGCTCTGGGCCGAACTATGTCCGGCTTGAGTGGGAAGCAGGCGACAAAGGAATTCGTTGCCCACCCACCACCCACTTCATTGCCACGATCGATGATTTAACCGACGTTCTTGACTTCGACTCCGAAGACATCGACGGTATGGACGACGATGCAGGAGAAGCTTCAGAATCTCTGGGGCGCGGGACTGCTACCTTGTCACACGATATATACATGGTGGATACGCCCAAGAAGGATGACGGTGATAATCCGGAAGATAAAACACCCGGACAAAAGCCAAAACAGCGGCGCAGATGCCGCTCAAAGTCCAACAACAGTAAAAATAGTGACAAGAGCGCAAGAAGGATCGACATACCAGTAAACCCCAAAGGCAATAACGACCACATGGACCCATCGATGGAGCAGGACGAGCCAGGTCACACCAAACCAAGTTCGGAGCAAACACCCGATCACAATGATCCAGAGGGACGAGCTCATGAAACCGCCCCAGGACAAGAAGACAGTCCGGACGATGATGCATTCATCATTCCAGATGAACGCGTGGAACGAGACAACCTCCACCGAAAGCTTATGGCCACAGCGAGAAGTCTAAAGAAGCAGAAGCAACGGCTCAAAGCCACACAGGAAACACTCAGTCGTAGATGGAATAAAGTGCTAGACACTGAAGAAAGGTATGGCGACGATCGTCATACAAAAAGCTATCCAAAACGCAAACTACTGCCAGAATTCGACGACGAGGCCGTTCCACCAAAGAATAATATGACCAGGAGACCAGACGTACCGCTTCATAACCACAACAGAACGGCTACTGACGCCGTGCACGATCCGCGTGAGCATCTGGATAAGAAAGCCTGTGCAGCCAGGTCCATCTATGGATCTAAAGGACACACCCCGGCGAGGGACTATGGTCACCCAAACGCTCATACAAGCCAGATACCAGTTTGGGATAAACTCCGGACACAATAACAGCCGACCGCATTTTGACACTCCAATTTTTTTTTTCTTTGTGGTTTTGTTTTCAGCAAAAATCCTTTTCTTGGATTTAGTTTCTTTTAAAATAAAAACCTTTTTGGTTTTTGGGCTTTTATTGGTTTTGATCCCTTCTAAATTTTACCATGCCTCCTATGGTGAAATTTTCCCAAAACCACTCCTTCCACTTTGGTTCAACCCAAACATTCTGTCCAAACTAATAAAATCCATTTTTGGATTTTATTCCAATTATTTCTCCTCCCAAAATAATTCTGTCCTTTCTTTTGAGCCTAGGTGGATTACAAAGCAAGTGCCCTAGTGCTTTTGATTTTTGACCTCAAATCAACACCCCTGGATAGTCCTTTGTACCCACAACCCAGAACCATCTTGATCCACTCTTCTCCTGTTCAAATATTTCAAATTGCACTCACTGCAAGTTTGGACCAGATTTGCCAAATTTGGTGAAATTCATATCTACACCTCTCCAAAAATTCCACAAATATTCAGGCAGCCTCTAGATGCAATGAGAGGCCCCTCCACCAAAAACCAGCTCAAGGAAAAATCCCTACATGCCTGGATCATTCTGTCGAACACCTTGCATGCACTGTTCCAGTCATATTCAGTAAAATTCAGAAGTTCAGTGTCGATCTTCGTCAGTAACTTCAGTCACGAGCTCACAGTGCACTTGGCATGTAGCTCACGGCCTGGCTTGCTTGTCCGAAGCCTCACACGCGCGCTTGGCACCTTCCTGGCGTCGGTGGCGCCCTGGCCCGCCTGCGCCGGCGTGTCTTGCGGTGGCCGTAGCACCGTAGCGGCCGACAGGAAGCAGAACGGCGGCACAACGCCGTTCGGCGCCGCCCAAACCCCCTGGTGGCTCCGCGTGGGCATATCCTCGCCAGCGCACGCATGCAGCACCGTCGCCGTGGCGCGGCACGCACAGAGCGTGCTCCCTGCCGTCGATGGGCCCGCCCCGCCCCGTTCCGTCGAGCTCCCCCTAAACCCCCAAATCCCGATGCGGTTAGCACCAAAACGGAACCATGGAACACCCACGACGACGTTCAGCCTCTGAAACCTCCCGTGCAACCGCAGCGCCGCCGTAATCACCTCACCGGAGAACCCCGTTCTCGGCAACCGCCTCGGGGCGGCTATATATAGCACCCCGAGCCTGCTCTCGCCCCCGGCACACCTCCTCTACCCCATCAGACCCCGCACAGCCACTGAACGAGTCACGAGGAGCTCTCCTTTCCCGACTCCGGCCACTCCGTTCCGCCTCGGCCCCCACCGTGAATCACTCCGGTAAGGCCATCTCCGGCGCCCTAGCCTCGTCAGATACCTTCTCATACTATCGCGATTCTAACCCCCTCACCAATTCCACCTCCGCAGCTCTCTCCGACGAGATCCACGGCCACCCGAATCACCGTCCGCCGGAGCAGGCATCGCCGCCGACATGGTACTCGCTGGCGACCACCACCACCTCCCACAGACGCGGAATGGCGCCCTAATCACGGAGGTACACTCCGATCTCCCTGCCTTGCCATGGATCGCCGCCGGCGACCACCGCGGCTCTCGGGTGCCGACGAGCCCCGACTCCCCTGTTTGAACTTTCAAACCTGACGGGTGGGACCCGCCCGTCAGCCTCTCTTTTGTTTTTTTTAAATCGTTTGCAGAAGGCGTACTCTGGCAAATACGCTTCCTCTCTGAACCGTTTTTCTGGATTCTTCTGCATAGCCCCCTAGAAGATTTCTGTTTCATTACAGATGGGTCCTTGGACCAAAACTCTTATAACTTTTGATCAGAAAAGTATTTTTGATTAACTCTTTTTCTGTTCTCTTTAGATTTTTGTCTAGTTTTTTATCATATTTATTTGAAAAATATTTGGAACACTTTTCTGTACACTCACGGTATTTACGTTGCGTGCGTATTTTTTTTCTTATACCGTAGATACCGGAGGAGGTGACGGAGCTGCAAACTTCGCATAGTTAGACTCCGACTACTCTGAACCAGGCAAGCATGTTTGAACTCTTGATATGATGAGTGTTGTTGCATGTTTGCATTTTAGTATAGTAACGGCATGTTTATGAACATCACTTTGTATGATATATCTCATGCACATGATCGGAAAGTAGGTTTCGGAAAGCACTATGTTGTTGGATACATATTTGCAAAGCCATGTGTTGGTATGAGGATGGGTAAGATGGCAGTGTTGTGACATGCCAGTCTTATGCCAGATTATTTGACTTCCGTGTCGTCATGACACAATTCACATTCCCATTCATTCCATCCTATACTGTCACATGTTTTCCGAAAGGAATATGGCATAGTAAGTTGCAAATCGTTTTCCTGGTACACACCAAGTGGAGAGGCCGGGATGAGGGTTCCATGGCCCTGGATTAAAGCCCGTCATCCGGTCAGGGGGCATGGGTGTTTCCGGTTGGGACCGAGAGGGGGGCACCCCTTAGAGTGCGCGTATAGAAATTTGATCCCATGCTATTCGAGGTTGTGGCCTCCCCGTCTCAAAGTTTTTCTTGGATGTTGTCCAGGGTGATTCCTGGCATCGTGAGGTGAAATGGGTGTGTACTAGTTAAATGTGTTTCTACTGAAATACCGTAAATGGAACTAGTCCTTCGTGACTACGGAAATCTGTTGGTTGTGTTCAGTTCTTCCAAACTCTTCAGAGCCTCAATCTTTCAATTATCTTGTACTTTGTTCAAGTACTATAATTATCTTATCTTGTCAGGTATTCAACCTCAATGACAAAAACTCTGGTGGGATTTATGTGTAATAAATCCGGTTAAAAGATTATTCTTGTGGATGAACTAATCTCGTTATTTACATTTATTACAAGGCCCTGTCTGTGATGTCGCTCAGACGTCCGACGGTGGCATACCTGTTATTTGCTATTGTTAAAGCCCTGTCTGTGATGTCGCTCAGACGTCCGACTGTGGTATTTCTTTTAAAGCCCTGTTTGTGATGTCGCTCAGACGTCCGACAGTGGTATTTCTTTTTAAAGCCCTGTCTGTGATGTCGCTCAGACGTCTGACTGTGGTATTTCT
>NC_041387.1:594964543-594974330 GCF_002162155.2 Triticum dicoccoides | reverse complement strand
CGCTCAGACGTCCGACTGTGGTATTTATTTTAAAGCCCTGTCTGTGATGTCGCTCAGACGTCCGACTGTGGTATTTCTTTTAAAGCCCTGTCTGTGATGTCACTCAGACGTCCGACTGTGGTATTTCTTTTAAAGCCCTGTCTGTAATGTCGCTCAGACGTCCGACCGTGGCATTTCTTTTAAAGCCCTTTATGTGATGTCGCGCAGACGTCCGACTGTGGCATTTCTTTTTTTAAAGCCCTTTATGTGGTGTCGCTAAGACGCCCGACTGCGGCATGCATTTTTATTTATTTACCTTTCGAGGCGTCGCTCCAGACACCTGATCGGTTTTCAGTTATTAAATTTTGATACATCAAGTTCTGTAATATTACCGTTGTATTTGAGTATCATACTTTGTTCATGACGCATTCATGCATTCATTGATTATATCTTTTGTCCAAACTGTCTTGCGAGTACTTTCAAGTACTCACCTGGCTTGTTGATTTGGCCAGATGCTGATGAAGGCGATCTCATGGATGAAGAGTTTGATAGCGAGTCTGACGCCTAGAGGAGTCCCAGTCAGTCCCGTCCGATCCTGTCTTGGTCATTGTATTATCCGCTTCCGCAAATCCCGAATAAATTCATCGAGCCTCACCTCGACGCTCGATGTACTGCCAGTAGAAGTCAAATTATCCACCACCACTTTTCCCTCGAACTAGTAGCATGTCACCCCACCCCCGTGTCACAATCGGCCATATGTAATATATTGGCGAGTCTGTAATAAATTGTTGAGCAACCTCAGCTCAACCCTGTAATATATTTGATGCTACTGGTTCACTGTTTATCAAGCTTTTGTCTACCAAAAAGGATGACTTTTCCTATACTGGGATTTAAAGATTGGTTTTCTCAATAAACATTTTATTGAAAAACCGGTCGTGACAGACTTGGTAATCAGAGCCAGGCTGACTGTAGGAAGCCACTAGGTGCGATCGCTAATTGGTTATTAGCATGATAGAGTTATTCATGTTTTTACAATTGTAGTCATTTTCTAACAGTCAGCATAAAATTTATGATCTGACCACTCAGAATTTTTGCCTACTTTTGTAGATGGCCAGCAACGACTGCGAGTCTCAGATGTTCGCCAACGTGCCTGAGGGGTTCGTCAAACTCCTTTCCTTCATCGTTCAGGTCGCGATGGGGCCATCCGTGCGCCCAGTCTTCACGCTTTATCCACACAAGATCAACGACAGTCTGACTATGCACCAGGCCGCGGTGCAATTCAGGGGAGGCCATGCTGAAATACGCCGTCTCCGATTCGTGGGGAGAGCCATGCCTACAGAAAGGCATGCTATGCAGATGGCTGCCCGCGAGACGATAGCCCGTCTTCGGGATGTTCTTCCTGCAATGAAGACCCGTCGCTACCGCTACCTTCCATGCCATGTGCCTTACACCTGTCACTACTCTTTCTCTTGCCCTAGAGGAGAGCGAGACGAAGCCTTTGAGATGCTTGTCGATTACCTCCGAGCCCTGGAGGCAGCATTCGACTGCATGGTGGATGACCTCATAGCTGCACGCATGGACTCAGTTCATGGCTGTGCTGCTAACAGGAGGGAACTCCTGCACACCGCTCCACCACTGACTTTTGTGTCATCCACAGCCTCTCACTCACCTACCATACTCGCCTATGCTCGTCGTCTGCCTACCACAGAGGAATTTAACCAGGCTATTGCACCCACTCCCGTCCGCTCTGCACCACTTGTTGCACCCACTCCCGTCCGCTCTGCACCACTTGTTGCGCCCACTCCCATACGAGCTACCCCACCTATTCCACCCACTCGTATTCGTGTTATTCCGCCTACGGCACCTGCTCCATCAGCTCAGCACAACGTTTCTCGTCTGGAACCTATTAGCGAGGAGGAGGTCGATTCCCCAGTGTCTCTGCGTCTCACCCTCGGCAGGCCAAGGGAGATCCTCACCATCTCCGACTAAGTACGCATAGACGCCATGCGATGTATCAACTTGTGTAATATGTTTATATGTTCTTAGGTTGTGAGAAGTAGCCTGTTTGCGCATCATGTAGGATCTGGAGGAGTGCACTAGTTTAAATAACATGTCAGGATTATGTACGCATATCCTGAGTGATGTAATGTATAATTATGCCCGCGTGTAAAATATGCACTAATCCTTCTCCGCGCGGAATCGTGTGTTTCAAAAAAAATACCATGGAGTTTAAAAATGTTCTTTGTGTGTGATTTTATTGACTTTTGCGACTCTCCTTCTTGTCTTACGAGTTCACAAAAAATATATCCCCAGAGTGAAAGATGTCTCGTCCTTGGACGCGCTCCATGCCAACTCAGCCAGAAGAAAATTATGGCACACCGCAGAACCAGAATTTCACTCAGGGTCAGACAAGTCAACAGGATAGTGAAACAGCTTTTACACAAGTTTGTCGTTTGTATGAACAGAGTCAGCAGCAACACCAGGAAATGATGAACCAATTCATCAATATGGGAAGTAACCGTGGTCAGTATCAACTGCAATCCAAATTATCTGAGTTATAAAAGACGCGTCCTCCAACATTTTCTCATACTGACAAGCCCCTTGAGGCCGAGGACTGGCTTCGAGACATGTAGAGAAAATTAATTATCTCACAGTGTTCAGACCATGAAAAAGTACTGTATGCACCACATTATCTCATAGGTGCAGCTGCATCATGGTGGGAAAACTTCCTGCACATGCACCCCAATGAAAATGAAATCACCTGGGAAAATTTCAAAGAAGGTTTTCGTGGGGCACATATTCCTAAGAGCGTCATGAAAATCAAGAAGAAGGAATTTGGTGAACTCAAGCAAAGAGCCATGACAGTGTCAGAATACAACAGCCAATTCACACTGCTGTCTCGCTACGCCAATGAAGAACGCATGACCGAGAGCAAGAAGATGGAAAAATTCTTGGAAGGCCTGGCACCCGCCCTTAAGTGCCAGCTAGTTGTGCACACCTTTCCAGATTTTAAAACACTGGTGGATAAGGCCATTACCCTGGAAAATGAGCGACGTAGCCTGGAATATATCCGCAAACGGAAAAGGGACCAGACTAATTTTTCTTGCAATCCTAGAAGCAAGAAGGAATTTCAGAAGGGGGATTCACACAAAACCCCGACGAATAATTCACGTCCAACCAAGAATTTCCATGCAAGAGACAAAGAGTTCACCTATCGCCCAGGCGTTACCTGTTATGCTTGTGGAGAAGAAGGGCACTATGCCAAGCAGTGTCCCAAGCCAAGGAACTCAAACCCGAAGCTCAATAATGGTGGAAATAATTCAGCACCAAAGCGAAGCAATTTCAACCCCAACAACAACCACCGGAAAGGTCACTTGAACCACATGACCCGAGAGGAAGCACAGAACGCCCCAGATATTGTACTCGGTACATACCCCGTCAACACAATACCTGCCATGGTTTTGTTTGATTCTGGAGCTTCTCACTCATTCGTTTCGAAAAGTTTTGCTTTGCAAAATAATTTTCGATGCTTCCCTTGGAAAAATCAATGATCGTCAAGTCCCCTGGGATTAAGCAAGTGACCCAGAGTTACTGTCAAGGTGTGGTTATTGAATTTGAAGGATTGAAATTTTACGCCAACCTTATTGTACTGGAAAGCAAAGGACTGGATGTCATCCTAGGAATGGATTGGTTGACCACCTACAAAGGTTTTATTGATTGCTTCAATCGTACCGTAATTCTCACCCACCATCAAAGGAAGAAAATAAAAGTTTCAGCCAAGGAGAGACAAATACCTCGGCAACCTAGATTAAACAAGGTGGACGTTTCTGAGCTGAACAAGGTTCCAGTGGTATGTGAATTTCCAGATGTATTTCCAGAAGAACTACCAGGCATGCCACCAGACCGAGAGATAGAACTCAGCATTGAGCTAGCACCCGGGACCACTCCTATTTACAAGAAACCTTACAAAATGGCACCATCCGAATTGGTAGAGTTGAAGAAGCACATAAAAGAATTATTGGAGAAAGGATACATACGAGCCAGCTCCTCACCTTGGGGGTTCTCCAATTTTATTTGCCAAGAAGAAGGATGGAACAATGAGGTTGTGTATTGATTATCGAGCCCTCAACATGGTCACAATCAAGAACAAATACCCAATGCCCCGAATAAATGATTTATTCGATCAGCTCGCACAGGCCAAAGTCTTCTCAAAAATTGATTTGAGATCAGGATACCACCAATTAAAAGTACGAACAGAAGATATTCCCAAGACCGCTTTCACCTCCAGATATGGGTTGTATGAGTTCACAGTAATGCCATTTGGGCTAACCAACGCCCCCGCATATTTTGTTCACCTCATGAACAAAGTGTTTATGAAGTATATGGACAAGTTTGTTGTGGTATTCATCGATGATATTCTGATATATTCCAAAACACCAGAAGAGCACGCCGAACATCTCAGGATTGTACTCGGAGAACTCAGGAAACATCAATTGTACGCCAAATTCAGCAAATGTGAATTTTGGCTAAGGCAGGTGGGTTTTCTGGGCCACGTGCTAACCCAAGAAGGTATTGCAGTAGATCTAGAAAAAGTCAAGGCCGTACTTGGCTGGAAACCGCCAGCTAACGTAACGGACGTACGGAGTTTCTTGGGAATGGTAGGCTATTATCGGAGATTTATTGAAGGATTCTCCACTATAGCAAAGCCCATGACACAACTGCTCAAGAAAGGCAAGAAATTTGAATGGACAGAAGCATGTGAGAAAAGCTTCCAAGAGCTAAAAAGAAAATTAACAACGGCACCAGTACTAATTGTGCCAGATATACACAAGAACTTTGAGGTATATTATGACGCATCCCGGAAAGGCCTCGGATGCGTATTGATGCAAGAAGGCAAGGTAGTTGCGTATGTCTCTAGACAACTACGCAAGCATGAGGAAAATTATCCCACTCATGACTTGGAATTAGCAGCGGTCATCCATGCACTCAAGGAATGGAGACACTTCCTACTTGGGAATCGTTGTGAGATATACACAGACCATAAGAGTCTTAAGTATATTTTCACACAGCCAGAGTTAAATTTACGGCAACGACGCTGGTTAGAGTTGGTGAAGGATTATGATGTTGGAATCCACTATCATCCCGGAAAAGCAAATGTTGTGGCAGATGCACTTAGTCGAAATCCCAGCACGGAAGACGACAATATACCAAAATTGAGGCCATAATTTCAACAAGAATTTGCCCGACTCAATCTAATAATGGTTACCGAAGGCAGTTTGTCGAATATAGAAATACAGCCTACCCTAATGGAAAGCATCAAGGAAGCCCAGCACGGACACCCCAGCATTGAGGGCATAAAAAGAAAAGTGAGTTTGGGAAGAGCCTCAGAATTCAACATAGATGAGCAAGGAATATTGTGGTACGGAGAAAGGCTATGCGTACCAAATGTCAAGGACCTCAAACAGCAGATATTAACTGAAAGTCACACAGCTCCGTATTCAATCCATCCTGGAGGGACAAAAATGTACAAAGACCTTCAGGGAAATTTTTGGTGGCACAGTATGAAGAGAGATATAGCCACGTTCATTGCCTGCTGTGACTCTTGTCAACGTATCAAGGCCGAGCACCAGAAACCAGCCGGACTATTACAGCCAAATAAGATACCCGAGTGGAAATGGAAGAGATTGGAATGGACTTTATCATTGGACTGCCACGGTCACGACACGGAAACGATGCCATTTGGGTCATAACCGACAACCAAGGTGGCACATTTTATTCTGGTAAAAACAACTTATACCACTCAGAGACTAGCCAGACTTTATCTTGCCCGTATCGTCTGCCTACATGGAGTCCCTAAGACTATCATCTCCGATAGAGGCACACAGTTCGTCTCTACATTCTGGGATCACCTACAACAGGCACTAGGAACCCAACTAGCCTTCAGTACCGCATACCATCCCCAGACTGATGGACAAATGGAACGCGTAAACCAAATCTTAGAAGACATGCTAAGAGCCTGTGTCCTCACCTATGGGAACAGTTGGGAAGAAAGTTTTCCATATGCAGAATTCGCATACAACAACAGCTATCAAGCCAGCTTGCAAATGGCACCCTTTGAAGCTATATATGGGAGAAGATGTCGTACCCCGCTAAATTGGTCAGATACTGGAGACAGCCACATCTTTGGCCCAGATATGCTCAAGGAGGCCGAGGAGAAAGTTAAGACGATTAGAGAACGACTCAAAATAGCTCAAAGTCGGCAAAAGAGTTATTACGACCGAAAGCATCGGGAAATCAGTTTTGAACCCGGAGAATTGGTATACCTGAGAGTTTCTCCTATGAAGGGTCTGCAACGATTCAAGATTAAGGGGAAACTAGCACCAAGATTCATCGGACCATTTCATATAGTGGCCCGATGAGGCAAGGTAGCCTACCAGCTGGACCTACCCGGAGACTTGTCCGGTATCCACAAAGTGTTTCACATCTCGCAGTTGAGACAATACATAAGCAACCCAGAGAAGCAAGTTTCACATGAGTATATTGATGTGCAACCAGACCTCACTTACCGGGAGCACCCAATAAAAATATTAGAAGAGTCTGAGAGGAGGACCCGACGGAAAACCATCAAATTCTTCAGAGTTCAGTGGAGCAACCACACCGAGAATGAGGCAACTTGGGAAAGAGAGGATTTTCTGCGGACAGAGCACCCACACCTGTTTAAGGATCAGTTGAAATCTCGGGGACGAGATTTTTCCTAAGGGGGTAGGTGCTGTGACACTCCAATTTTTTTTCTTTGTGGTTTTGTTTTCAGCAAAAATCCTTTTCTTGGATTTAGTTTGTTTTAAAATAAAAACCTTTTTGGTTTTTGGGCTTTTATTTGGTTTTGATCCCTTCTAAATTTTACCATGCCTCCTATGGTGAAATTTTCCCAAAACCACTCCTTCCACTTTGGTTCAACCCAAACATTCTATCCAAAATAATAAAATCCATTTTTGGATTTTATTCCAATTATTTCTCCTCCCAAAATAATTCTGTCCTTTCTTTTGAGCCTAGGTGGATTACAAAGCAAGTGCCCTAGTGCTTTTGATTTTTGACCTCAACTCAACACCCCTGGATAGTCCTTTGTACCCACAACCCAGAACCATCTTGATCCACTCTTCTCCTGTTCAAATATTTCAAATTGCACTCACTGCAAGTTTGGTGAAATTTGGTGAAATTTGGTGAAATTCATATCTACACCTCTCCAAAAATTCCACAAATATTCAGGCAGCCTCTAGATGCAATGAGAGGCTCCTCCACCAAAAACCAGCTCAAGGAAAAATCCCTACATGCCTGGATCATTCTGTCGAACACCTTGCATGCACTGTTCCAGTCATATTCAGTAAAATTCAGAAGTTCAGTGTCGATCTTCGTCAGTAACTTCAGTCACGAGCTCATAGTGCGCTTGGCACGTAGCTCACGGCCTGGCTTGCTTGTCCGAAGCCTCACACGCGCGCTTGGCACCTTCCTGGCATCGGTGGCGCCCTGGCCCGCCTGCGCCGGCGTGTCTCGCGGCGGCCGTAGCACCGTAGCGGCCGATAGGAAGCAGAACGGCGGCACAACGCCGTTTGGCGCCGCCCAAACCCCCTAGTGGCTCCACGTGGCCATATCCTCGCCAGCGCACGCATGCAGCACCGTCGCTGTGGCGCGGCACGCACAGAGCGCGCTCCCTGCCGCCGATGGGCCCGCGCCGCCCCGTTTCGTCGAGCTCCCCCTAAACCCCCAAATCCCGATGCGGTTAGCACCAAAACGGAACCATGGAACACCCACGACGATGTTCAGCTTCTGAAACCTCCCGTGCAACCGCAGCGCCGCCGTAATCACCTCGCCGGAGAACCCCGTTCTCGGCAACCGCCTCGGGGCGGCTATATATAGCACCCCGAGCCTGCTCTCGCCCCCGGCACACCTCCTCTACCCCATCAGACCCCGCATAGCCACTGAACGAGCCACGAGGAGCTCTCCTTCCCTGACTCCGGCCACTCCGTTCCGCCTCGGCCCCCACCGTGATTCACTCCGGTAAGGCCATCTCCGGCGCCCTAGTCTCGTCAGATACTCTCATACTATCGCGATTCTAACCCCCTCACCAATTCCACCTCCGCAGCTCTCTCCGGCGAGATCCACGGCCACCCGAATCACCGTCCGCCGGAGCAGGCATCGCCGCCGACGTGGTACTCGCCGGCGACCACCACCACCTCCCACAGACGCGGAATGGCGCCCTGATCACAGAGGTACACTCTGATCTCCCTGCCTTGCCGTGGATCGCCGGCGGCGACCACCGCGGCTCTCGGGCGCCGACGAGCCCCGACTCCCCTGTTTGAACTTTCAAACCTGACGGGTGGGACCCGCCCATCAGCCTCTCTTTTGTTTTTTTAAATCGTTTGCAGAAGGCGTACTCTGGCAAATACGCTTCCTCTCTGAACCGTTTTTCTGGATTCTTCTGCATTGCCCCCTGGAAGATTTCTGTTTCATTACAGATGGGTCCTTGGACCAAAACTCCTATAACTTTTGATCAGAAAAGTATTTTTGATTAATTCTTTTTCTGTTCTCTTTAGATTTGTGTCTAGTTTTTTATCATAGTTATTTGAAAAATATTTGGAACGCGTTTCTGTACACTCACGGTATTTACGTTGTGTGCGTATTTTTTTTCTTATACCGTAGATACCGGAGGAGGTGACGGAGCTGCAAACTTCGCACAGTTAGACTCCGACTACTCCGAACCAGGAAAGCATGTTTGAACTCTTGATATGATGAGTGTTGTTGCATGTTTGCATTTTAGTATAGTCACGGCATGTTTATGAACATCACTTTGTATGATATATCTCATGCACATGATCGGAAAGTAGGTTTCGGAAAGCACTATGTTGTTGGATACATATTTGCAAAGCCATGTGTTGGTATGAGGATGGGTAAGATGGCAGTGTTGTGACATGCCAGTCTTATGCCAGATTATTTGACTTCCGTGTCGTCATGACACAATTCACATTCCCATTCATTCCATCCTATACTGTCACATGTTTTCCGAAAGGAATATGGCATAGTAAGTTGCAAATCGTTTTCCTGGTACACACCAAGTGGAGAGGCCAGGATGAGGGTTCCATGGCCCTGGATTAAAGCCCGTCATCCGGTCAGGGCGCATGGGTGTTTCCGGTTGGGACCAAGAGGGGGGCACCCCTTAGAGCGCGCGTATAGAAATTTGATCCCATGCTATTCGAGGTTGTGGCCTCCCCGTCTCAAAGTTTTTCTTGGACGTTGTCCAGGGTGATTCCTGGCATCGTGAGGTGAAATGGGTGTGTACTAGTTAAATGTGTTTCTACTGAAATACCGTAAACGGAACTAGTCCTTCGTGACTACGGAAATCCGTTGGCTGTGTTAGTTTCTTCCAAACCCTGCAGAGCCTCAATCTTTCAATTATCTTGTACTTTGTTCAAGTACTATAATTATCTTATCTTGTCAGGTATTCAGCCTCAGTGACAAAAACTCTAGTGGGATTTATGTGTAATAAATCCGGTTAAAAGATTATTCTTGTGGATGAACTAATCTCATTATTTACATTTATTACAAGGCCCTGTCTGTGATGTCGCTCAGACGTCCGACGGTGGCATACCTGTTATTTGCTATTGTTAAAGCCCTGTCTGTGATGTCGCTCAGACGTCCGACTGTGATATTTCTTTTAAAGCCATGTCTGTGATGTCGCTCAGACGTCCGATGGTGGTATTTCTTTTTAAAGCCCTGTCTGTGATGTCGCTCAGACGTCCGACTGTGGTATTTC
>NC_041387.1:594956496-594964276 GCF_002162155.2 Triticum dicoccoides | reverse complement strand
ATTTCTTTTAAAGCCCTGTCTGTGATGTCGCTCAGACGTCCAACTGTGGTATTTCTTTTAAAGCCCTGTCTGTGATGTCGCTCAGACGTCCGACTGTGGTATTTCTTTTAAAGCCTTGTCTGTGATGTCGCTCAGACGTCCGACTATGGTATTTCTTTTAAAGCCCTGTCTGTAATGTCGCTCAGACGTCCGACCATGGCATTTCTTTTAAAGCCCTTTATGTGATGTCGCCCAGACGTCCGACTGTGGCATTTCTTTTTTTAAAGCCCCTTTATGTGGTGTCGCTAAGATGCCCGACTGCGGCATGCATTTTTATTTATTTACCTTTCGAGGCGTCGCTCCAGACACCCGATCGGTTTTCAGTTATTAAATTTTGATACATCAAGTTCTGCAATATTACCGTTGTATTTGAGTATCATACTTTGTTCCTGACGCATTCATGCATTCATTGATTATATCTTTTGTCCGAACTATCTTGCGAGTACTTTCAAGTACTCACCTGGCTTGTTGATTTGGCCAGATGCTGATGAAGGCGATCTCATGGCTGAAGAGTTTGATAGCGAGTCCGACGCCTAGAGGAGTCCCAGTCAGTCCCATGCGATCCTGTCTTGGTCATTGTATTATCCGCTTCCGCAAATCCTGAATAAATTCATCGAGCCTCACCTCGACGCTCGATGTACTGCCAGTAGAAGTCAAGTTATCCACCACCACTTTTCCCTCGAGCTAGTAGCATGTCACCCCACCCCCGTGTCACAACCGCCCATATGTAATATATTGGCGAGTCTGTAATAAATTGTTGAGCAACCTCAGCTCAACCCTGTAATATATTTGATGCTACTGGTTCACTGTTTATCAAGCTTTTGTCTACCAGAAAGGATGACTTTTCCTATACTGGGATTTAAAGATTGGTTTTCTCAATAAACATTTTATTGAAAAACTGGTCGTGACACGCATGCTACATCGCGCCCAGATACAGAGGGGATGCTCACCCCCTGTGCTTCACCGAAGAAGTACTGGACCATGAATTCCCACAAGGCTTTAAACCTGTGAACATAGAGGCATACGACGGAACGACAGACCCAAGGGTCTGGATCAAGGATTTTATCCTACATATCCACATGGCTCGTGGGGATGACCTCCACGCCATTAAATACCTTCCCCTCAAGCTAAAGGGACCAGCTCGACACTGGTTGAAAAGCCTCCCCAAAAATTCAATCGGGAGTTGGGAGGAACTCGAGGACGCTTTCAGGGCCAACTTCCAAGGGACTTATGTCCGGCCTCCGGATGCAGACGATCTAAGTCACATAGTCCAACAGCCCGGAGAGTCCGCCCGCAAGCTTTGGAACAGATTCCTCACTAAGAAGAATCAAATTGTCGATTGTCTGGACGCCGAAGCCTTAGCAGCATTCAAACACAGCATCCGCGACGAGTGGCTCACCCGGCACCTCGGCCAAGAAAAGCCAAGGACAATGGCAGCCTTAACAAGCCTTATGACCCGCTTTTGCGTGGGTGAAGATAGCTGGTTAGCCCATAAAGGCACCAGCGACCCCAACACATCCGAAAAAGGGATGGCAATGGGAAGCCACGACGTAATAAACACAAACGACAAAAGAAGGAAGAGAGCCCGGATAACACAACGGTCAATGCCGGATTCAGGGGCTCTCGACCTGATCAGCAAAAGAAGCCATTTAAAGGCAGTAAAGAGGGACCGTTCGGTCTGAACAGAGTCTTGGACAGACTATGCCAAATTCATGGCACCCCGAAGAAACCTGCGAACCACACACATAGAGAATGTTGGGTCTTCAAGCAGGCCGGCAAATTAAATGCCGAACACAAAGGGAGGGAAACACCAAGTGAAGACGAGGACGAACCTCACCAACCGAACACTGGGGGACATAAAAAATTCCCGCCAGAGGTTAAAATAGTAAACATGATCCACGCGACTCACACATTCATGAGAAGGCACGAACACGCACTCAGAGACGCGCACGATGTAGAGCCCATCGTACCCACATCTGACTTCTGGATGTCTTGTCTGATCACTTTCGATCACATGGACGGCCGAACTAGTATTCGGCGCGGAGGATCAGAGGCCTTGGTGCTTGACCCAATAATTGACGGATACCGTCTCACCCACGTCCTCATGGACGGCTGCAGTAGTCTCAATTTAATATACGAGGACACTGTCCATAGAATGGGGATAAACCCATCAAGAATTAGCCAAAGCAACACCACCTTTGAAGGGGTGATACCAGGCGTGGAAGCCTACAGCAGGGGCTCCGTTGTGCTGGAAGTAACATTCGGCTCCCCAGGCAATTCCAGAAGCGAAGAACTACTCTTCACCATCACACCCTTCCAAAGCGGCTATCACACATTGCTTGGAAGAACGGCCTTCGCCCGCTTCAACGCATTGCCGCACTATGGCTACCTTACACTCAAGATGCCCAGTCCACGTGGCGTCATCACTGTTAGCGGAATCACAGAGCGCTCCTCACGCGTAGAGGAACACGCGATGGCCCTGGCGGCCGGACTGTAAGCGGCCTCCAATATCAAAAAACATGACTGGTCATTACGACCACAGACACGGTTAGACGAGTCCGGTAGCCCGGATAAAACTGAACCAGGGCACCGTACATATAATCCCATAGCGGATACCAGGGGCTGTAAATATTGAATGCAGCCCCACAGATGGCTCAATCTTACTGGCAAGCCAACATCTTACACTTTTATTATCAATCGCATACTTATGTTGTACTCTCCTACGAGTTTTCTTTTTTCCACAGACAACGTTCGCGTGATACCCTTCCAGGATACGGCACAACGGAGACAAAGGCGCAGACGTGCAGCAGGGTCCCGTTCAACATGTTTCTTTTTAGATTAAGCCCCTGTGTAAACCTTTTCTACTGCCTCTTGTTGTTTAACCATCCCATGGGTTCCATACCCATAGAGGATACTGCCGTTATTGCCATTTCGCCACGACAGATTAAATCGCACGTACCTGGAAATTTAGGGCTTATAATAGGCTCTCATCAGCCTATTTTCTTTTACAAAGACCGAATACCCTCAGGAGTGTTCGGCGTCACGAGTTTGGCCTTATATGCATCAGCTCCCAATCATGTCTTTGGTCAAATATTGGGTTTGCCTGGCTCCTGGGTTTGCCGCCTTATGTTCTGTTATTATCGGCTAAGGCGGCCAAAGGAGAACTACTGCGATTGTGCCCTAGTTATTCCGGATGAGCACCTCAGTAGAGAAAGCCGAAAACTGATTGTCATGATACAGCGAGAGACTGTTCAACCACTCGAAGACTCACCGGAATCTCTAGGATTCCTCCGCATTAACGAAGGGCCGTTTCTCGGCCATGTACATGCGGGCCTGTATTCGGATGCACGCGAATGTACTAGGGGCTACATAGTAGCCCCACCGTTAGACCCCCATGGCTAAGCGAAAGTGTTACAACTATATAGTCTGGTTGCCTAGTTCGACGTGCGATCACCTCCTTAATGGAACAAGATGTTGGATCAAGTGTGATTAAGCATATTTTTTGCGAATACCCTCGCATTGTATGCATGGGGGATGAAGCCAACGACTGCTAACTTTCGGATTCCTCATATTTATATAAAAACGGCCGCAAAGGGGACACAATCATACTTCCGGGCAAAAGTATAAATATATCTTCATAATCAAAATAAACATTGTTTTTACAATGATTCGACTTATCACTCGAACAAGACATTCTTTGAGCACTGCACCTCTATTAGGCGGGCACCTTCTGTGACCTGCGCCAAGTAGCGCTCGACTGGATATTGGCCTCCCGCCGGATCCTGGGCTGCTATAACGGTGGCCTCCATATCTGTCCAATAAGCTTTAACACGGGCAAGAGCCATTCGTGCACCCTCTATGCACACCGACCTCCTCATGGCGTCAATCCGAGAGATGGACACAAGGAATTGCTGCACCAAACCAAAGTAATTGTCTGGCTTAGGCCCCTTCGGCCAAAGATGGTCTATTGTAGACCGCATTGCAAGACCGGACAGCCTGTGAAGCTCCGCCGCAGCAGCCACCTTCTCATTTAGCGGCAGCGGGCGAGTGGGAGCATTGAATCGTGACCAGAAAAGCTTCTCCACTTCCTTATCACCTTGACCCTCAAAGAACTTGATAGCCTCAGCTGTACTATTCGCCAAGTCCGCATATGCGTCTGCAGGACTCCAGCGCCCAGCCAGGGGAGCATACTTCGGATCCAAAAACCTCGTCCGCAATAAGTAGGAGCCCCTAGACACGATTTTGTCGGTATGTTGGAGGTCCTGTTGGGGAACGTAGCAGAAATTCAAAATTTTCCTACGTGTCACCAAGATCTATCTATGGAGAAACCAGCAACGAGGGGAAGGAGAGTGCATCTACATACCCTTGTAGATTGCTAAGCGGAAGCGTTCAAGAGAACGGGGTTGAAGGAGTCGTACTCGTCGTGATCCAAATCACCGGAGATCCTAGTGCCGAACGGACGGCACCTCCGCGTTCAACACACGTACAGCCCGGTGACGTCTCCCATGCCCTGATCCAACAAGGTGAGAGGGAGAGGTTGAGGAAGACTCCATCCAGCAGCAGCACAACGGCGTGGTGGTGATGGAGGAGTGTGGTAGTCCAGCAGGGCTTCGCCAAGCACCGCGAGATATGAGGAGAAAGAGAGGTAGGGCTGCGCCAACAGGAGAAGAAACTCATGTTTTGGGCTGCTCCTATGCCTCCACTATATATAGGGGGAGAGGGGGCTGCGCCCCCACCTAGGTTTCCAGCCCCTAGGGGTGGCGGCCAGCCCTAGATCCCATCTAGGGGGGTGGCCAAGGGAGGGAGAGGGGAAAACTTGCCCCCCAAGCAAGGTGGGGCGCCCCCTCCCCAAACCCTAGGCGCCTTGGGCCCTTGTGGGGGGGTGCACCAGCCCACCAGGGGCTGGTCCCCTCCCACACTTGGCCCATGCTGCCCTCCGGGGATGGTGGATACACTTGGTGGACCCCCGGGACCCTCCCGGTGGTCCCGGTACGTTACCCATAAAACCCGAAACTTTTCCGGTGACCAAAACAGGACTTCCCATATATGAATCTTTACCTCTGGACCATTCCGGAACTCCTAGTGACGTCCGGGATCTCATCCGGGACTCCGAACAACATTCGGTAACCACATACAAACTTCCTTTATAACCCTAGCGTCATCGAACCTTAAGTGTGTAGACCCTACGGGTTCGGGAACCATGTAGACATGGCCGAGACGTTCTCCGGTCAATAACCAACAGCGGGATCTGGATACCCATGTTGGCTCCCACATGTTCCATGATGATCTCATCGGATGAACCACGATGTCAAGGACTCAATCGATCCCGTATACAATTCCCTTTGTCTTGTGGTATTGTACTTGCCCGAGATTCGATCATCGGTATACCGATACCTTGTTCAATCTCGTTACCGGCAAGTCTCTTTACTCGTTCCGTAACACATCATCCCGTGATCAACCCCTTGTTCACATTGTGCACATTATGATGATGTCCTACCGAGTGGGCCCAGAGATTCCTCTCCGTCACACGGAGTGACAAATCCCAGTCTCGATTTGTGCCAACCCAACAGACACTTTCGGAGATACCTGTAGTGCACCTTTATAGCCACCCAGTTACGTTGTGACGTTTGGTACACCCAAAGCATTCCTACGATATACGGGAGTTGCACAATCTCATGGTCTAAGGAAAAGATACTTGACATTAGAAAAGCTTTAGCATACGAACTACACGATCTCTGTGCTAGGCTTAGGATTGGGTCTTGTCCATCACATCATTCTCCTAATGATGTGATCCCGTTATCAACGACATCCAATGTCCATGGTCAGGAAACCGTAACCATCTGTTGATCAACGAGCTAGTCAACTAGAGGCTTACTAGGGACATGGTGTTGTTTATGTACCCACACATGTATTTGAGTTTCCTATCAATACAATTATAGCATGGGTAATAAACGATTATCATGAACACGGAAATATAATAATAATAATTAATTTATCATTGCCTCTAGGGCATATTTCCAACAGTCTCCCACTTGCACTAGAGTCAATAATCTAGTTCACATCGCCATGTGATTAAAACAGACAGGTCACATCGCCATGTGACCAACATCCAAACAGTTTACTAGTGTCTAAACTAGTTCACATCACCATGTGATTAAGTCTCAATGTGTTCTGGGGTTTGATCATGTTCTGCTTTTGAGAGAGGTTTTAGTCAACGATTCTACAACATTCAGATCCGCATGTGCTTCGCAATTCTCTATGTCATATTGTAAATGCTGCTTCCACGCTCCACTTGAAACTATTCCAAATGGTTGCTTCACTATATGTATCCGGTTTGCTACTCAGAGTCATTCGGATAGGTGTTAAAGCTTGCATCGACGTAACCCTTTACGCCGAACTCTTTATCACCTCCATAATCGAGAAACATTTCCTTATTCCTCTAAGGATAATTTTGACCGCTGTCCAATGATCCGTTCCTGGATCATTCTTGCACCCCTTGACTGACTCATGGCAAGGCACACTTCTGGTGCGGTACACAGCATAGCATACTATAGAGCCTACGTCTGAAGCGTAGGGGACGACCTTCGTCCTTTGTCTCTCTTCTGCCGTGGTCGAGCTTTAACTCTTAACTTCATACCTTACAACTCAGGCAAGAACTCCTTCTTTGACTGATCCATCTTGAACACCTTCAAGATCATGTCAAGGTATGTGCTCATTTGAAAGTATTATTAAGCATTTTGATCTATCTTATAGATCTTGGTGCTTATTGTTCAAGTAGCCTAATCCAGGTTTTCCATTGAAAAACACTTTTCAAATAACCCTATATGCTTTACAGAAGATTCTACATCATTTCTGATCATAAATATGTCAACAACATATACTCATCAGAAATTCTATAGTGCTCCCACTCACTTCTTTGGAAATACAAGTTTCTCACAAACTTTGTATAAACCCAAAATCTTTGATCATCTCATCAAAGCGTACATTCCAACTCCGAGATGCTTACTCCAGTCCTAAGAAGGATTGCTGGAGCTTTGCATACTTGTTAGAGTCTTTCAGGATTGACAAAACATTCTGGTTGTATCCCATACAACCTTTCCTCAAGTATAACGTCGAGGAAACAATGTTTTGACATCCTATCTGCAAGATTTCATAAATCATGCAGTAATTGCTAATATAATCCCAACAGATTCTTAGCATCGCTACAAGTGAGAAAGTCTCATCGTAGTTAACTCCTTGAACTTGTCGGAAAACATCTTAACGACAAGTCAAGCTTTCTTAATGGTGATACTTACCATCATTGTCTGTCTTCTTCTAAAATCCATCTGTACCCAATAGCATTACGACCATCAAGTAGTTCTTCCAAAGTCATGGATCCTTTCTCGGATTTTTATGGCCTCGAGCCATTCGTCGGAATCTGGGCCCACCATCGCTTCTCCATAGCTCGTAGGTTCATTGTTGTCTAGCAACATGACCTCTAAGACAGGATTGTGTACCACTCTGAAGTAGTACGCATCCTTGTCACCCTACGAGGTACGGTAGTGACTTGATCCGAAACTTCATGATCACAATCATAAGCTTCTTTGTTGTTGTTGTTGTTGTCGTTGTTGTTGTCGTTGTCGTTGTCGTTGTCGTTGTCATTGTCGTTGTCATTGTCATTGTCGTTGTCATTGTTGTTGTTGTTGTTGTTGTTGTTGTTGTTGTCGTTGTTGTTGTCGTCGTCGTCGTCGTCGTCGTTGTC
>NC_041387.1:594944106-594954586 GCF_002162155.2 Triticum dicoccoides | reverse complement strand
TGCTGTTGTTGTTGTTGTTGTTGTTGTTGTTGTTGTTGTTGTTGTTGTTGTTGTTGTTGTTGTTGTTGTTGTTGTTGTTGTTAGCCTCCCAAACCCTAACCTATTTCTTGCTAGCCTCTCCGAATCTCGAAGACGAGATTCATTTTAAGGGTGGTAGGTTTGTAACATCCCAAAATTCTAAATTTTGGAATGTTATAATAAATAGATAGTTTTGATTGATTGTTTGATTGATTGATTGATTGATTGAGTGAAATTCGAAACTTTTTGAAAGTTAAATGAGAGGGAATAAAAGGACTTTCCCAAACTTTCATTTTCTTTTCTGGTCTTCATGAATTCAAATTCTTTTCAAATACAAAACCCTTGAGCGAAGATGATATGACTTCTTCCATTTAACTAAATGAAAGGGTATTTGAAAATATTTGAATTTCATTTGGAAATATTTCGATTCATAAACTTCATGCAACTCAATGATTTTCATGAGAGAAGATAAAATGACTTCTTCAAATTATATGAAATATGAGTTGGGAGTTTTTAAAGAATTAAATTCAAAGTTCTTTTGAATTTATTTTTCAATTTGGAGTTATTGGAGTTTTATTCAAATTATTTTTCTCCAAAAATAAAATATACAGAAATTAGGGTAACATGATTCCCTAACATCATAAAATTGGAGAGAAATAAATTTGAATCATTTTGGTATTTTTTAACATGATTTTCGTTGGATTTTATTAGAGCAGCAGCAGTGTTTGATTTATCTAAATTTGTGTGGATATTATTTGACTCTAGAAAAATGTTCAGCTTGTAGGAAATCTTTTTTTGAAAACTTTGATATATTATATGCCTATATTATATTTTCATTTTGGTGGTTTATTTCTATTGTTTCCCGGAAAATGTTTTTTTTTCAAAAATGAGTTCCCCGGGCCAACTGGGCCGAAGCCCAGCCAGCCAGCCCAAGTCGCGCCGCCTTCCTCCTCCCGTGCTCAACCCGGACTCGCCGGAGTCCGAGCGAGCCACGCCGCCGCGCCGCCCCCTTCCCCAAGCAGCTCCTCCCCGGCCCCTCTTTATAAGGCCAGCCTCGACGCCGCCGCCCCTATTTTCCTCCTCTCGCCTCGCCCCGCATCTCGCGCCGCCGAAACCGCATCTCACCGCCGCCGCCACCGCTGCTGGAGGCCGCAGCCGTCGCCCTCATCGCCGTCGACCGCCGCTGGAGCCACCACCGCAACCGCCGCTCCACGCCGCCCCTCCCCGTCTACACCGCCGCCGCCGCCGACCACCGGAGTCGCCTCCCCGCGGTAGCTGACGCCGTAACCACCGCCGCCGACGACCCGCCGGCCGATCTGCCCGAACCGGCCGAACCGGTATAAACCAACCCCGGTCCGATTCGGTTTTTCTTTTAACTTTGTTTTTTTTTAAACCTAGACTAGATCGTTTTTTTCTGTTTTATTTAAATAATGAGCGTCCACTGTTTAGATCTTATAAACGAACGTTCATTATTTAGTTCTTTTCTTTTTCTGTTATTTCGGTCAAGGACCCATCTGTGAATATTTTAATCACAGATTAGTCCCTAATCTTCAAACGACTACAACTTTTTACTCGTGTATCCAAATCCAACGAAACCAACGCCCACCTCTTCGTTATGATCCCCTCTATCCAGTAAAACAACTTAAACATGTTTTTGAAGTTAAAATTTGAATTTCAAGCAGTTTAGTATTTGAACTTCCTTTGATCGTAACCTGAGTTTTATAACTCCAATTTATTTGATTCTTTTTGAAAATTAAAGCTCTTGACCTAAACTTTCTGATAAGGCCAAATTCACATAATTTTGGTACTGTTAGAAATTGTTTTATGTTGCAAGAGTTATTCGCTTGGTTTTGATGTTTTCTGAATCGTACTCTTCGTTCTTTCCGATCTTTTGAGTGATTGCTTATGTGTGGTTACCATTGCTTGCTCACGATAGATTGACCGGAGTGTGAAGAGTAGAACTATCAAGAGTTTTGAGTGCGAATCATCTTCATCAACATTGCAGGCAAGTTCACACTTTGATCATATCCCTTATTACCCAGTTTTTATGCATTAGATCAATCCTCAAACATTGCATGATTAGGATCTAATTAAATTGTGGGTTTTGGGAAAGTATTTGAGGTAGTACCTATTACCTGTTTTATTATCAAACCTTTGGGAGTTACTTCTACGTTTGCTTATTATGCCATGCTATGCTAGTAGACGTGGATTGGGTGAGTGTATCCATGACAGATGTGAGATTGTTAATCAATGGTTTATTTAAGGTGGCAACTTAAACACACATCTGGGTGGATTGAGGCACCTGGTTACTCCAGGACATGCATGTCTAGGCACCTGGGTTTCCAGGACTTGCTTGTTTTTCTTCGGACCGCCACCCAGGCTCAAAGGGATCATGAGATTATTCAAACTAGAAACTTCCGTGTGCAGCCACAAGCCATTATGGGCTCTGGCATAGTTGATTAAGTTGTGCGAACTCTTACGGGTAGACTAGCAGATGTAGGGGAAAGTAGGTGTACCGGTCTACCCACATTTAAGGTGCTAGCGCTTCCGAAAGACTATGTCTCGGTCATCCGTTTCTCAAACATCATGTAGTGCGAGAAATCAAACAGAGGCGATCGAGTCTTGTGGGAAAAGTGCGCAAACCTCTGCAGAGTGTACAAACTAATCATGATTAGCCGTGTCCCCGGTTATGGACATCCTGAGTATCTAGTACTTGATTTTCCTGTGAATCTCATCATGTTACTTCTAATTAATATTGTTGGGTTTTAATGAGTACTTTTAATTGGGATTGAGAATGCTGTCAACCATTCTCAATGTTTAACAACCACCATGATAGTTAAATAAATTTATTCCTTTGCAGTAGGAAAAATTGGCTTTACGCAAAACTGTAACCGTAGAGCTTTTCCACCAGCTAAATATGCATGTAGTGATAGCCTTTATTCATCATTGCTCTATGGTGTGAATTTGCCAGTACATTCAATGTACTGACCCTCTGTGGCTGCAACGTCTCATGTTGCAGGATCTTACGACGAGTAAGTGATACGTTAGGGTTACGATTTCCTATACTCAACTTTGCCGTTGGTGTTGATGGGAATCCACAACCTTGTTGCTTCCGCTATTTTGGATTGAGGTAATAGTTTTTCCGTTATTTTGTACATGTGATTTACCTCTGTTATAAATCCTCGAGTACTATGTGTGTCAGCATACCGATCCAGGGATGACACGTAAGCACAGAGACTTGACCCATTCGGGTCGGGTCGCTACAAGATGGTATCAGAGCACATGTTGACTGTAGGACGTGACCCTAGAAACTGGCAAGCCCATAGGAAAGATTTTTCTCTAAAACTTTCTTCTCAAAAGAATGTTTTACATCTCTTCTCTTCTGAGCTATTTCAAAAATTCCTTTTAGTGAGACCATACCCCTTTCCCCTTTTGACCCCTTGGAGATTCGACTGATGAGACGACTCCAAGAAGGACCAGATATCAGACAACTAAGACCACTTCGGAATGAAGAGGATTTTTCCGAGGATTATAATGATGGAAACTACGACGGATAAAGACCAGGAGAATATGAATGCTCTGAAGATTTTCCGGATTGGTATGACCAAGGAAGGCTACACTTATGGAAATTGTCAGACCATTGAAGCTGTCAATACCCGAGATCAAGGTGTATCGGAGAAAGACCAAAACATGGAGCATTGGAACTCAAGTTTTGTCAAGAAAACCCTAAGGCAGGAGATATTAACTATGGAATAAAAGTTCATGGAAATGACAAGAGCAGAAGCACGGCTATCCAAGGTGTTATTACCCGTTATGCTATTGTCACCGTGCGGAGTTAAGCATGCAGATGCAAGGAAAGATTTGATGGTATAAGGCTGATGGAGCACCTATCAGCAAGGTGAAGTTTTAACTTTAGCTGGTGTATCGCCAGGATCTGGAGTATTACATCAAGGATTTTAAGATGGACTTTAGGAAGTCATATTTGACAAGGAGGCTATTCGTGAAGAACTCAGGAACCAGAAGATGAAGTAGCCAAGCTGGAGGAGCTAAAACCTCGAGATACCGAAGATTCATCCGGAACTGAAGGACAGAAGGACATGGTTCATACCAAGGATGTTGAAACCCAGAAGTTTGGAACGCAACCCCAGAAATATTAAAGGATGTCATGAGAGACTTCGCATCAACAGAGATGATTTGGCAAAAGAACTTGAGAAGGACAAGCATGATCAGAAGGAGCCATCGAAGACATGACCAAGACTTGAAGAGTTTGATGACGTTGAGATTTATTGACCTTTAGAAGACCAAACCCCTGTTATATACTTACGTTAGATGCGATGATTGTGAGCTATCATTTGTTTGTTGTTTTTCCGACGGCCACAATAAAATCTGTCTTTTCAAAACTTGTGTTTGTATTGTGTGTATCCCTCTCGACCTTTCCTATCCCACCCCAAACCCATGGAACCAATAGAAGATGAATGGAGATGAGCTTATTTTCTGGATCGATGAGTCAATTGGAGACAGACCGATGGATTCAGAACATGTAGGATCACATGAAGAATAACCCTGTAGTCGAAAAAGGATATGACCCAGCATGCTCTTCAGTGCTTTGTAAGAGTTGCTGCTACTTGGTGGAGGATGTACTAAACCATCAATGGATGGCAAGGAGTGACCGTTTGGGAAGAATTTAAGTTGACTCTGCTAAAGTCTCGGCTTGTGCCCAGAAGATGAAGCCTCATGGAAATGATATGAAGAAACTCTGTGCATACAAGCTTTGTGGAGAAATAGGACACAACCATAATAGAAAACAAAGACGAATACCCTCATAAGTGGAGGATTACCAAAGGAGTTAGCCGAGGATTTTCAGGGAACTTCAGTTGGAGATTGTTTCCGAAGGTTTTGTTGCAGCAATGGAAGTTCAGTCTACATTGTTGGGAAAGATTCGTGAAGCTCAGAAGTATGACAAAGAGATTGCTGAGATAAGAGAGAGGATGAGCAAAGGAAAGGCCAAAGGTTTTCGTAAGGATAAGCACGACACCTTATGGTTCGAGGTATGTGTATATGTTCCCAGTAATACAAAGATCAAGAAGTAAATACTTTAGGAGGCTCATGACTCACCATACTCGATTCGCCCTGGAAACACCAAGATGTATTTGGATTTGAAGGAGCGTTTCTGGTGGACTAGTATGAAGAAGGATATTGCGGAGTATATAGTCGTAGTGATGTATGTCAGAGAGTAAAGGCAGAGCATCAGAAGCCAGCAGAATTACTGCAGCCTATGCCGATACCTGAATGGAAGTGGGATAAGCTTGGCATGGATTTCATTACCGGATTTCCCAGAACCGAACAAGATATGATTCTATCTGGGTAGTAGTTGATTCGATTGACCAAAGTGGCTCACTTTATCCCAGTGAAAACCACCTATACAAGTGAGAAGTTGGCCAAGATATATATTTGACCAGGATCGTATGTCTGCATGGAGTTCCGAGGACCATCGCATCAGATAGAGGAACACATTTTACCTCAAAGTTTTGGAATCAGCTGCACCAGACTTTGGGTACTAGGCTAGAGTTCAGTACAGCCTTTCATCCGCAGACAGATGGATAAATCGAGAGAGTCAATCAGATTCTGGAGGACATGTTGAGAGCGTGTGTGCTAGATTATGGATCTAGTAGTGATGATAATCTACCTTACGTGGAGTTCTCATACAACAACAGTTACCCATCCAGTTTGAAGATGGCCCCTTTTGAAGCTTTGTATGGGAGAAGGAGCCAGACACCGTTGTCGTGGGATGAAGTTGGAGACCGTCAGTTGTTTGGATGAAATGTGATCAAGGATCAAGAGAATGTTAAGTTGCTTCAAGATAGACTAAAGGTAGCTCAGTCCTGGCAGAAGAGTATTGCAGACTCAAAAAAACGCAAGGAGGTAGTCTATGAAATTGGAGACAGAGCATGTCTTCGTGTGTCCTCTCTGCAAGGAGTTAAACAATCTGGAGTTAAGGGAAAGTTAGCCCCGAGATTTGTAGGACCATACCGAGTTTTGGAGCATATGGGAGAAGTGGCCAATAAGTTGGAGTCGCCCGAAGGACTGTCAGGAGTTCATGATGTGTTTCACGTTTCCCAGTTGAAGAAGTGCCATGCAGAGATGGCCAATATTCCCCTGTAAGGACGCTTGACCCTGGAAAGGATTAAGATGTTCCACGAAGTGGAGTACGGACTTCACAAGTATAAGTTTTTATCTCGGTATGTGGGACATCCCACGAGGATGAAGAGATGTATTACTATTGGATATAAAGGAGATATGATGTTGGAAATATGGATCAATGGAAATTCCATGATGAGTCGGAGTAATCATGTCCTAGTTTGGTGCCAATAGAAGGAAGAAGGACATTACAATTGGATGGATTTTGAGTATGCTAGGAAGATGGAAGTTGAATGTTGGAATAATGATCAGTTGCCCAGAGGATGAGTTCAAGGTTTACAAGTGATGAGGTGGGCCATAACCCACAGGCCCCAGGACCTGCCAAGAAGCAAGCACACTCTTGCTGAAGGAAAAAACTCTGGAAGGAGTTACGACTTTGTTCGATAGACCATCTTATAGGAGTAACGCAAAACCTGAGAGTTGTTAAGGAACGATAGATGTTTGTTTGGCTTGCAGAATCAATGGATTATTCGAACTTGGTTCGTCAACAAGAGAAATTCTGCAATGCTTGTGAGGATGACCGAGTGTTAGAATGCGAGATTCGCTAAACCATGTACAAGGTAATGATTTGGGTGCGGGATGGATTGATCACCATCCCGACTTACTCTTATTATTCGCTTTGCTACATGGAAAGGTAAATCTGAGTGACTTACCTATAATAGAGAGACGACGATCAAAACCTTGTTTAAACCTTAGAATGGTATAAGTTTTTTTCCATTGTACACGGCAGTTGTTGCCAATCGTAGGATATACGGTGAGGTTCAACCCAGACCCGTTTTCTGCAGGAGAAACCATAAATTGTTGACCACCATGAGATATCGATAGTTGTTTAGTATTGGCGCCAGACCCGTCAGCTAAGAAGACCCAGTCTCGGAATAACCTTACCAAGATGAAAGGACCGAAGAATTGAGGAAAGGTTATGCCACTACCGGAAGAGCCCAGAGATGGAATTTCCCGAGATCTGGGAAGACCGACACTGTCAACAATAAGGATGTAGTATATGAGTTTTGATGGAACCGTTACAATACTTCTAAGGGTGGTAGCAACCGAGACCCCCTGATAATCGATGGATTTGAGAAGACCCCCAAACCCTAACCTATTTCTTGCTAGCCTCTCCGAATCTCGAGGACGAGATTCATTTTAAGGGTGGTAGGTTTGTAACATCCCAAAATTCTAAATTTTGGAATGTCATAATAAATAGATAGTTTTGATTGATTGTTTGATTGATTGATTGATTGATTGAGTGAAATTCGAAACTTTTTGAAAGTTAAATGAGAGGGAATAAAAGGACTTTCCCAAACTTTCATTTTCTTTTCTGGTCTTCATGAATTCAAATTCTTTTCAAATACAAAACCCTTGAGCGAAGATGATATGACTTCTTCCATTTAATTAAATGAAAGGGTATTTGAAAATATTTGAATTTCATTTGGAAATATTTCGATTCATAAACTTCATGCAACTCAATGATTTTCATGAGAGAAGATAAAATGACTTCTTCAAATTATATGAAATATGAGTTGGGAGTTTTTAAAGAATTAAATTCAAAGTTCTTTTGAATTTATTTTTCAATTTGGAGTTATTGGAGTTTTATTCAAATTATTTTTCTCCAAAAATAAAATATACAGAAATTAGGGTAACATGATTCCCTAACATCATAAAATTGGAGAGAAATAAATTTGAATCATTTTGGTATTTTTTAACATGATTTTCGTTGGATTTTATTAGAGCAGCAGCAGTGTTTGATTTATCTAAATTTGTGTGGATATTATTTGACTCTAGAAAAATGTTCAGCTTGTAGGAAATCTTTTTTTAATATTTTGATATATTATATGCCTATATTATATTTTCATTTTGGTGGTTTATTTCTATTGTTTCCCGGAAAATGTTTTTTTTAAAAGAGTTCCCCGGGCCAACTGGGCCGAAGCCCAGCCAGCCGGCCCAAGTCGCGCCGCCTTCCTCCTCCCGTGCTCAACCCGGACTCGCGGGAGTCCGAGCGAGCCGCGCCGCCGCGCCGCCCCCTTCCCCAAGCAGCTCCTCCCCAGCCCCTCTTTATAAGGCCAGCCCCGACGTCGCCGCCCCTATTTTCCTCCTCTCGCCTCGCCCCGCATCTCGCGCTGCCGAAACCGCATCTCACCGCCGCCGCCACCGCTGCCGGAGGCCGCAGCCGTCGCCCTCGTCGCCGTCGACCGCCGCCGGAGCCACCACCGCAACCGCCGCTCCACGCCGCCCCTCCCCGTCTACACCGCCGCCGCCGCCGACCACCGGAGTCGCCTCCCCGCGGTAGCTGACGCCGTAACCACCGCCGCCGACGACTCGCCGGCCGATCTGCCCGAACCGGCCGAACCGGTATAAACCAACCCCGGTCCGATTCGGTTTTTCTTTTAACTTCGTTTTTTTTTTAAAAAACCTAGACTAGATCGTTTTTTCTGTTTTATTTAAACAATGAGCGTCCACTGTTTAGATCTTATAAACGAACATTCATTATTTAGTTCTTTTCTTTTTCTGTTATTTCGGCCAGGGACCCATCTGTGAATATTTTAATCACAAATTAGTCCCTAATCTTCAAACGACTACAACTTTTTACTCGTGTATCCAAATCCAACGAAACCAACGCCCACCTCTTCGTTATGATCCCCTCTATCCAGTAAAACAACTTAAACATGTTTTTGAAGTTAAAATTTGAATTTCAAGCAGTTTAGTATTTGAACTTCGTTTGATCGTAACCTGAGTTTTATAACTCCAATTTATTTGATTCTTTTTGAAAATTAAAGCTCTTGACCTAAACTTTCTGATAAGGCCAAATTCACATAATTTTGGTACTGTTAGAAATTGTTTTATGTTGCAAGAGTTATTCGCTTGGTTTTGATGTTTTTCGAATCGTACTCTTCGTTCTTTCTGATCTTTTGAGTGATTGCTTATGTGTGGTTACCATTGCTTGCTCACGATAGATTGACCGGAGTGTGAAGAGTAGAACTATCAAGAGTTTTGAGTGCGAATCATCTTCATCAACATTGCAGGCAAGTTCACACTTTGATCATATCCCTTATTACCCAGTTTTTATGCATTAGATCAATCCTCAAACATTGCATGATTAGGATCTAATTAAATTGTGGGTTTTGGGAAAGTATTTGAGGTAGTACCTATTACCTGTTTTATTATCAAACCTTTGGGAGTTACTTTTACGTTTGCTTATTATGCCATGCTATGCTAGTAGACGTGGATTGGGTGAGTGTATCCATGACAGATGTGAGATTGTTAATCAATGGTTTATTTAAGGTGGCAACTTAAACACACATCTGGGTGGATTGAGGCACCTGGTTACTCCAGGACATGCCTGTCTAGGCACCTGGGTTTCCAGGACTTGCCTGTTTTTCTTCGGACCGCCACCCAGGCTCAAAGGGATCATGAGATTATTCAAACTAGAAACTTCCGTGTGCAGCCACAAGCCATTATGGGCTCTGGCATAGTTGATTAAGTTGTGCGAACTCTTACGGGTAGACTAGCAGATGTAGGGGAAAGTAGGTGTACAGGTCTACCCACATGTAAGGTGCTAGCGCTTCCGAAAGACTATGTCTCGGTCATCCGTTTCTCAAACATCATGTAGTGCGAGAAATCAAACGGAGGCGATCGAGTCTTGTGGGAAAAGTGCGCAAACCTCTGTAGAGTGTACAAACTAATCATGATTAGTCGTGTCCCTGGTTATGGACATCCTGAGTATCTAGTACTTGATTTTCCTGTGAATCTCATCATGTTACTTCTAATTAATATTGTTGGGTTTTAATGAGTACTTTTAATTGGGATTGAGAATGCTGTCAACCATTCTCAATGTTTAACAACCACCATGATAGTTAAATAAATTTATTCCTTTGCAGTAGGGAAAAATTGGCTTTACGCAAAACTGTAACCGTAGAGCTTTTCCACCAGCCAAATATGCATGTAGTGATAGCCTTTATTCATCATTGCTCTATGGTGTGAATTTGCCAGTACATTCAATGTACTGACCCTCTGTGGCTGCAACGTCTCATGTTGCAGGATCTTACGACGAGTAAGTGATACGTTAGGGTTACGATTTCCTATACTCAACTTTGCCGTTGGTGTTGATGGGAATCCACAACCTTGTTGCTTCCGCTATTTTGGATTGAGGTAATAGTTTTTACGTTATTTTGTACATGTGATTTACCTCTGTTATAAATCCTCGAGTACACCCTGTAGATCCAGGGATGACACGGAAGCACAGAGACTTGACCCATTTGGGTCGGGTCGC
>NC_041387.1:594874489-594942227 GCF_002162155.2 Triticum dicoccoides | reverse complement strand
TGTTGGTGGTGGTGGTGGTGTTGGTGTTGTTGTTGTTGTTGTTGTTGTTGTTGTTGTTGTTGTTGTTGTTGTTGTTGTTGTTGTTGTTGTTGTTGTTGTTGTTGCTGTTGTTGTCACGGGAACAACTTCCTGTGCCCTGCTACACACTAGTTGAAGTGATGGTTCAATAACCTCATCAAGTCTCCACCATCCTCCCACTCAATTCTCGAGACAAACCTTTCATCGAGAAAGGACCCGATTCAAGAAACAATCCCTATTGCTTTCAGATCTGAATTAGGAGGTATACCCAACTATTTTGGGTGTCTATGAAGATGCATTTTATCCGCTTTGGGTTCGAGCTTATCAACCTGAAACTTTTTCACATAAGCGTCGCAGCCCCAAACTTTTAAGAAACGACAACTTAGGTTTCTCCAAACCATAGTTCGGTGTCGTCTCAACGGAATTACGTGGTGCCCTATTAAAGTGAGTGAGCTTGTCTCTAATGCCTAACCCATGAACGATAGTGGTAATTTGATAAGAGATATCATGGTACGCACCATATCCAATAGGGTGCAACTATGATGTTCGGACACACCATCACAGTATGGTGTTCCAGGCGGTATTAATTGTGAAACAATTTCCACAATGTCTTAATTGTGTGCCAAAGCTCGTAACTCAGATACTCATCTCTATGATCATATCATAGACATTTTATCCTCTTGTCACAATGACCTTCAACTTCACTCTGAAATTACTTGAACCCTTCAATAATTCAGACTTGTGTTTCATCAAGTAAATATACAGTATCTACTTAAATCATCTATGAAGTAAAACATAACGATATTCACTGCATGCTTCAGCACTCATTGGACTGCACACATCAAAGTGTGTTACTTCCAACAAGTTGCTATCTTGTTCCATCTTACTGAAACCGAGGCTTTTCAGTCATCTTGCCTATGTGGTATGATTTGCATATCTCAAGTGATTAAAAATCAAGTGAGTCCAAACGATCCATCTGCATGGAGTTTCTTCATGCATATACACCAATAGACATGGTTTGCATGTCTCAAACTTTTCAAAAACGAGTGAGTCCAAAGATCCATCAACATGGAGCTTCATCATGCGTTTTACACCAATATGACTTACATGGCAGTGCCACAAGTAAGTGGTACTATCATTACTATCTTATATCCTTTTTGGCATGAAAATGTGTATAACTACTATCGAGATTCAATAAACCATTCCTTTTAGGTGCTAGACCATTTAAGGTAGTATTCAAATAAACAGAGTAACCATTATTCTCCTTAAATGAATAACCGTATTGCGACAGACATAATCCAATCATGTCTATGCTCAACGCAAACACCAATAACAATTATTTAGGTTTAACACCAATCTCGATGGTAGAGGGAGCGTGCAATGTTTGATCACATCAACCTTGGAAACACTTCCAACACGTATCGTCAGCTCACCTTTAGCTAGTCTCCGTTTATTCCGTAGCTTTTATTTCGAGTTACTAACACTTAGCAACCGAACCGGTATCTAATACCCTGGTGCTACTAGGAGTACTAGTAAAGTACACATTAACATAATGTATATCCAATATACTTCTATCGACCTTGCCAGCCTTCTTATCTACCAAGTATCTAGGGTAATTCTGCTCCAGTGGTTGTTCCCCTTATTACAGAAGCACTTAGTCTCGGGTTTGGGTTCAACCTTGGGTTTCTTCATTGGAGCAGCAACTGATTTGCCGTTTCATGAAGTCTCCCTTCTTGCCCTTGCCCTTCTTGAAACTAGTGGTTTCACCAACCATCAACAATTGATGCTCCTTCTTGATTTCTACTTTCGCGGTGTCAAACATCGTGAATACCTCAAGGATCATCTATCCCTGATATGTTATAGTTCATCACGAAGCTCTAGCAGCTTGGTAGCAATGACTTTGGAGAAACATCACTATCTCATCTGGAAGATCAACTCCCACTCGATTCAAGTGATTGTTGCACTCAGACAATCTGAGCACAATCTCAACGATTGAGCTTTTCTCCGTTAGTTTGCAGGCTAAGAAAATTGTCGGAGGTCTTATACCTCTTGACGTGGGCACGAGCCTGAAATCCCAATTTCAGCCCTCGAAACATCTCATATGTTCCGCGACATTTCGAAAAACGTCTTTGGTGCCTCAACTCTAAACCGTTTAACTGAACTATCACATAGTTATCAAAACGTGTATGTCCGATGTTCGCAACATCCACAGACGATGTTTGGGGTTCAGCACACTGAGCGGTGCATTAAGGACATAAGCTTTCTACTGTCTACATAATCGCTACTGTCAACTTTCAACTATATTTTCTCTAGGAACATATCTAAACAGTGGAACTAAAGCGCAAGCATACGACATAATTTGCAAAGTTCTTTTGACTATGTTCAGGATAATTAAGTTCATCTCATGAACTCTCACTCAGATAGACATCCCTCTAGTCATCTAAGTGATTACATGATCCGAGACAACTAGGCTGTGTCCGATCATCACGTGATACGGACTAGTCATCATCGGTGAACATCTTCATGTTGATCGTATCCTCCATACGACTCATGCTCGACCTTTCGGTCTCTTGTGTTCCGAGGCCATGTCTGTACATGCTAGGCTCGTCAAGTTAACCTAAGTGTTTCGCGTGTGTAAATCTGGCTTACACCCGTTGTATGTGAATGTAAGAATCTATCACACCCGATCATCACGTGGTGCTTCGAAACGACGAACTTTCGCAACGGTGCACAATTAGGGGGAACACTTTCTTGAAATTTCAATGAGGGATCATCTTATTTACTATCGTCGTTCTAAGCAAATAAGATGCATAAACATGATAAACATCACATGCAATCAAATAGTGACATGACATGGCCAATATCATTTTGCTCCTTTTGATCTCCATCTTCGGGGCTCCATGATCATCATCATCACCGGCATGACACCATGATCTCCATCATCATGATCTCCATCATCGTGTCACCATGAAGTTGTCTCGCCAACTTATTACTTCTACTACTATGGCTACCGGTTAGCAATAAAGTAAAGTAATTACATGGCGTTGTTCAATGACACGCAGGTCATACAATAAATAAAGACAACTCCTATGGCTCCTGCCGGTTGTCATACTCATCGACATGCAAGTTGTGATTCCTATTACAAGAACATGATCAATCTCATACATCACATATCATTCATCACATTCTTCTTGGCCATATCACATCACATAGCATACCCTGCAAAAACAAGTTAGACGTCCTCTAATTGTTGTTTGCATGTTTTACGTGGCTGCTATGGGTTTATAGCAAGAACGTTTCTTACCTACGCAAAACCACAACGTGATATGCCAATTTCTATTTACCCTTCATAAGGACCCTTTTCATCGAATCCGTTCTGACTAAAGTGGGAGAGACTGGCACCCGCTAGCCACCTTATGCACCAAGTGCATGTCAATCGGTGGAACCTGTCTCACGTAAGTGTACGTGTAAGGTCGGTCCGGGCCGCTTCATCCCACAATACCGTCGAAACAAGATTGGACTAGTAACGGTAAGCATATTGAACAAAATCAACGCCCACAACTACTTTGTGTTCTACTCATGCAAAGAATCTACGCAATAGACCTAGCTCATGATGCCACTGTTGGGGAACGTAGCAGAAATTCAAAATTTTCCTACGTGTCACCAAGATCTATCTATGGAGAAACCAACAACGAGGGGAAGGAGAGTGCATCTACATACCCTTGTAGATCACTAAGCGGAAGCATTCAAGAGAACGGGGTTGAAGGAGTCGTACTCGTCGTGATCCAAATCACCGGAGATCCTAGTGCCGAACAGACGGCACCTCCGCGTTCAACACACGTACAGCCCGGTGACGTCTCCCATGCCCTGATCCAGCAAGGTGAGAGGGAGAGGTTGAGGAAGACTCCATCCAGCAGCAGCACAATGGCGTGGTGGTGATGGAGGAGCGTGGTAGTCCAGCAGGGCTTCGCCAAGCACCGCGAGATATGAGGAGAAAGAGAGGTAGGGCTGCGCCAACAGGAGAACAAACTCATGTTTTGGCTGCTCCTATGCCTCCACTATATATAGGGGGAGAGGGGGCTGCGCCCCCACCTAGGTTTCCACCCCCTAGGGGCGGCGGCCAGCCCTAGATCCCATCTAGGGGGGCGGCCAAGGGGGGAGAGGGGGAAACTTGCCCCCAAGCAAGGTGGGGCGCCCCCTCCCCAAACCCTAGGCGCCTTGGGCCCTTGTGGGGGGGGTGCACCAGCCCACCAGGGGCTGGTCCCCTCCCACACTTGGCCCATGCTGCCCTCCGGGGATGGTGGACCCACTTGGTGGACCCCTGGGACCCTCCCGGTGGTCCCGGTACGTTACCGATAAAACCCGAAACTTTTCTGGTGACCAAAACAGGACTTCCCATATATGAATCTTTACCTCCGGACCATTCCGGAACTCCTCGTGACGTCCGGGATCTCATACGGGACTCCGAACAACATTCGGTAACCACATACAAACTTCCTTTATAACCCTAGCGTCATCGAACCTTAAGTGTGTAGACCCTACGGGTTCAGGAACCATGTAGACATGACCGAGATGTTCTCCGGTCAATAACCAACAGCGGGATCTGGATACCCATGTTGGCTCCCACATGTTCCACGATGATCTCATCGGATGAACCACGATGTCAAGGACTCAATCGATCTCGTATACAATTCCCTTTGTCTTGCGGTATTGTACTTGCCCGAGATTCGATCGTCGGTATACCGATACTTTGTTCAATCTCGTTACCGGCAAGTCTCTTTACTCGTTCCGTAACACATCATCCCGTGATCAACCCCTTGGTCACATTGTGCACATTATGATGATGTCCTACCGAGTGGGCCCATAGATACCTCTCCGTCACACGGAGTGACAAATCCCAGTCTCGATTCGTGCCAACTCAACAGACACTTTCGGAGATGCCTGTAGTGCACCTTTATAGCCACCCAGTTACGTTGTGACGTTTGGTACACCCAAAGCATTCCTACGGTATCCGGGAGTTGCACAATCTCATGGTCTAAGGAAAAGATACTTGACATTAGAAAAGCTTTAGCATACGAACTACACGATCTCTGTGCTAGGCTTAGGATTGGGTCTTGTCCATCACATCATTCTCCTAATGATGTGATCCTGTTATCAACGACATCCAATGTCCATGGTCAGGAAACCGTAACCATCTATTGATCAACGAGCTAGTCAACTAGAGGCTTACTAGGGACATGGTGTTGTTTATGTACCCACACATGTATCTGAGTTTCCTATCAATACAATTATAGAATGGGTAATAAACGATTATCATGAACACGGAAATATAATAATAATAACTAATTTATCATTGCCTCTAGGGCATATTTCCAACAGGTCCGCATCTCTTTGGCGGCATTAAGTGCCTTGTCTAGCTCGGCTGAACTAGCCTTATTCTCCTTTTCAAGGAGTACATACCGGTCGGCGGCATTTTTCAACTCCCCAACCATTTAAGCTATCTTTTCCTCGCTTCGGCGATGAGCAGCCTGTTCGGCTCTCAATTCTTCGGCTGCCTTTAGGGCAGCCGCATTGCTAGCCCAAGCTTGTTCCTTGGCCTAAGCAAGTTCCGCCCTCAGGGCCTCCACGATAGCAGCACCATCTGCAGTACAAACACATGGCATTAACATTATGCCACTCTTGCATTTTCCTATACAACATAATAAGGGAAGCAGAGCACATACCCTGGGATTCTTCCAGCCGTTTGTTCACCAGCGTGATCGGCATCAATAGATCTGATATGCCTCCTTAGTTCGGCAACTTCAACAGACTGGTCGGCTGTCGGATCCTTAGATACCTGCGCACATGTATGGCACAACCATTACTATGTGATCCCCCGTTTTCCGCCTATGGTGGGCAACCAGAGTCTCAGGGGCTACTATCCATAGGGAGCACACCTAGCGCGTGCTTCACAACCAAAACATAGTGCATTTTTAACTACATACCTCAAAGCCTTTGAGCAGGCTTGTAAATGCCTCATTCAAACCGCTGGTAGCGGATGAAATCTTCGTGAGCACCGTGCTCATTAAAGAGCAATGCTACTCCGAGAGTGCGGCTCGCTCCAGAAGGCCTGACAGTACGTCCGGCCGGACATCGAACTGTGCCGGACCCTTCTCATCGCCCCCCGTGGGAGCCAAACGCTCCGGGCTCAGGGCGACTGACGTGTTTGCTTCCGGCTTCGGGAGATTTGGACTCCTCCGTGACGACACCTCAGTGTCGCCCGCTTCATGAGGTAGAGAGGTGGGTGGGGTCTCACTCTCCATCATCTCCGGAGGAATATCCCCCGAAGACGAACTCTGTTGAGAGGAGCTGCTCGCCGGACTGCAAAAGACGAAGTCCTGGTTATGAATCTCGGAGAAACACCATACCTTTTAATTAACGATTAACTTACAGCTCGGTGGAGGGCTGGCCTGTTGGCGGGCACGACGCGGTGAGGGTGCCTGTCGTGGTAGAGCCCCCTGGTGATGCCTTCTTCCCTTGTTTGGGCATCTCCGCCTCCAAGTCTTCGGAGGCGGCCCTCTTCCTCCCGCACGGGGAGGAGGCTTTAACCTCCCCTTCCCGACTATCCTCCCCAGGGGAGGTAATGATTCCCCTGGTTTGGATGCATAGTGTGTGAAGTTCGGCTTCACCGCCCTTTCCTTCGCCTTTCCCTGAGGGGATTTTGCTGAGCACCCGGCCAAGCATCTTGGCCACGGTTGGACCAGGAGAGCCTTCAGGAAGTGGCGCCGGACACCTGATTCTCTCCGCCTTGGTGAGCCATTCCTGGCCACGGAGGGTTTTTCAGAATAATGGTTATGATAAATATAAACGAAGTGTCCGGCTTTAAGGTTACTTACTTGGGCGTCTACGCGATTGCAGCTTAGGCCCGCATCCTCGATGGTGTCCGGACACTTTACTTGTGGTCCGAAGAATAATTTGCACATCCCTTCGAGCTTCAGGCCGAAGAAGTGCTTAATAGTCCGCGGACCCTCCGGATTGAACTCCCACATCTGGAGAGGCCGACGTTTGCACGACAACATCTGTCGGATTAACATCACTTGAATTACGCTGACAAGATTTATGTCACTCTCAAGAAGCTCCCGGATGCGATTCTGCAGTACTGGTATATCACCAGCGGGCCCCCAATTTCATCCTACGTCAGTCCAAGACGCCAACTGTGACGGAGGGCCCGAGCGGAACTCGGGGGCAGCTACCCACTTTGTGCCTCTGGGGGCTGTAACATAAAACCACCTCCGCTGCCATACATCGGATACCTCCGGGAAAGAACCCTCTGGCCACGGGGCGTCGGTGTTCCTGCTTATTATGGCACCTCCGCACTCCGCACGTCGCCCCTCGATCATCTTCGGCTTCACATTGAAGGTCTTGAGCCATAAGCCGAAGTGTGGAGTGACATGGAGAAAAGCCTCGCACACAATAATGAACGACGAGATATGGAGGATGGCGTCTGGAGCCAGGTCATGAAAATCCAACCCATAGTAGAACATGAGCCCCCTCACAAAGGGGTCGAGGGTGAGGCCCAGGCCTCGGAGGAAGTGAGGGACGAACACAACGCTCTCATTGGGCTCCGGCATGGGGATAACTTGCCCTGGAGCGGGAAGCCTGTGCTGGATGTCGGTGGTCAGGTATCCGACCTCCCTAAGCTTCATAATGTCCTCCTCTTGGATCGAGGAGGCCACCCACCGGCCTTTTGCATCGGATCCGGACATGTTGGAGGATCTGGGGTGTTGGAGCTTGGGTCTTGGGTGTTAGAACTCGAGGTGCGAGAAGGAGCAAGGGAGGTGGAAAAGAGGCGTAGGCCTGGACCCCTTTATAAAAGGGATGAATATCAAGAGTCCTCCGCATGACCGCTTGAGACTTATCTAAAATACACGGAGTCATACCAACGGTCGCCGTGGGGTCACACACGCCCATATTGATGAAAGATCCCGTAATAAGAGGAACACGATCTCTGCTTTGGAAGGACGTGCCAATAAAACCGCCTCGCAACACGAGTCGAGGTGGGGCAGGAAACGCTGGTTCGTGTTGGACCAGGCCATGATGCAAGGGCACGACATACAAAGATTGCCAGCAGAAGCGATTTATGCTATGTTCCCTACAATGGTGTGTGAAGATCATCTTGCAGAACCGGACACTATTCATCGTAGCAGATCCGGACACGGTCTACGTGTTCGATAATAACCTTGGAGTATTCGGGAAGAGGAACCCGCCTTGAAATGCCGAAGACAAGACTACGCACCGGACTCATCGTCATTGAAGCCTGGTTCAGGGGCTACTGAGGGAGTCCTGGATTAGGGGGTATCCGGACAGCCAGACTATATACATCGTCCGGACTATTGGAGCGTGGAGATACAAGACTCAAGACTCCGGCCCGTGTCCGAATGGGACTCTCCTTTGCGTGGAAGACAAGCTTGGTGATCCGGATATTGTATTTCCTTCCTTGTAACCGACTCCATGTAAACCCTAGCCCTCTCCGGTGTCTATATAAACCGGAGAGGTTGGTCCTTAGAAGGCCGATCACATTTACAATCATACCATCATAGGCTAGCTTCTAGGGTTTAGCCTCTATGATCTCGTGGTAGATCTACTCTTGTACTACTCATATCTTCAATATTAATCAAGCAGGAAGTAGGGTTTTACCTCCATCGAGGGGGCCCGAACCTGGGTAAACATTGTGTCCCTTGCTTCCTGTTACCATCAGCCTAAGACGCACAGATCAGGACCCCCTACCCGAGATCCGCCGGTTTTGACACCGATAGTCGGGCCGGCCTTCGGGCTTTTGGGTTTTGCCTCGGGCCGGGCCTAGGCCTGGAAAACGTAGGTATTTGTTGGGCCGGGCCGGGCTCAGGCCTGTCCCGTAGACGACATGTTTTTTTGGCCCAGCCCGGCCCGAGATATGGCCAGGTATACTTGTCAGCCACCCTCCTCGCCGCCGTGACCCTCCTTTCTCTTCTCCTTCCGTGCTTCATGCTTGAGCCAAGCACTGCGTCCACCCCCAACTATATTTGTTGCACAATGCGGCAGAAGGACGAAGCGTTGCCTCCTCCGCCAGCCTCTTCCTCCTTGTCGTCAACAGCGGCGATGAGCACGGGAGTAGCGGCCGTGCCTAGATTCGATGAGCTGACCAAGGTGGTTTCACGGTGAGGAACGGACATCCTCAATGCCGTCCTCTGGGGCACTGCTCCGCTGCCTCCATTTCCTTGTCCGCCAGCGGTGGGAGGATACCCGGGGGAGCAGAGGAGGGGGTTGGACGAGGAGGGGGACGCCAAGGAGCACATCCGCTCGGGGCTGGTCCCGCCTCTAGAGCAGAGCGGAGGAGGTCGATGCAGGGCGCAATGGGATGGTCAAAGAGAAGAGAGCGCACGGTATCCTACAAGACAAGTCGGCTCCCAAGCTGAGGATGCAACAGCGCTGGCTCCTCCTCTCCCCACTCTGCCGCTTTCCTTTGTCGTTGCTGCCGCCACGGCCTTGCTCGCCATCGACCTTCCCAAGTACTTCTCTCCGCTGCATTCCCCTTTGAACGAGTTCTTGTCTTCAATGCTAAAGGTCAAATGGCTCTTCTCATATTGGCCTGTAAGCTATTCGATGACATGCTTGTGTCATAACGAGTTCTTTTTCTTCTGTTTGTTCTTCCTGCTCCTAAGTATTAGCCCTCTCGTTGATCTTGCCTGATTTTCTGTCGGTCTTGCATTTGAAGCTCAATTGACTGGCCTTTCCTTTGCTTATCTATTACTGTTTAATGAAATGTTTGTTCCCTGACGAGTTCTTTCTTGTGGAATTCATGGGATATTGTTTACTGTGAACTGCAACTTTCTTTTGTTGGTGGAGTTCCTCGAGCATTGCTTAACTTGAATGATATACTACTCAGCAGGGTGGCCTGAGAGCAACAGGGTTAGAGCTCCAAACGGCTCTTGGTTGCGATAGGAGGAGATGCAGTGGAGGGTGAGGAGGCCAACGGCAGGGTGATGGAGCAGCCTGACAAGGAGTGCAAGCAGCATGAGGTTTTGCACATTCTCTTTCCGTGTTCTGCTTCTGCCTTTTTTCTTCATCTCATCATTGACCAATTCATTGTTTATGTGTGTATCTATTCTCTCCCTTTTTATTCTCATCAACTGATGTGTGTACAGGGTAAGCTTATTCTTCTCTCTAGAATTCATGGATGAATTAATGGTCTTTGTTATATGGTTTATTAAGTCCACCTCAAGGAACAAAGTTTGCACCCTTTGACTGATTTTATTGGAAATCTTACAGAAAATATTATGATGTGATATGCCTGCTTCCACATGGCCATTGTTGGTCCAAGTACTGTATTGTTTCATGTCCTTTGTTGTAGTTTGTAGCTTAGATTTTTAAGACTGGGCACTATAGTGTTCTCTGTTATGGCTGATTGATGTTGTTGGCGACCTTGAGATCAGATTAATTCCTGCAGTCAATAGTTCCAGTATAGAGTATATGTGCAATGAAGTAATGCGGTGAGCACTATATGGTAGTGGAAAGTTTCTCTTGAATTTTGTGCAACATTCAAATTATCATCCAGAAAATGTGTATGTTCTTTCTTTTTTTTGAACGTGGACGACAGTGGGAGAGGCTCCCACTGACTTTGTATTTACTCACAAAAGAATTTACATCATTACATGTGGGGGGGTTTGCAGGGCTCCCCCTCGGCCCTCTATGTAAGTAAGATACTACTGCTTACAAGTTTTGTATGTAAGAGTCTAGGAAGGGGCGAAGCTCTTCTTTACAATTGTGAACAAGGAGACCCAACAGATGCTTGAATCTAACAAGCCATGCAACAAAAGAGTGTGGCACTCCTTTGAAGAATTCATTGTTTCTCTCCTTCCCGATACTACACGCGACAAGCAAGAAAATGTCCATGAACAGTGGTTGCCTCCATTGTGTTTTACCTTCATGCAACAGAGAAATCCTATTGCCATCATTCGGCCACCTCAGACCCACCCTGTCCCAGCAGCGCTGGCTAAAGGGGCACGAGAAGAATAGATGCTCAACCGTTTCCTCGGGAGGGTCTTGGCAAAGCATGCATGCATAGTTGTTGTCTACAACAGCATAATGCCTACGTTTCAACATGTTTCTGGTATTCAGGCGGTCAACCATCAACAACCAGCCAAACATTTTGAATTTGATGGGACTCTTGGCCTTCCAAAGCCACCGAAAGGCATCATTGGCGATCGTCTCACTGAAACAATGATTGTAGTAGATTTTGGCCGAAAACTTTCCTCCTATGGTGCAAACCCAAAGATCAGCAGCACCCCTCTCTGGTATGACATGCATGGATCCCTGCTGAATCTCTCTGACTTCCTCTCTCGCTTGAGTAGAGAGTGGTAGATGAAAAAGCATAGCTAGGTCCGATGCTTCCAGAGCATCACAAACAGACACATCCTCATTTTTGGAGAATGAAAAGGATCTGGGATAAATCTCGGATAGCGGAGCTTCCTGGTCATGCTCAAACCACACATCTTTCCAGAACAGGATTGAGGCACCATCACAAACTATGGCTTTTGAGATTCCACGAAACACATCATTGAGTTGAATGATGTCACACCACCAGAAAGATCCAATCGGATCAGCTGCATGCGGTATCGTACCGATGTAATATGTGTCCCATATCAAAGTCACCCATGGGACATCATGACGATTGTAAAATTTATAGAGATGTTTGAGGAGAAGGGCCACATTTTGAGTTTTGAGGTCAATCACCCCAAGACCACCTTTGCATTTTGGCCTACATACCAGCTCCCACGCGGCCAAAGAATTATTCTTGACCCCTGCCTCCGTGTTTTTGGCCCATAGACAGTATCTACGCAACTTGTCAATGTGGTCAATCACTTTTGGGTGCAGCTTAAACGTGCACATAGCATAGATCATCATGGAGGTGATGGTGGAGTTCACCAGAGTCAGTTTGGCACCGACAGAGAGCAAGGACAAGGATGTGGACAATTTCCTCTCAATCCCACATACTAACGGCATGAGCTCAAGCAGCGTTGGTTTTGTTGTTCCCATGGGAAGTCCCAGGTATGTAAATGGGAGTGATCCGACAGTGCAACCAAAAATTGGGCCAGGATAGAAGCATGCTGCAAGTCAAGATTGATGGGAATCAACGTTGACTTATGAAATTTTATTTTAAGACCAACAGAATCTGCACAATCCATGAGGATGGACTTCATACGAGCGGCTTGAATGGGGCAAGCAGACATGATCAGGATTGTGTCATCTGCGTATTGAACCACCGGGTAGTCTCCCCTCTGATTGAATGGAAAAGGTAGCTCAAGTAAACCTTGGCCGTAAGCATCATTAATCGCCACTTGGAGGAGATCGGCAGCCAGAACAAAGATGAGAGCTGACAAAGGATCCCCCTGCCTCACTCCACATTTGCACAAAAAATTTCTGCCTAGGACTCCGTTCAAAATAACCTAAGAAACTCCAGAGGCAAAAATTGATTTCATCCATCCAAGCCATTTATCATCAAAACCCATATGCTTCATGATCTGCAGCATCGGATCATATTCTATTGTGTCAAAGGCTTTAGCAAAATCAAGTTTGAGGAGCAAAATCTCTCTTGAGGATGCTTGGCACTGATGGATGTACTCAAAGGACCATGCAAGATAGTCCTGAATGGTTCTTCATTTGAGGAAACCATATTGATTCCTATGGATGATTTTAAGAATGATTTTCTGCAGACGGTTGGCAAGGATTTTGGTGATGATTTTCAGACAGCAGTTGAGCAGAGTTATGGGTCTGTAATTGTTAGCTGTCTCAGGAGAGGGAACTTTCGGTATTAGGGTAATATAGCCCTCACTAATGCTGGTGATGTCAAGGTTGCCGTCGTGAAAGTCATGGCACATTTTGAAGATATCTTCCTTGATAATGGGCCAGCAATTTTTGAGGAAACAACCATTGAAACCATCAGGACCTGGGGCCCTGTCGCTAGGCATCTATTTGATCACAGCGTCGATCCCTTCGTTAGAAAAGGGGGCCGACAGCATCTCTAAACCCTCCACCCTTCTGATTATACGGTTGAGGTCAAAACACATGTTAGTTGTTTTAGAAACTCCCAAGCATTCTTTATATGTGTTGAACAACACACCTTCTTTGCCAACATGATCAGTGACCTCAACCTCGCCCTCTCGCAGACTAGCAATGGAGTTGTGTCTATATCTTTCAGTTGCGAGTGATTGAAACAATTTAGTGTTCTCATCCGCAAATCTAAAGTATCTGACAGTGCATCTTTTCCTCCAATAATCATTCTGATACTTGAGGAGACAGTTAAGATGTTGCTTCAGGATACGCCTAAAATTTGCTTCTTGGACAAACAAAACCCTCTTGTCTTCCAGAGCATCAAGGTTTGCTAGGGCATCATTGTTGTTCTGGATCAAAATTTTCAGGTTGGAAATACCTCTCCTCCATCGTTTGAGATCATAACAGAGTGTCTTGAGCTTCTTGCAGACAATTGCTGCTGAGTTAGGTGCATGGCAAGGTTTACTCCAGGACCAGGCAACAACATCAGAAAAGCCAGTGTGGTTGATCCAGAAATTTTCAAACCGGAACATAGATGATTTAGGGATTTTGGACTCAATTGAGAGCACACACGGAATATGATCAGACACAGGTTTCCCCAGAGGCAGAACCATTGTGTTGGGTAAAGAGGTGGTCCAGTTTGAGGAAGAAAAGAACCATCGAGCTGCTCCAGAAGCGGGTCATCTTGCATATTACTCCACGTGAAAGCCCTACCATTAACTGGGATTTCCATTAAGGATTGCGCTCGTATAAGCTCATTGAATAACAACATATCAGTAGCATCGCCTCCTGGCCTGTTTCTGTTATCAATGGACCGTATAAAGTTAAAATCGCCCAAAATCATCCAATTCTCAGAGATGTCCTCAGGAGCAATACCACATCGATCGCCCACCTGCTGGAGTTCCTGAATGGATGTCGGGGGAGGGCACGTCGCGGCTGGGGCTGAAGCTTGCACAGGAGCTGCTGCCATGGAGATAGCACTAACAGTCGGAACGACCCTGGCCTTCACCCTCGAACGGCTCTGCTTGACATCAGTGATGTGGGTGACCTTGAAACCATCATATTTGTTCGAGCGAGAACTCCTCCGGACTGCAGTGGTGTCAAGAGGAGCCTTGACAGCATGAGGTGCAGCAACATTGAACGGAGAGGGAGACGCCAGCAGCTAAAGAGCAGTGCCATTTGGTGGGGCAGGCAGATCATCCTGGATTTCATTGTGAGGTGGCACCATTGGAACTGAAACATCAATCTTCTGCAACTGAAACATAGGCTCATCTTCCACATGGGCAACAACAGTTAGAGTAACTGAAGATGCCGGGAATAAATGCATAGGCGTAAGGCATACACCCATCCAGAACTGAGAGCAGAATATGTTGGACATGTAGTCAGGTTCAGGCTTCAAATGCAGCAGCCAAAAAACAGAAGTTGCCTCAAGTTGTTGCTGAATAAGTTTGAAGGGATTGAGAGGAAACATAGTATTGTCAGCTTAACCATTTGCGGTGGCTCGTGTGTAGATGTGTTTGAGCATAGAGCCCATCCACAGAAGCAACTCATAATCCATAGCAATGGTGACATTGACGGACGTACCTCCAGCCCGGACAAAAGCAGTTCTAGCAGTAGGATTTCTAGTAATAAAGCTATTCGCCAGACTCTCCACAGCAGCAACCTCATTTTCAGAGGACCAAACGTCAGAAAGGTTATCATGCACATTATCTTCAGGGTTCACACCATCCATCAGAGAAGGGCCATCGTACTAAAAGAAGGATCTAAAACTGAAACCAGTGTACAGTGAGGGTGTCACTGGCCAGGCTCTCCAACCGTTTTCCTGAAGCTGTTCTTGAGCAGGAGCAGGTCCATTCCAGGCAGCTTCATTTTGAACTTGTTTGGCAGCCATCTCATCCAGGTGAGCCTGCTGCATGACAGTGTAAAACGGAAGCTCATATGGGTGTGGCGAAGCATTGAGCAGAGGTGGTGGCTCCTCAGTTCCTACCAGGCCTGGAATGGTGTTGCGCCAATTGAGCACATACACGGGGACGGACCAAGAACGACCCAAACCTGGCAGCAAACCAACTCTGGTGACAAGCAGACTGTGAGGGACCTCAGCTACGTCCTTAATGAGGCATTTGACAAGAACCCTGGCCTTGTTTTGCCCATGACGAGGCCAAACCAGAAGTTTACCAAAATTGGAGACAGCCTTGTGCACATATGCTCAGTCTAATAGTCCATAGGAAAGGCCAGCAGCATAACCCAAACCTCATACTCAAACGCATGCATACGCATGTTGGGGCCTTCATCATGCGGAATCAAAGTAAAGAAGGAATCATCTGTCAGAGCATGAGGACCCTCTCTAATCGCCTCATCTCTGCTTTCCATATCAGAGAAGACTACGCACCCAATGCCCAGCGGATAAACGGAATCATCAAGCAGCTCATATTCCAGATCAACAGTGATGATGCGGCAGACCTCAGCAAGCCAAAACTCCTTCTAATGATCAGGTACTGGGGGGTCAATGGTGAAGATAGCATACCTATCATGGTTGCGCGAAGGTTAGTCGACCACCATGACATGGCGCTGCACGCGATGTGCAGGGCCTCTGTCGAACGGCGATCCATCGGGAGCAAAGGCGAAGGGGCGCACCGCAAAGTTTTCCATGGACGTCGCCGAGGAAGCGATGCAGATTGGAAGTAGAGCGGCCGGCGAGAAGGAGCAAACTGTGGTTTTTTGCGGATGGAGGGATAGCAGGGTTGGCAAACTCGAGGAGGACGTCGCCACGCCCGATTGGGGGTTTTGGCAGGTGGACTTGACTACACCTGTACAAGGGAGGTGTATCGTCGAGCAATGAGAGAGAGCCACGTCCGATGGGTGCGGGATCTTTTGCTTTCGAATCCAAACAAGGTGCGTTTTCTTTCTCAATAGGTACATATGCAAATTTATCTTTTTGTTGGTAGTTTGTTTCTTCTCGCAGCACCCCGAGCACATATGTGAGGCTATGGGAGTCCTTTTTCGTGTCATGAACTGATGATGAGAGGAATATGACAGACCGACCAATTGTACAGCATGAACACAATCGTTGGTACGTTTTGAAGTTTTGGTATATTAATTATTTGGTCCTGCACACCCTAATTAGGATTGATATTGCATTTTTTTGTTCACCTTTAGATATACATTTTTTGCTTGGCATGCTGTATTTTCTTGAAGTAAACACTTTATTAGCTCTTTTATAGCTAAAAATGCATGCTTGGAATATATAGTTGATAATCTGATGCTCTAGTATTTAGTTTGCAGTGCGATGTTCCGTGGTTCCGGATCGGGCGCTCCTCGTTGTCGTGAAGAGCATGAGTGGCTGGGTCTTCATGGTGGGGTGGAGCTGCATGGGAGGGAAGGTTGTTGACGGCAGGGGGAAGGAGGAGGCCAACGAGGAGGGCAAACAATAGGGTAAGGGGCACAGCGAGCCCAGCAGAGGGAAAAAGCAGGGCGAGCGACGCCAGCAGGAGGAAGGAACAGGGCGAGGCCTCACGCATCTGCATGGTCAGTAGAGACGAAGTTCTTTTGGATTAATGCTTCTTCCTGATGAGTTCCTACCCTTTTATGTCGCAGGCTGTACGATCTCCGCAGGTTGCTGCTTGTTTGTTCTGCCAGTGGGTTTGCTCACTTCCTTTTCTATTTAGCTACTGCATTCTTTTCTTTCCTATGTGTTGTCATGGACATTAGTTTAGATTGTGTTAATATTCAGGATTTGGCACAAAGTTGCATTCTATTTTGGCTCATGCTTGCCGCTTGCGTGATTGAACATCTGGTGTTTTGTCTGATTAACCATTTGTGTGTAGTAGTATTCAGTTTATCCTTGATCATGTGTGTATGTAGTATTGATGTTGTTTTAATTGATATAAATTTTTTCATGTATTGCAGCTATTTGACTTTGACCAACCACATAGTCAACAAGGAACATTAGGAGTAAATTACAATTTGCCATCTGGAAAGTGTTTCCTATGCAAAATTGGTTAGCATTATCTCTAGATACACCGTTTACTATTGAGTAGATAATTTACATGTCGCCGTGGACTGAAGGTGATGATATATACTTATATGCCCATTCACAACTGCTATTATTTAACATGTTTCCTTTATACCCCAAAGGTGTGCATGTATGTTTTGTTCCTTACATACATCCATAAATATGACAGACATTAAAGTAGATGTTTTGGTTATGTAGAACTGTGTGAGTTTGCTGAGCATGGATGACATCTTCTGCTATCCAGTAAGCTTGGGAGGTATGTTAGTGCTCTAGCTGAAATGTAAATTCTATCGAAAAACATGACAAACCAAGCTTTTTGTATGAATTTAAGTATTTGATTGATGCCCTTAATACTGCTTTGCTTTCATCTTTGGCAGGGTTTACCTAGGAAGGATTAGGAGCAGAAAAAGGAGCTTCTGGCAAATGAGATCATACGAAGACTTGAAAAAAGTTTTTTCCTTGTCTTCTAGATTTACATAGTCCTCAAGGGTGTCCTTCTATGTCGAGATTCTAAAAATATTTCGAGTTATTTCATTTTGACTACTTCATGCTTGAACTTGAAATTGCTGGCTAAGCAGTCCTTAAAATTTTAAGGGTGCATGTGTAAATCTGTAGTAATTGGCAGTGCAAACATGATCAGCCTATTGATTATGCAGTACTTAATATGATGTTTATCTGGTTTACTTATTGTATTTTATGCGCATAGTAGAGCACCATACATCACTAACCAGGTAAAAATGTTACATCAGGGGGCTTTCATGAGCTAATTGCACAATTCTTTAAGCTATTCTCTGACGTTAGTGACCTTGTTTCAGCTTTGTAGGTTGCAGTGTCATGTGATGATTCCAAAGGATATCAAGCTTTAAATTGGGATCATTTGCAAAGCGGAAACATAGAGAATCGACATCTGAAGGTAAATAAATTGCTCAATATGTTTCTGTTGTGAGTCATGTTTCTTCTTTCTAATGCTAGGATAAAGTTTGATTTTCTCTGTACTATTCCAACTTGGTTCTATCTCTATCTTCAAAAACTTTATGTACCATTTTAATTCAAGTTTGATTACTATTAGATCTTGGTGATGTGCATTGAATATGAAAATAGGGCCAGATACTGCCATGGCATATATCCTATTGAGTTTTCAGGGGTCTTTAATGCTCACTATTGATCTCTTTTGTTCAGGGAAGGAACATGCCGCATATAACGGCCAAACAAGGAAGGGACATGAGGCTGTAATATCATTTTTGTTCCCATTTCTTTTAGGAAGTCGCAGCTAGGAGTGGTGGGTGGAAATATAACTGCCAGTTAGCACTTTTATGTTTTTCTGAAAGAACGTGAGCTAGCGTTAGTTTCGTTTCCTGGTTCCTAATCGGTATGTACAGTTACCACACAATCATGATCACCAATGTTTACAACTGTCTGAACCGTGTGATTCAAAGCGGAACCCATATGATTGCCACCGATGCATGTAATGCGTGACCTGCAGTATATCTCAAATTTGAATGTGACATGTCCTGTATGTATATGTCAACGTAAGATTTTTGTGAACCTCTACGTTATCTGAGTTTTCATTACTTTTTTGCTTGCTTCGATCCTTCAAATTTTGTGGTTGTTAGCAATACCAACTTTGCTATCTTCACAAAGTAACTATAGTAGTGACCTCTTTTATTTGTCTATGTAACAATCATGTGCATAAATAGTTAAAAAATGGTGTCCAAATGTTGCATTTTTAGCTGATTCTTACCGTGCACCTAAATGATTTCTAAAACTTAAAAGATGTTAAAAAAACCAACCATTTCAAAACACTCGGGTTTGAAGGACCCTGCGCCATTTGGCTCTATGTTACCCAGATAAGATAAAAAATATGCATGGTTAAGCATATATTTTTAAAGATAAATTATCTTTCTTTTTTCATCTTAAAGGGTTTGAATTAGTACCTTGCTAAAACCTACTTCTACTAATGAAGTCAAATATTTTTAAAACACTTCGGGTTTGACACCCTTGCCCAAACATGATGTTATTGAAAAATGTAAATATTTTCAATGCGCACATCGTTTCAAATGGTCTATTTGTACGTGCTTGCCCAGGCATATATTTTGTTTTAAATAGGACTCTATACTATTAAGTTATATGTGTATATTCATGTCATTGTACACAACAATCCATCGTGTTTCCTATTAGAGGGGATTAAGCCATGGATTTTTTTTTCATCGCGGGCATGGCTTTAGCGTGCCTATGCACCATTTGGCACAACGGGTCCACTAGTTGGGTATATCAATGTCTTTCTCTTCAACTCATCGGCGACACACCATGAGTAAAGTTTGCATCCTCTAGTTTTTGAAATAATCTCACAGCCAGGGTAACATTGTTGATGGAGCGGCCAAGAATCGGTCAAGTCCAGAAGAAGCCAGTGACCACGACCTGAGGATCAAATCATCGTGTGCTCACTTCAGTCATGCCTAATTCAAATCAACTTCATGTGTGCATTAGATCGACTTAATTAGAAGCATTGAATATCATTTTTACTCTGCTGGTGCATCTGTTTAAAAATCTCACAATAAGGTAGCCGCTTCCTCATGGCGGGGTTATAACTTTGTTAAAAAAATAACCTTGTTTACATTATGTGAAATATCTGAACATGTCGTGGTCCAAGTAAATATGAACCAAGCTCCAATACATTAGTAATGATGTTCTGCTGTAGCAATGGTAATGGTGTAGTTACCGACCTTTTAGATAAACATTCATCATGCATTAATGTTGTTACACAATTGTGCATATTATTGTTAACATAGTGTCATCAGTGCAGTTAATAAGTTGTCGGTCTTACAGTTACCGCTACAACACTGATATGGTTAAATGGATATTCAGGTTAACCATCATAGCAATGGTGTAGTTCATATAGCCGTTTAGGTAAAAGAAATAGTTACCACCATAGTATCTTCAAGTTGTAATTACTATAATAATCCTGATGTAGTTAATCAATTGTACATGTTGTCTTTGTCGTTGTGCGACACCTATATGTAGTTAATCTAATTTTGAAGACCATCACCATTCATGAAATACTGAATGTAAATGGATAGGATATAGTATTAGTTACTGAGTAAACAACGCCAAATACCCCAAACATATGCCAAAACCACGTACTTTAACATATTTTTTTCCTTTTCTGATATGATCGCAAAAAAATCGAATTTATTTCCTAACATTTTAGACAATTGTTTTACAAATTTCTTGAATTATTTCTTTGTTCATAGAAAACTGATTTTCTAAGCTTTTAAACACTGCAAGGGCTTATGCATTGGTTAATAAAAGCAATCCTCTCTTATATATTCTACATCATTTAGAGAAGTCAATAAAACATGATATGCAATGGATCTTCTCGTGTTATCTCCAGTATCTAATGTTACGGGATCCTCATATATGGGGCTTGTAAATAGAAGAAGATATCTCGTACAGTGGAGATGAATGTCTTATCTTTCTTACTAAGACATCATCTCTTAGCTAGGAGAAAAGACAAATCTCTTATTCCTTTTTTCATTTCTCTCCCTTCCCTCTCCCCGGTTATGCGATGAGATACCGCTAAGATGGCATCATCGTACATGCGGTAAATTGAATTGTTTGTTTGGCTTTTAGTTCCTGCAGTTTTATGATTTAAGGTGGAATAGATAACTCTTCGAGATTGCAAAGTAAAACCTTTTGTGAAAAGAAATGTTTAAAGACACGGTTGCGACCAACTCAACGTAATGACTTTCAGTGTCCCTTCCACAATGTTCTCCTAAATCTATCAGCAAGGCAAATTTATGAGCCGGTAGAAATTACAGCTGGTTCCCATGAAGAAGGGTTTATGTTGCTCCATAGATGTCAATGAGCCGAAAGGATGCTGAAATTAAACCAAATCCACGGATGATTAGGTCAAGTTTAGCAATTAGAATTTGAGAAGTTTAGCCAGTAGAAATTACAACTGGCTCCCATTACGGATACAACAATTGCTATGGCAATGCTAAGGCATGTACATATACATGTACAAACAGTTAGGACATGCATTTTCTATCAGTTAGGGTCTCTTATTTATTTATTTATTTATTTTATCTTTCATACATGGATATTTTACGTGTAGTTATTTAATACATTTAGTTATGTTTTTCTCACAGCATTTACGTTAAACAAAGGATTAGTTGGAATCCAATTCGAACAGACAAGTACTAATTCTGCTTATGTATCTGTAACTTTTATTAACAACTAAAAACACTAAGGCGGTCACTGCATCAGATAAACATTTCTAAGTTCTAACAGGCTATGAACAAGTAGGTGTAGCTAATGTTATAGCCCTACTGGTACCCACAATAAGAATTCACAAAAATAAGTGCCGTATGTATAACTTAACTATCCTCCTTTGACCTATCAGAAACTACAATTAGAAGTCACTACATCATACAGTGGAAAACAAGAGCAAGCTACAAGCTTTCACGGATTCACCTACCAACCTTCATGAGCTGCTGAAGCTTCAAGTAGGCAAATCCATCCTGGTAATGCCACCACAATAATCTCCTCCTCCCACCAGCATCTGGCGGTACTGTTGGTTCAAACAATACCAAAATGTCTCACCAAGTGCTTTCTTACAGCTCTTCTTGAGCACAATTCACTCAGCAAATCTTGTGCCTCCCTTACCAATCCCTCGCTAGCTAAGCCTCTAATAAGTATAGTGTAGGTTGATTCGTTGGGCATGCACCCACTCGACACCATGTAGGCAAAAAAATCAATGGCACGATCAGTTTCCCATCTTTTGCAAAGTGAAGAAATGACAGCATTGTAAAGCACTGCATCAGACCTTACTGTGGCATCTTGGATACTGTCAAACATCTGAATAACCTTGTCGGTACTACCTTCTCTAGACAGAGCAGATGCCATTGATGAATAAATTATTGTATTTGGGGTGATCCCTTTGTTGATCATAACATTTAACAGCTCCAATGCTTCCTCCGTCTTACCAGCTTTACCAAGTCCATCAATCACTGTACTGTAGCTAATAAGGTCAGGACTGCATCCATTCACTAACATCTGCTTAAGAAGTTCAATTGCCTGCTCCACCAATCCCTTTTTGCACAGGAAATTGATGAGCGTGTTGAATGTAACAGGATTCGGAAGACAGCCTTGTTGAATCATATGAGAGATCAGCTCCTCAGCATCTACCCACCGTTCGGCTCTGCACAAACCTTTCAACACAATAGTATAGCTTATGGTATTTGGCTTGCATCCACAGGTTGACATGTTTTTTAAAAGCATGACAGCTTCGTCAATAAGCCCTTCTTTGCAAAAGCCATTAATTACTGTAGTGTATGTGATAACATCTGGTATGCAACCATACTCCAACATCTGCTCAAGAAGTTCAATTACCCTGTCGACCAACCCGTTTTGGCAAAAGAAATCGACAAGTATATTGAATGTCACGTCATCGAGGGGGCAATCCTTCTGAAACATCTCAGCGAGCAAGTCCTCAGCTTCCTCCCACCGCTCAGCACTGCATAGGCCCTTCAACACAGTGTTGTAGCAAACAACATTGGGCTTGAGACCATAAGAAGGCATCCTGCTCAAAATATCGTTTGCAACCTCATGATGCCCGTCCTTGCAAATCCCGTCGATAATGGTCGCATACATCCTTAAGTCCGGTGTGCACCCATGCTCTGGCATCTGCGAAAGGGTCTCATGCACTTGCTCATACAACCCGTTCCTGCACAAATAAGCAATGAGGGTATTGAAAGTGGCAATATTGGGCGGGCAATCCACCCTAACCATCTCGTCCATGAGCTCCTCCACGTCCTCCCATCTCTTGGCCATGCACAGGCCCTTGAGCACCGCGTTGTAGCTAACAATGTCCGGCTTACAGCCAAAGGATGGCAGCTTCCTCAGCAACTCCACCCCCTCGTCCACGCACCCTTGCTCACAGATGGCGCTGACGACCAGGTTGCAGTTGCCGGAGTCCAGCGTGCAGCCCCTGGCATGCAGCGCCTCGAGAGCCCTCACGGCGCTCCTGAACCCGCCGCCCCTGCACGCGGCCTCCAGGATGACGTGGCACATGGGCGGGGTGGCCGCGCAGCCCCTGAGGGACATTTCGTCGAGCACCGTGAGCGCGTCGGCGATCCGTCCCCGCGCGCAGAGGCCGCGCAGGATGGGGAAGTAGGTGTAGGCGTTGGGCGGGACCGGGACGGCGGCCGCGAGGCGGCGCGCGGCGGCGAGCTGGCCGGCGCGGCAGTACCCGGCGACCATGGCGTTGTATGCGACGACGCCGGCGGCATCGCCGGCCGTGTCGAGGGCGCGTGCGGCGTCGGCGGTGCGGCCGGCGGCGCAGAGGGAGCGGATGAGCGCGGACAGGCGGCCGCTCCCGCCAGTGTCGAGGGAGACCGTGGCCGCGGCCGCGGCGGGTTTGGGCTTGGCTGCAGGCTTGGAGCCTGGGGCCGGGAGGGTGGGAGGCGGGAGCGTGGAGGTGAGCATCTGCGAGTTGGGCGGAGCGACGATGGCCAGGCGTGGAGGACAAGCTGTGGCGAAAGCGAGCGCGTCGTGGAGGCCACTGGATAGCGGACGTTGCGTTGCCATTGCCTCGCCGAGCTAAACTAGATAGACATTTTTTAGACATTGGATGGAGCAGTGGAGGAGAAGCAGCGGTTTGGCTCGCGATAGCTACACCGAGATCCATGCCAAACTTATTTTCCACATACTGCCTGTCTCAAAAAAAGTCGGCATAAGCGAGTCGTGCATTTAAATAATGCAAATCATGGATTTCTAATAGCAAAACCATTTGATATTTTAATCTGGTGTATATTTATATGTTTTTTCAGATTACATGTTTAAATAATTTTCTAACGAAATTTTACACCTATGTGAGAAATTTTACACATATGGAATTAGTTTTTAGAAATTTATGAAACACTAGCAAAAGGGCCCGTGCGTTGCAACGGAAGAAAAATAATCATAATCTTCGATGGCGATGACCACATTTTGTTCACATCTCATCGCATGATTTTGAAAATTTGTTCACAAGTGAAAGAATTTTTTCCTTTTTTTAAATTTATTCACAAATTGAAGCAATGTTCAAATTTTTGAAAAAAATATCATGGTTGTAAAAAAACTTGGTAATTCAAAGATGTATTCTGAATTTCAAGAGACATTTAAAAAAACATATTATAATATTCCGATCCACCATGGCAATTAATTCTTCGAAATTCACGTGGGTATATAGTCACAAAGACTTAGAAGCATTAATTTTTAACTACATACTCCCTCCGTTCCGATTTGAACTAAAATCACGACGAGTAAATCAGAATGGAGGGAGTACCTTCTATCATTCTTCAACATTTTTACAAATTTGGGAACATTTTTCCAAACTGTGAACACTTTTTAGTGGTTACAAACATTTTTAAAAATAATTGTGAACATTTTTTTATATTGCGAACGGTTTTCAAGTGTTTTCTTTTGAATCAACAGACAATTCTAGAAGAGACGAACATTTTTTCAAAATTGGTGGATTCTTTTTGAAATTCACAAACTTTTTTGAAATGCGTGAACATTTTCAGAATGAGCAAACATTTTATGAATCAATAAACTCTTTTCTAATTCACGAAAATTTTTAGGACATTTGTTAAAATGCATGAACATTTTTTGAGTTAGGAAACTTTTTTTAATAAACAAACTTTCTTTCAAAATCATGGACTATTTTCGATTTTACAAACATTTTTTTTCAAAACTGCCAACATTTTTTTTGAATATCTCAACATTTTAGAAAAATAAGCATTTTTTGAATTCACAAACATTTTATATTTTCTTGAACATTTTATTTCAAAATTCTCAGTTTTTCTAAATTTCAAATGTTTTTGAATTTCCAAATAATTTAAAGTAGAAGAAAGAAAAAACGGAACAGAATAATAAAATTAAAATTTTATTTTAAAAACATTTATTTATAAATTCTCAGTTTTCTAAATTTCAAATGTTTTTTGAATTTCCAAATTATTTAAAGTAGATTAAAACAAAAACGCAACAGAAAAATAGAAATGAAAAATGAAACTAAGAAAACAGATGCCCGCACATGGGCCTAGTATAGTAGGTCTCTATGTTTGGACGGCCCAGGCGGGTTCCCTGCAGAACGTTTTTTTGTCTTTTATAGGTGGCATTGGTGGGTAATATTTTGTAACTTTGTGGGCAATTTTAATGACATACCGCCAGCAATAGCCCCATTATTATTAGGGGTAGAGGGGTAGATAAGTCAATTTTTTCAATAAATAAATAATGTTCCTTTTTGAAACTAAATGGTTTTTAATAATTGTTTAAAATGTTAATATTTTTAATAATAGTTTTTAAAAATGTTGATGTTTCTAAAAAATGTCCTCAAAAGTTTCAAACATACACACTCAACAATAATATATATTTTTCATTTTTTTAAACCGCATAAAGAAACCAAACAGATAAATTGCTTGCTACAAGGCCCGGCCTAGTGAGGAGCGCGCTGTGAAGCCTCAACCCCAAATTTGTCGTCCCTTCTGACCTGCTTTGCATCTACACCCTTCGTTTGTCTCAAGAAAAATCTACACCCTTCATTCTCTTTTAATAAAGCGTTTTAGCCAGTCGTTTTGAACTGTTTTGGGCATGTCTGAAATGTGTGAAACGTCTTATAAAAGGAACAGAGGGAGTATGCAACAAAGGAAGCTCCTATTTGGCGACCAGTGCGCCGGAACTCGCGCAAACAAGCAACCGACCAATAGGCGGGACAGCACGACGCATGTTGTTTCGTTTTCTTTTGCATTTTTTCTTTCTTAAAATAGTTCAGGATTTCATAAATTTATAAATTTCTAAATAATTGTGAATTTTGAAAAACAATGTTTAAGAAATCATAAAATGATCTTGAATTCAGAAAACAATGTCCATGATTTTGAAAAATTGTTTAAGGAATCATAAAGTGTATGCACATTAAAAAAATGTTCAAGATTCCAAAAGAATGCTCGCATGTTCAATAAATATTCCCATATTAAAAAATGTTCATGAATTTGAAAAAAAATGTGAATTAAAATAATGTTCATGACTTTTTAAAATGTTCAAAAAAGAAAGAATATGTCTTGAATTACAAAAATTGTTTGAAAAAACTTTAGGCGGCTGCTAGGCATAAGCCGACTGATTTTAGAAAAGATCAACCGCCTGCGCAGCCGTCTGATTCGGGCATGTGTTGCTGTCAGATTAGGTTCGTGCAGTGCCTCATCTTTTCTCCCTTTTGCATCCTCATGCCGCGCCACGTCCACCTGCCCTATGCTCCCGACGCAGCACCGGAGACCCGACAATGCTTCATCGATTCCCAGCCATCGATGCTACATCAAAGCACCGCAGCCGTTGACGAGCGCCACATTGAAGCACCGACAACCTCTTTGCAAGGTCCTGAGCGCTGCATTGCAGCTCCGACAGCATTGACAACCGTCGTGCAAAGCTTCTCCGGTGCATCGCAGCGCCGGCGGTGTTGCGACTGCTGCAACTCGCAGCTCCGACGTCATCGCAATCGCTGCAATGCAGCTCCGGCAGCATCGACAGTCACCGTGCAAATCTGTTCCGCTGCATCGCAGCTCCGGCGTCGTCGCGACTGCGGCATCGCAGCTCCGGCATCATCGCGACCTCTGCAATGTAGCTCCGGCAGCACCGATAGTCGTCGTGCAAAGCTGCTCCGTGAAGGAAATATGCCCTAGAGGCAATAATAAAGTTATTATTTATTTCCTTATTTCATGATAAATGTTTATTATTCATGCTATAATTATATTAACCGGAAACATAATACATGTGTGAATACATAGACAAACAGAGTGTCACTAGTATGCCTCTACTTTACTAGCTCGTTAATCAAAGATGGTTATGTTTCCTAACCATGGACAAAGAGTTGTTATTTGATTAACGAGGTCACGTCATTAGTTGAATGATCTGATTGACATGACCCATTCCATTAGCTTAGCACCTGATCGTTTAGTATGTTGCTATTGCTTTCTTCATGACTTATACATGTTCCTATGACTATGAGATTATGCAACTCCCGTTTGCCGGAGGAACACTTTGGGTGCTACCAAACGTCACAACGCAACTGGTGATTATAAAGGAGCATTACAGGTGTCTCCAAAGGTACATGTTGGGTTGGCGTATTTCAAGATTAGGATTTGTCACTCCGATTGTCGGAGAGGTATCTCTGGGCCCTCTCGGTAATATACATCACATAAGCCTTGCAAGCACTGCAACTAATATGTTAGTTGTGAGATGATGTATTACGGAACGAGTAAAGAGACTTGCCGGTAACGAGATTGAACTAGGTATTGGATACCGACGATCGAATCTCGGGCAAGTAACATACCGATGACAAAGGGAACAACGTATGTTGTTACGCGGTCTGACCGATAAAGATCTTCGTAGAATATGTAGGAGCCAATATGGGCATCCAGGTCCCGCTATTGGTTATTGACCGGAGACATGTCTCGGTCATGTCTACATTGTTCTCGAACCGTAGGGTCCGCACGCTTAAGGTTTCGATGACAGTTATATTATGAGTTTATGAGTTTTGATGTACCTAAGGAGTTCGGAGTCCCGGATGAGATCGGGGACATGACGAGGAGTCTCGAAATGGTCGAGACGTAAAGATCGATATATTGGACGACTATATTTGGAGTTCGGAAAGGTTTCGAGTCATTCGGGTATTTATCGGAGTACCGGAGAGTTACGGGAATTCGCCGGGGAGAAGTATTGGGCCTTATTGGGCCCTGCGGGAAAGAGAGAGGGGCTGCCTAGGGCAGGCTGCGCGCCCCCCATGGCCTAGTCCGAATTGGGCTAGGGGGAGGGGCCGCACCCCCTCCTTCCTTCCCTTCTCTCTTCCCCTTCCTAGTCTCCTACTCCTAATACATGGAAGGACTCCTAGTTGGACTAGGAAAAGGGGAATCCTACTCCCGGTGGGAGTAGGACTCCCCAGGGCGCGCCATAGTAGAGGGCCGGCCCTCCCCTCCTCCACTCCTTTATATACGGGGGCAGGGGGCACCCCATGGACACACAAGTTGATCATTGATCGTTCCTTAGCCGTGTGCGGTGCCCCCCTCCACGATATTACACCTCGGTCATATTGTAGCGGTGCTTAGGCGATGCCCTGCAACAGGAGAACATCAAGATCATCACCACGCCGTCGTGCTGACGGAACTCCCCCTCGGCGCCTCTGCTGGATCGGAGATCGAGGTTGCGTCATCGAGTTGTACGCGTGTCAAGAACTCAGAGGTGCCGGAGTAACGGTACTTGGATCGGTTGAACCGGAGGACGTACGACTACTTCCTCTACGTTGCGTCAACGCTTCCGCTTCGGTCTACAAGGGTACGTAGACAACACTCTTCCCTCGTTGCTATATCATCACCATGATCTTGCGTGTGCGTAGGAAAATTTTTGAAATTACTACGTTCCCCAACAGTGGCATCCGAGCCTAGGTTTTATGCGTTGATGTTATATGCACGAGTAGAACACAAGCGAGTTGTGGACGATATAAGTCATACTGCCTACCAGCATGTCATACTTTGGTTCAGCGGTATTGTTGGATGAAGCGGCCTGGACCGACATTACGCGTACGCTTACGCGAGACTGGTTCTACCGACGTGCTTTGCACACAGGTGGCTGGCGGGTGTCAGTTTCTCCAACTTTAGTTGAATCGAGTGTGACTACGCCCGGTCCTTGCGAAGGTTAAAACGGAGTCTATTTGACAAACTATCGTTGTGGTTTTGATGCGTAGGTGAGATTGGTTCTTGCTTAAAGCCCGTAGCAGCCACGTAAAACTTGCAACAACAAAGTAGAGGACGTCTAACTTGTTTTTGCAGGGCATGTTGTGATGTGATATGGTCAAAACGTGATGAGATATAAGTTATTGTATGAGATGATCATGTTTTGTTGAAGTTATCGGCGACTGGCAGAAGCTCTATGGTTGTCTCTTTGTTGCATAAGATGCAAGTGCCAAATAATTGCTTTACTTTATCGCTATGCGATAGCAATAGTTGCAAGAGCAATAGTTGGTGAGACGACCATGTGATGACACATTGATATAGATCAAGATGATGAAGATCATGGTGTCGTGCCGGTGACGATAGAGATCATGACAGTACTTTGGAGATAGAGATCAAAGGCGCAAGATGATCATGGCCATATCATGTTACATATTTTGATTGCATATGATGTTTATCTGTTATACATCTTATTCTGTTTTGTTTGACGGTAGCATTTTAAGATGATCTCTCACTAATTATCAAGAAGTGTTCTCCCTGAGTATGCACCGTTGCGAAAGTTCTTCGTGCTGAGACACCACGTGATGATCGGGTGTGATAGGCTCTACGTTCAAATACAACGGGTGCAAAACAGTTGCACACGCGGAATACTCAGGTTATACTTGACGAGCCTAGCATATACAGATATGGCCTCGGAACACGGAGACCGAAAGGTCGAGTGTGAATCATATAGTAGATATGATCAACATAGTGATGTTCACCATTGAAAACTACTCCATCTCACGTGATGATCGGACATGGTTTAGTTGATTTGGATCACGTGATCACTTAGAGGATTAGAGGGATGTCTATCTAAGTGGGAGTTCTTAAGTAATATGATTAATTGAACATTAATTTATCATGAACTTAGTCCTGGTAGTATTTTGCAAATTATGTTGTAGATCAATAGCTCGCGTTGTTGCTTTCATATGTTTATTTTGATATGTTCCTAGAGAAATTGTGTTGAAAAATGTTAGTAGCAATGATACGGATTAGATCCGTGATCTGAGGTTTATCCTCATTGCTGCACAGAAGAATTATGTCCTTAATGCACCGCTAGGTGACAGACCTATTGCAGGAGCAGATGCAGACGTTATGAACGTTTGGCTAGCTCAATATGATGACTACTTGATAGTTTAGTGCACCATGCTTAACGGCTTAGAATCGGGATTTCAAAGACGTTTTGAACGTCATGGACCATATGAGATGTTCCAGAAGTTGAAGTTAATATTTCAAGCAAATACCGAGTTGAGAGATATGAAGTCTCCAACAAGTTCTATAGCTAAAAGATGGAGGAGAATCGCTCAACTAGTGAGCATGTGCTCAGATTGTCTGGGTACTACAATCGCTTGAATCAAGTGGGAGTTAATCTTCCAGATAAGATAGTGATTGACAGAATTCTCTAGTCGCCACCACCAAGTTAGTAGAACTTCATGATGAACTATAATGCAAGGGATGACGAAAACGATCCCCGAGCTCTTCGTGATGCTAAAATCGACGAAGGTATAAATCAAGAAAAACATCAAGTGTTGATGGTAGACAAGACCACTAGTTTTCAATAAAAGGGCAAAGGGAAGAAGGGGAACTTCAAGAAGAACGGCAAGCGAGTTGCTGCTCAAGTGAAGAAGCCCAACTCTGGTCCTAAGCCTGAGACTAAGTGCTTCAACTGCAAAAGGATTGGTCACTGGAAGCGGAACTACCCCAAGTGATTGGCGGATAAGAAGGATGGCAAAGTGAACATAAGTATATTTGATATACATGTTATTGATGTGTACTTTACTAGTGTTTATAGCAACCCCTCAGTATTTAGTACTGGTTCAGTTGCTAAGATTAGTAACTCGAAACGGGAGTTGCAAAATAAACAGAGACTAGTTAAGGGTGAAGTGACGATGTGTGTTGGAAGTGGTTCCCAGATTGATATGATCATCATCGCACACTCCCTATACTTTCGGGATTAGTGTTAAACCTAAATAAATGTTATTTGGCGTTTGCGTTGAGCATGAATATGATTTGATCATGTTTATTGCAATACGGTTATTCATTTAAAGTTAAAGAATAATTGTTATTCTGTTTACATGAATAAGACCTTCGATGGTTATACACCCAATGAAAATAGTTTGTTGAATCTCGATCGTAGTGATACACATATTCATAATATTGATGCCAAAAGATGCAAAGTTAATAATGATAGTGCAACTTATTTGTGGCACTGCCGTTTGGGTCATATCGATGTAAAGCGCATGAAGAAACTCCATAAAGATGGATTTTCGGAATCACTTGGTTATCATTTGATGCTTGCGAACCGTGCCTTTTGGGCAAGATGACTAAAACTCCATTCTCCGGAACAATGGAACAAGCTACTGACTTATTGGAAATAATACATACCGATGTATGCGATCCAATGAGTGTTGATGCTCGTGGCAAGTATCGTTATTTTCTGACCTTCACAAGATGATTTGAGAAGATATGGGTATATCTACTTGATGAAACATAACTCTGAAATAGTTGAAAGGTTCAAAGAATTTCAGAGTGAAGTGGAGAATCATCGTAACAAGAAAATAAAGTTTCTGTGATTTGATCGCGGAGACAAATATTTGAGTTACGAGTTTGGTCTTCAATTAAAACAATGTGAAATAGTTTCACAGCTCACGCCACCTAGAACACCACAACGTTATGGTGTGTCCGAACGTCGTAACCGCACTTTATTGGATATGGTGCGACCTATGATGTCTCTTATCGGTTTTACCACTATCGTTTTGGGGATGTGCATTAGAGACAGCTGCATTCACGTTTAAAAAGGGCACCATCTAAATCCGTTGAGACGACACCGTATGAACTATGGTTTAGCAGTAAACCTAAGCTGTCGTTTCTTAACGTTTGGAGTTGCGATGCTTATATGAAAAAGGTTTTCAACCTGATAAGCTCGAACCCAAATCGGAGAAGTGCGTCTTCATAGATACCCAAAGGTAACTATTGGGTAGACCTTCTATCACAGATCCGAAGGCAAGTTATTCGTTGCTAAAATGGATCCTTTCTGGAGAAGAAGTTTCTCTCGAAAGAAGTGAGTGGGAGGAAAGTAGAACTTCATGAGGTAACTGTACCTTCTCCCGAATTGGAAAATAGTTCATCACTGAAATCAGTTCCAGTGATTCTTACACCAATTAGTGAGGAAGCTAATGATGATGATCATGAAACTTCAGATCAAGTTACTACAGAACCTCGTAGGCCTTCCAGAGTACGGTCCGCACCAGAGTGGTACGGTAATCCTGTTCTGGAAGTCATGTTACTAGACCATGATGAACCTACGAACTATGAGGAAGCGATGATGAGCCCAGATTCCATGAAATGGCTTGAGGCCATAAAATCTGAGATATGATCCATGTATGAGAACAAAGTATGGACTTTGATTGACTTGCTCAATGATCAGCAAGCCATGTTAAATAAATAGATCTTCAAGAGGAAGATGGACACTGATAGTAGTGTTACTATCTACTAAGCTCGACTTGTTGCGAAAGGTTTTCAACAAGTTCAAAGTGTTGAATACGATGAGATTTTCTCACTCGTATCGAAACTTAAGTCTGTCCGAATCATGTTAGCAGTTGCCACATTTTATGAAATCTGGCAAATGGATGTCAAAACTGCATTCCTTAATGAATTTATTAAAGAAGAGTTGTATATGATGCAACCAGAAGGTTTTGTCAATCCTAAAGATGTTAACAAAGTGTGCAAGCTCCAGCGATCCATCAATGGACTGGTGCAAGCATCTCGGAGTTGGAATATACGCTTTGATGAGTTGATCAAAGCATATGGTTTTATACAGACTTTTGGAAAAGCCTGTATTTACAAGAAAGTGAGTGGGAGCACTACAGCATTTCTGATAAGTATATGTGAATGACATATTGTTGATCGGAAATAATGTAGAATTATTCTGTAAAGCATAAAGGAGTGTTTGAAAGGAGTTTTTCAAAGAAAGACTTCAGTGAAGCTGCTTACATATTGAGCTTCAAGATCTATAGAGATAGATCAAGACGCTTGATAAATTTTTTCAATGAGTACATACCTTGACAAGATTTTGAAGTAGTTCAAAATGGAACAGTCAAAGAAAAGGTTTCTTGCCTGTGTTACAAGGTGTGAAGTTGAGTAAGACTCAAAGCCCGACCACGACAGAAGATAGAAAGAGAATGAAAGTCATTCCCTATGCCTCAGTCATAGGTTCTATAAAGTATGCCATGCTGTATACCAGATCTATTGTATGCCCTACCACTGATTTGGCAAGGGAGTACAATAGTGATTTAGGAGTAGATCACTGGACAGCGGTCAAAATTATCCTTAGTGGAATAAGGATATGTTTCTCAATTATGGACGTGACAAAAAGGTTCGTCGTAAAGGGTTACGTCGATGCAAGTTTTTTGACACTGATCCAGATGATTCTAAGTCTCAATCTGGATACATATTGAAAGTGGGAGCAATTAGCTAGAGTAGCTCCGTGCAGAGCATTGTTGACATAGAAATTCGCAAAATACTTACAGATCTGTATGTGACAGACCCGTTGACTAAAATTATCTCACAAGCAAAACATGATCACACCTTAGTACTCTTTGGGTGTTAATCACATAGCGATGTGAACTAGATTACTGACTCTAGTAAACCCTTTGGGTGTTGATCACATATCGATGTGAACTATGGGTGTTAATCACATGGTGATGTGAACTATTGCTATGAAATCACATGGCGATGTGAACTAGATTATTGACTCTAGTGCAAGTGGGAGACTGAAGGAAATATGCCCTAGAGGCAATAATAAAGTTATTATTTATTTCCTTATTTCATGATAAATGTTTATTATTCATGCTATAATTGTATTAACCGGAAACATAATACATGTGTGAATACATAGACAAACAGAGTGTCACTAGTATGCCTCTACTTTACTAGCTCGTTAATCAAAGATGGTTATGTTTCCTAACCATGGACAAAGAGTTGTTATTTGATTAACGAGGTCACGTCATTAGTTGAATGATCTGATTGACATGACCCATTCCATTAGCTTAGCACCTGATCGTTTAGTATGTTGCTATTGCTTTCTTCATGACTTATACATGTTCCTATGACTATGAGATTATGCAACTCCCGTTTGCCGGAGGAACACTTTGGGTGCTACCAAACGTCACAACGCAACTGGGTGATTATAAAGGAGCATTACAGGTGTCTCCAAAGGTACATATTGGGTTGGCGTATTTCGAGATTAGGATTTGTCACTCCGATTGTCGGAGAGGTATCTCTGGGCCCTCTCGGTAATACACATCACATAAGCCTTGCAAGCACTGCAACTAATATGTTAGTTGTGAGATGATGTATTACGGAACGAGTAAAGAGACTTGCCGGTAACGAGATTGAACTAGGTATTGGATACCGACGATCGAATCTCGGGCAAGTAACATACCGATGACAAAGGGAACAACGTATGTTGTTATGCGGTCTGACCGATAAAGATCTTCGTAGAATATGTAGGAGCCAATATGGGCATCCAGGTCCCGCTATTGGTTATTGACCGGAGACGTGTCTCGGTCATGTCTACATTGTTCTCGAACCGTAGGGTCCGCACGCTTAAGGTTTCGATGACAGTTATATTATGAGTTTATGAGTTTTGATGTACCGAAGGAGTTCGGAGTCTCGGATGAGATCGGGGACATGACGAGGAGTCTCGAAATGGTCGAGACGTAAAGATCGATATATTGGACGACTATATTCGGAGTTCGGAAAGGTTTCGAGTCATTCGGGTATTTATCGGAGTACCGGAGAGTTACGGGAATTCGCCGGGGAGAAGTATTGGGCCTTATTGGGCCCTGCGGGAAAGAGAGAGGGGCTGCCTAGGGCAGGCTGCGCCCCCCCCCCCATGGCCTAGTCCGAATTGGGCTAGGGGGAGGGGCCGCACCCCCTCCTTCCTTCCCTTCTCTCTTCCCCTTCCTAGTCTCCTACTCCTAATACATGGAAGGACTCCTAGTTGGACTAGGAAAAGGGGAATCCTACTCCCGGTGGGAGTAGGACTCCCCAGGGCGCGCCATAGTAGAGGGCCGGCCCTCCCCTCCTCCACTCCTTTATATACGGGGGCAGGGGGCACCCCATGGACACACAAGTTGATCATTGATCGTTCCTTAGCCGTGTGCGGTGCCCCCCTCCATGATATTACACCTCGGTCATATTGTAGCGGTGCTTAGGCGATGCCCTGCAACAGGAGAACATCAAGATCGTCACCACGCCGTCGTGCTGACGGAACTCCCCCTCGGCGCCTCTGCTGGATCGGAGATCGAGGGTGCGTCATCGAGTTGTACGCGTGTCAAGAACTCGGAGGTGCCGGAGTAACGGTACTTGGATCGATTGAACCGGAGGACGTACGACTACTTCCTCTACGTTGCGTCAACGCTTCCGCTTCGGTCTACAAGGGTATGTAGACAACACTCTCCCCTCGTTGCTATATCATCACCATGATCTTGCGTGTGCGTAGGAAATTTTTTGAAATTACTACGTTCCCCAACACTCCGCTGCATCACAGCTCTAGCGGTGTCGCGACTACTGCAACGTAGCTCCGCCATCATCGCGGTCGCAACATCGCAGCCTCGACGTCGTAGCGGCCACTGTAATGCATCCCTGGTAGTGCCGATGAGCGCTGCATCACAGCACCAACAGCCGCTGGAAGTGCTGCATTGGAGCACCGATGTATCTCTACAGCATCACGACCGCTGCATCACAACTCCAGGCAGTGTCAACGAGGCTACATCGTAGTACCAAAAATGCCGGCAAGCGCTACATCCAAGCAGTGACGCGTCTGCAACGTTGTGAGTGTTGTGTCGGAGCGTCGGCATCCGCTGACGAGCGCTTGTCGGAATCAGGGCTCCGCGGACCCAAAGAAAGGTTCGAACACAGGGGTGTGCACAAAGAACTTCACTAGGCTACGACTCACTGCTCATTGCCTCATGGCCAAGCCCTGATGAGCTCGCGCGAGAGGGAAGAAGAGTTGGACACGGTGATTTTCCCAGGTTCGGGCTATGATGCCCCGATTCAATCATACACTAACCATACACGCAAATGTGTACGATCAAGATCAGAGACTCACGGGAAAATATCACAACACAACTCTAGGCACAAATTAAAATAATACAAGCTTTATATTACAAGCTAAGGGCCTCGAGGGCTCGAATACATAAGCTCGGTTACAAACGAGTCAGCTGAAGCAACATTATCTAAGTACATACATGAGTTAAACAAGTTTGCATTAAGAAGGCTAGCACAAAAGCAATATCGATCGAAAAGGCAAGGCCTCCTGCCTAGGAGCCTCCTAACTACTCCTGGTCGTCGGCGGCCTCCGCGTACTAGTAGGCACCTCAGTGTAGTAGCAGTCATCGTCGAAGGTGGCATCTGGATCCTGGGCTCCACCATCTGGTTGAACATCCAAGAAGAAAGGAAGAGGTGGAAAAAAATGGGAGCAAAGCAAACGTGAGTACTCATCGAAAGTGCTCGCGAGCAAGGATCTACACTACATATGCATCAGTATCAATGAAATGGGTAGTATCTGTGGACTGAACTGCATAATGCCAGAACAGAAGGGAAAACCTAGCCTATCGAAGACTAGCATCTTCAAGCAGCTCCAAGCATCTTGCAAAATCAAAAGAGTATAGAATAGTAGTTTATATTTAACAAACATGTTGTAGAAATAACGCCCAGAGACCTTCCCCGACTCCCTACGGGGAAGCAATCTCGGAGCCACATATCATTACATGCCTCAGCATTCAGTATCCAGTTCTAGTTGTATCGATCGGGATACAACTCCGAGCGTCCGTTAGCATGGACCCGACTATTTGAATAGATCAATCTTCCCTGCAGGGGTGCACAAACTTACCAACACGCTCGATCAACTCCAATCGAACACACCATCAGGTCATGACCGACCTCGGCCGATCAACATGTTGTAGTCCTACCTAGGCTCAACAGAGAGGCTAACATGTCGGTCTACATCCTAAATGCGAAAGGGTCATGGGCCAATCGTCCTTTGCAATCCTGCGTGTTGTGAATGCGGCTAGTGAGCAGACCTAGCCTCCCTTATACAAGAGAAGGCATTCCAGTCCAACCCGGCGGGCGCCGCTCAGTCGCTGACGTTAGTGAGCTTTTGAAAGAATCGTACGACGCAGAGTGCCCATAATTATTCCCACATGGTGGTTAGTGCGAAAAAGGCTAGAGGCCTACTCAGATCAAATATCCAAACTGTTAGTGTCTTGGTAGCTAGTGCGGTAACGATCAATGATCCATGATATGTGGTCCCGTGGCCCCGTCTCACAGACTTGCGGCAAGGGCTAAGAATGCCCGATCGCGCCGCGTTGAAAACTTGCGGGTATCCTCAGATCAACCCGACTTCACTTCACTCGCGGGTACCCCTCGGGGCCGACCCGATGTCATCATGGTTCTGTGGTAAGTCAAAGTAACCGTGTGTCCGAAACAGCAAGGGGGGAACCCGAGGAATCACCCTCAATGGATTCCCACTCGATATAACCGTCAAGGTGGACTTGGAGGAATCACCCTCGATGGTCCCCACTTGAGGGGTTGCACGACAGCGTCACCATCAAGAGTGGTGAAGGAGGAATCACCCTCGATGACCACGACCGAATAGCTACACTACAAGGTTAACATCAGATGTGTTGACGAGGTATCACCCTCCGCACTCGATAATAACTCTGCAGAGTCGTACAACTAAAGGGGAGGTGATGTGCGGTGTCGGGGCCTGGACGTCAATCACGTTGATCGAGTCATCGAACATAAAGCGAGGGCAACTGGGACAAGGTGGGGGTCACTAATGGATCTCTAACCGACCTATACTAAGCAGTTTAGAATAAGCAGGTAACAAAAATAAGCTATGGATCAGAATAGGATTCATACAAAGCAATAGCAGTTCTAATGCAAGCAAGAGAGGGAAAGAAATGGGTGATATCGGAATGAACAAGGAGGGTTTGCTTGCCTGGAAGCTCGGCGGCAAGGGTCTGATCGTCAGGGGCGTAGTCATACTCCGAAGTTGCGCCGGTCTCTAGAGCTACGTCGACGTCAGGGTCTAACAAGAGAGAAGAGGGTGAGGAAACAGATAAATAGACAACAATCATATGCAACACATAGCATGCTATGCTATGATGCAGTGCATGGTTGCCTAAAGACATGTCTAAGTCATATTAGTTATTTTAGGATTTAAGTTGGATTTATTAACCGGTTCATATGAACTATTCACTTACCGAAAACAAAAGTAAAGTTACAGGTTCACCTACGTAGAGGGTTTCGACATGGAAACAAACGGTTATATTTGTCTCGTCATTCTGAGCAACTTTCATGTATAAAGTTTTTTTGATCTGAGCTACAGTTTATTTTGTATGGATTTTTAAAAATTCTATTAATTTCTTGAATTAATACTAATTCGGAATAAAGGTTAAATTGCTACGTGCACACACAAGATGTACACAACAAAGCAGCACAGAGGCTGACAGTGGGCCCCAGTTGACTGCCCAGTCAACAGTCAACTGAGACCATTGACTGGTCAAAGGGTCCCAAGGGTCCCACATGTCATAGACTAAGCCCTGCCCAGTCAACATATTGACTAGTCAACGGGGTCCACTGGGACCCGGCTGACAATGACAGTTTAATTTAAACATGTTTTATTTAATCTAACTAGATAATTAGTGAGGTGGGGCCCGGTTGTCAATGACCCGGTTAGTTAATAGGTTAGTTAAGTTAAATCTAATGCTACAGTACCAGGGCCCACGTGTCGTTGGGGTTAGAGGGAGATTAGGCCCTAATGGCCTGGCAGGCGGCACATCTCCGGCGAGCGACAGAGAGGCGGCGACGTTCGGATTTCGCCCACAGGCAGCCATTCGGGGCGCCGTTTGGCCCTACCGAGAGCTGGGAATGGCGCGGGCGGCTAGTCGCGGGGAGGCCCGAGCTCGCCGAAAGCGAGCTCGTGGAGGGGCAGGAGCCACGACTTCGAGGTGCCAGTAGCTGCGGTGCTCGTTTGGATGAATGGATCGGTGCTATGCGACCCTAGTGACCCACCGAACACGGTGACGTGCTCGAACGAGCTCGAGGCGCACCAGAGGGGTGAGCATGGATCTCAGCGGCGGCGAGAAGAGCTCGGTCACGGCGGTGACAGTGCAGCAGCTAGTTAGAAGAGCTACGCGAGCGCCTAGGGGAAGGAGAAGGGGTGCGGGTGCTCACCGAGCGGCGCACGGAGGCCTTCGGGTGCTTAGTAGCGCACGACGATGCCGGAGTTGAACGGTGACGACGCACAGTGGCCGAAAAGGGGATCGGTTGCTGACATCGATGCGGGCCTCCCCGGCTTTGCCTGAGAGCTCCACGAGAAGAGGGAGAGGCCGGCGGAGCTTCCGAGCTGCTCAGCTGGTCGCGGAGTCGACGATGGCCGCGTCTGTGAGCGGCGGACGGCGATGAGCCTGCTCGGAGGAGCTCGGGCAGAGGGGAAGAAAGAGCTAGGGAGAGGGAGAGCTAGGGGGATCTGGTGGGGAGAGGGAGAGGCGGAGCAGGCGAGGGGAACTGGGAGTGACAGGGGAGGAGGGGACCGAGGCGTCGGGGAGGCTTATCCACCTCGACACCGGCGAGCGGGTGCGGTGGGGCGCGCTCGGTGCGCGCACCGGGCCGGTGGAACAAGAGGGAGGGGAGAGCGACCAGGGAGGGGGCGTGGGCCGGCCTAGCTGGGCCAGCTGGCTCGGCCGGGCCGAAGCCCAGGTGGGGCAGGGGCTTTCTTTCAGTCCCCTCTGCTTTTCCTTTTCTTTTTTTGTTTTTCTTTTTCCAGCAGCTTTTGCCTTTTCTTTTAGCCACAATTGACTTTGGAAAAATATGCCATTGGCCAAAACAATTTCAAAGAATTATTGTGCACTGCCACAAAAAGATTGTGAGGCTTTGAAATAGTTTGCAATTTTTATAAATTAAAAAGGCATTTAATTTATCGCTTAGGTCACTATTTTAAGTAGTTTAGGCCACTTAAACATTTTGCAAAAATGTTGGTTCACTACCAATACTAGTTATGGGTTATTTGGTACATAATGAACATTTTAGTTTTCATGTTTGAGCAATATTGAATTTCACTCAGAATTTGAAATTGAATTCAACTGGAATTTGAAATGAGAGAGAACCAAGGATGATCAAACACTTGTTTAGAAAAATGATTAACTTAACCCCAGGGGTTAATGTAGCATCATTACACAGGGGTGTTACATGATCCACCTTATGGTGTAAGACCCTACTCCTGCTTTGTGGTGGATTGCCTTGCGAAGAGGGTGAGTATGAACTAGTACAAGTGTTAGCTGCCTCGTGAGGGCTCAGAAGGGCGAATTGATTTGATCTGGTCTCTCTCCCATTTCGTCCCCCCTTTTCCTGTTGTGGAGACTAACCTATATATATACTAGCCCTGGTCCTCTTTGCCCAAGGTTTTTGGCGGGAAGGGATGCCACAGTGGCTAACTTGAAGGGGGACAGGAGTACATCCTATCCTGACTAAAGGTGGTCTTCGGTTGCAAAGCTTCTGGTCGTCACGCGCAGGTGGGCTCGGTGATGACCTCCATCCTGCCGAGCCTGTGGTCTTGGTCTTGTTGCACCGAAGAGGTAAGATTTGGGGGATTCCTTGGGAACCCACGTGCTGGCTCTATCCCTCTAGTACCAAAGAGGAAACTGTCCTAGACTGCGCCCGTTGCCGCCCTTCTGGCTCCACTCGTCATGGCTCACGTCACCACGCACCTTGTGAGGCGGGATGCGAGCCTAGAGATGTCCGCTCCTCGGGAGGTAGCCTCGGGAGGCCATGGTGTAGTTCGCCTCGCGAGGCGGGGGCCCTCGCGAGGGGCCTACTTGTGAGGTCTTGATGCTGGGCCTCACCAGGTCGTCAATGGAGCCACGCGCTGGGCCGTAGGCATACAGGCCTGGGTACCCCTGGTCCCAAAACCCCGACAACACTGCAATGCAAAATGGCCTCCACTTGTTGTATCATCAATTTGAGTGGCTAGGGGAGATTGAGCAGCATCGCTCATGGCAGAGAGAAAGCATGCGTGCGCTGAGAGAAAAGCAACAAAGATAAAGGTAATCGCGATATGGCTCACGAGCTCGCGCTGGAGATAAGACTATGGGTCGTGGGTGGGACCGATGTGTCGGGGGTTTGGTGCGACATATGCCAAGGGATGGCTTATCATGGTGGGAGCTAGTAAGACATCGCCGGTGCTTGGAAATGGGATAAGGCGTAAACATGTACGCCGACACATCTTACCCAGGTTCGGGGCTCTCCTAGGAGATAACACCCCTAGTCCTGCTCTGCGGGGTCTCCGCATGATCACTAGATCAACAAGAATCTACAAGCTTGCTCCTTGAGCTGTTTGGCTAGAGGAGGAAGAAGGGCTAGACTAGCTCTACTCCTCTCTCTCTCTCTGTGTGTGTTCTCTAAGAGGCTTAACCCTTTGCATGGGTGCCCTGGGGGTTTATATAGGCCTACCCTCAGGGGTATGATGGTAATCCGGCCGGGTGTAGGCCCGGGCGTTAGTGTCTCTGGTCACCGGCTTCTTCACCGGCTGCTGGGGCCCGCCGCTTGTGCGTCCTGTTGGTGCTCATCACTGTAGCCCTGCCTCTGATGACGAGGGCTTGGTCGGGGAGAGCATGGCTACAGTACCGCCGCCTGGCGGGCGCTCACTGCAGCCACACCCCGTCTTATCTGGTTAATGGCGCACAAACTCCAAGGGAAGGGGAGAGCTGGCTGCTGGGAGTCGGCCTCCCCCTATGCCGACTGGTCAGGGCTTGCTGCCTTCTCGCATCTCATGGACAGGTAGGGCCCGCCATCTGTAGGCCGTATCGACAGCCCATCGTGGGAGCATGGCTTCCTCTGCCATGGATGATGTCATGGGCAGCGTGGCAACAGTGCTGTGTTGGGCTAGGGATGGCCACCCGGTACGCTACACTATGGCCATGTTCGTTCCTGGATACAGGGGTGGTAGGTTGTACTGTAGCCACGCCCTGTCTCATCGTTGTTATGTGGGTGCAAACTTTAAGGGCGCGAGGGTGGGCCGCCTACTAGGAGTCGACCGCTCTGGTGGCCGCCTGCTAGGAGTCGGCCCGCGTCGGGCCGCTCTTTGGGCCTCGCCGCCTTCTAGCAGGCGGCCGTTCAGACCACCCGCCCACAAGAAGGCGGTCCTTGTTTTCGATGCTTGAGGGACGCAGCCGGCCCCGATGCCTTGAAATATTATGGGGAGCAGATAGGGCTACCCGTGGTCATTTACTCCGATAGTAGTCCCCGAAGCTGGTGGGCGTCGCGACTGAAAGGGCGAGAAGCCTCAGCAGCTTCCTACTACGAGGAGCTGACAGTTAGGAGTCGGCCGCGATCAAGCATGCCGCCTGGTGATTTCGAAATGCAGAGGCTGGAGCTAGGTGGCACGTTTGCCGGGCGCCAGGCCAGCCGCCCGCTGACTGCGCACCATGCGGCGCCAGCCAGCCGGACCAGCCTGCCAGCCCACGCGCGCGACAGGACATCACCGCAGGCTGGGGCCTGCCACTACCGGGCCTCGGCATGCGCGCGGATCCGCTGTGGCCGAGGCAAACGTTTGGGATTCCGAGGCGCAGTTATTGTGCGCAGTACTGCGTGGTAAACGCGGGGTCGTGGGGTCGTGGGCGTAGTTAATCCCACGACTCCCATGTCCCGCCCCCTCGGCTCCGCCGCTAGGGGCTATAAGTAGGGGGAGGAGGGGAGTGGCAGACACACGCGCGCCCTCCTCTCCCTTCGCCATTTCCCTCTTCTTCTCTCTGCTGCCATTGCAACTCGCCGTCGCCGAGCCCATCCACCCCGCAGCGTCGCTGCTCCGCCGCGGGCTTGCGTGTTTGTCGTTGCGTCGTGCTTCCATCGGGCTTCAAGATCTCATGGCGCGTGAGCGGGCAAGCGCCAGCGCCTGGGATGGCTCCAACGTCCATGAGGATCACCTCGATTTCCTTTGCCAAATGCGGCGGCTACCCGGCGAGGGCTACGTACAGGTACGCACTCCGCCCAAGAGGGAGATCTCACCAGCGCCGGAGGACAGTGAAAGCGTCATCTTCCGGTCGCATTTCCTTCGCAGCTTCGGCCTGCCAGCGAGCGGCTTCTTCCGCTCCTTCCTTCAGTTCTATCGACTCGAGCCACACCACATCACGCCGAACAGGGTGGTACTGCTATCCGCCTTTGTTACTCTCTGCGAGGGTTACCTAGGCATTCTCCCCACCCTCAAGCTCTGGGGGATGTTCTTCTACACCAATCTCGGCACTGCCGCCAGGGGGAAGGCGGCTCAGTGCGGAGCCTTCGTCGCGGTGCGGCATCCAGGCGCAGAGAACTGCTTCCTGGCTATCAGCTTAACACAGTCGGTCAAGCTGTGGCAAAAATCTTATTTCTACGTTAGGAACGCCCACCTGATGGTGAACTTTGTCAACCTGCCAGCTTATGTAGCCGGCTCGCCGGCTGAGCCCCGCACTAACTGGGCATTTCGACCGAAGATGTTGTCGGTCGGCTCCTCCTCCGCCATTGCCCGACTTAAGGTGATGTCAGAGGCGGAGGGCCTCAGGGGGTCGGACCCGTTGACCGCCTTCGTGGTGCGCCGAGTGCTCCCTCTTGAAGGCCGGTCTCACATGATCAGCCAGATGAGCAGACATCAAGACCTGTGCCGGATGTGCACCAGGGAGATGCCGGGTGCGGAGGTGGCCCATCTGGTGAACTATATCTCAAACTGCAAACTCTCGAAGGCGGAGTGGCAGTTCGGCAAGCAGCCGTTCTCCCGCGCGCACCCGCCGCCCGCGGTGAGTCCTCAACTCTTTTTTCTCTTCATGTGTTGGGTTGTTCTTTGCCGCCTGATCAATCGGTCATGATGCAGATCTTCACAACCCAGTCGGCAGCTGACGCCCTAGAGCAAGGCCACGAGTACCTGCCCGACCGATCGGTGAGTGACGCGGACGACCCCGATTTGAGGGCGGCCGCCCTGGAAGAAGACGACACCACGGGCGGTGGCGGAGCAGGCGGCTCCGGAGGTGGAGTCGGCCTTGATGATTGGCCAGACGATGATGAGGAGAACGAGCCGCGCCGTCCGCCAGTCGCCAAATAGGCGGGCACGAGCTCATCAGCTGCACTGACTGCCCCAGGCGGCGCACCGAAGCGCCGAGCCGGCTCGTTGCTGTTCGGCAGCCGGTCAAAGAAACCCAAGAGCTCGGCAGCGGCGACCAAGCAGGAGGAGGCCGCCGCGAAGGCGGCCCGGTTTCAGAAGACCGTGAAGCATCCCCTGATGGTGTCTGCGTAAGTGTTTGATTCCTCTCGTGTCCTCTCTCCTTTTTTCTTGCAAATTCTTTCTGAATTCCTTTTTATTTTGCTTGAACAGGGCCCCGCTCTCTCTTGAGCGGTCCGATTCCGCCTCCATGATCGGGACGGCGAAGGGCTCCACCAACACCCATCGCATGGACCCACGCGCCGAGCTCTAGGTGGCGACAGAGAAGAACCTGCAGGAGGCGCGCGAAGAGCGGGAGGAGGCGGAGCGGCAGAGGGCGGAGGCGGCCAAGGCGGCGCAGGAGGAGGCGGCCGCGGCCGCTAAGGCCCACGACGATGCTGCGGCAAGGCCCAAGCGGACGCCTCAGCCAAGATCCAGGCGGACGCGGCCGCCAAGGCGCAAGCAGAAGAGGCCGCATGCGGCCAGACTCCATGACTTGTCATTCCCCTGCGGGCCGCCCCACCCGCACCCGCGCCATCCACGACTGGAGGAGCCGGCAACGACCAGCCGATCATGGAGAGGGGAGGGGCGATGTCATCACCCTGGGGGCGGAGATGCCCCCGCCAGCGCAGACTGCCGAGGCCCAAAGCAACCGGCCTAATGCACCACCGGTGCCGCCGGTTGGTGGCGAGCTGGTGGTGGGGGCGACCCCGTGGTCCGCACTCCGGCACGCCAGCGTGCGGTGAAGGCGGCTTCGGTGCCATGACAACAGGAGGTCGGGGCCGCAAGCTCGTCGGCCCCAGATGTGGAGGCCACCAGTGCTGCTCCGCCGGAGTAGACGCCTGGGGGCGGAACGACTGTTCTGAACACGGCCGCGTAGGACGTCCGGAACCGGCTCCAGGCTCAGGCCACCGCTCTTCAGCATTATACGCAGGAGTTCCTGGCAACGCGAGAGGCCGTTCGGGTATGTTTCTTGTTTTTGATTCTTGTAATCTTCCGTGGGGGCGCGTCAGCGCATCCACTGGGTGTAGTCCCCGAGTTCCGGGCCGGCTGCTGAGTAGGTGGCCTGGAACTTTCAAGTAGGCTCAAGTGTTGACTTGTTTTCTCTTCTTTTGTCTTCGTTGCAGGATTATCACAACATCCACGCGGCCGCCTTCAACTCCCAGGTCCAGGAGCTGGCCCAGCGGACCGCTGATTTGACCGAGAACTGGAGTAAGCGCTCCGCCTTCTCTCTCTCGCGGGGGCGCGTCAGCGCACCTGCTGGGTGTAGTCCCCGAGATTCAGGCCGACTGCTGAGCAGTTGGGCCGGATCTCCCTGGCAACTTCTTGCCTTCTTTGTTGATTGTTGACCGTCTTTTCTTTCTTGTCTTTGCAGGATCCAACGCCATCTTGCAGCACCAGCTGGGCGAAGCCCAAAGCGCGTTGCGTGCCAAGGAGGAGGAGTGCAGCAAAGTGGCCCGGGAGCGCGATCGTTTGGTCAAGGAGCTGTCTGACCAGGCGGATCATCACAAGGCGGCCCTCAGAAGGCGAAGGACAACGAGGCCAGTCTCCAGGCCGAGTTCGAGACTTAGTGGCGAACTGGGCCGATACAGAGAGGGCGCTGAACGACGGCTACGGGCAGATCGAGGACATGGTCGATGGTGAGTTGTCTTCTTCTTTCTTTCATCTACCGATTTCTATACGATCCGGCTTCCGTCTTCATACTTCATTTTCCTTCTTGCGCAGAGTACTTCCCTGGTTACGTCATTGCAGCCAGCCAAGCCATCGAAACTCGCCGCAATGAGCGAACGCGGGCTGGTATGGAGATCGCGCCCAACGCCCCTCGGTCGCTCGACGAGCAGCTTTTTGCCATCCAGGATCGTCTCCAGCCGGCTCATCGGATGCTCCACCGACTGCAGCGTGTTGGAGCCCAGGTGATCTCCGCCCTCTCGCTAGACATCCAAGCTCCGCGCACCCCCAGTCGGACTGCCGACTGGTTGGAAGTGGCTGTCGGCCGCTTCGAGGCATGGAAGGGCTCCTCGGCCCGGGCAGGCGCACGGCGGGCCTTGGAGTTCATCAAGGCGTGGTATCCTAGGCTAGATCTAGCCGAGTTGGCCATGTTCTGGTAGGAAGCCAACACAGAGTTGGTGGCGGTGAGGCGTGATCTCATTCAACGCGCCGCGGCGATCGCTGAGTACACTGAAACCGGCTTCTTCATCCCTGAGCTGGACGAGGAGGGTGTTGAGGCGCCGCCGAACTAGTTCGGATTGAACCCGGATGACGGTGAGGAATCGGTGGAGGAGATCGCCTCCAGCGACGAAGGCGAGGACGAGGAGGGCGAGGATGGTGAAGACGCCGCGCCAGAGGACGGAGCGGACGGCCAGCCTCAGCTCGACCATGCCTCAAGCAACGAGCCGCATGTGAGCACATCGACTGCTGCTAGAGACGACCAAGCCGAGACTCGCCAGCCGGCCATTCCACCAGCCGGCGCCGCCGACTCCACCAGCCTGCCGGACCTGCCTGCTGCTCCCGTGGCCTAGGCGGCCAATTTTTATCTTAAATTTTCCTGCTTTGTAGTCTTTTGAACAAGATCGTTAAATTCGCGCAGTTCTACCCACTGGGGTTGTATTCAAACTTATTGAATTCCGGCTTGAAGGCCTTGCTATGCAAATATTATCTCGCACGTGTTGTGCTTGTAATTCCAACTTGTCTTGCTTTCTGTTCTTTTGGCTTTTTCCTTTGCCGCCCTCCCTTATTTGCCGCCTTGCCAGCTAGGCGGCCGCTCTGCGGACTGTGGCTGGGTCAAGTACTTAGCCGTTTGGGAGGACAAGTACTTCGGTCGTTTAGAATCATAGCAAGGCAAGTAAGAAACTGGCTAGCCGGTTGCTCAGCAGCCGGTCGGTGAGGTGGGAAGCCGGCCTATCTTATGTACATGCTTTTGTCCTTAGCCATTTTTCATGTGGGCATTGTTTCCTGCCTTTAACTCTTGCCAGCCGGATAGTCGCTTTGTGAGCTGCGGCTTGTGGCAAGAGAGGGCTTAGATGCCGGCACATTACTTGTTCGACTGCAGGTAGCACTGACATAATACAAGGCGGCAAGCCCCCGGGCCGACTGGTCGAACCCGGTGCCAGGCAGAAGAATGAAATAACACATTCATAGGCATAAAACTTATCATATATATAAAAAGGGTAGTCCCCGAGTGCTCCTGGGGGACCCGATGTCTTACGCTTAATACAAAAGGTGGTGTGGTACATACTGCATCAACTGTAAAATCTTCGAAGGAGGTTTGCATTCCATGGGCGCTCTGATTCCTTGCCGGAGTCATCCATCTTGCGTGCCCTAGGCTTCTGTGCATCGATCAGGTAGTAGGAGTCGTTGCCCAAGGCTTTGTTGATGATGAAGGGGCCTTCCCAAGGGGCCGAGAGCTTGTGTTGGCCGGCTGTTCGCTGGATCAGCCGGAGCACAAGGTCGCCCTCTTGGAAGGATCTTGGCTTGACCTTCCGACTGTGGTAGCGGTGCATGCTCTGCTGGTAGATGGCGGACCGGCTGAGTGCCAATAGCCAGCCCTCTTCCAACAGATCGATGTCGTCTTCTCATGCTTCCTTCGCCTCCGCTTCCGTATACATGGTGACGTGAGGTGAGTCAAACTCGATGTCGGTTGGGATGATAGCCTCGGCCCCGTACACAAGGAAGAAAGGAGTGAAGCCAGTTGACTTGTTCGGAGTGGTGCGCAGGCTCCAGAGGACGGCCGGCATCTCGTCGATCCAGCAGCCGGCCGAGAGCTCCAGTGGCTCGACCAGTCGGGGCTTGATGCCGGAGAGGATGAGGCCGTTTGCTCGCTCAACTTGGCCGTTTGACTATGGATGGGCAACGGACGCTAAGTCCAGTCGAATGCCCTGCGTCGCGCAGAAACGGGCCAATGCTCCTTTAGCAAAATTTGTGCCGTTGTCGGTGATGATGCTGTGTGGTATAACGTACCGGACGGTGATATCTGCGATGAAGGTCACAACAGTCGGCCCATTCAACTTCTTGATTGGCTTTGCTTCAATCCACTTGGTGAATTTGTCCACGGCAACAAGCAGATGAGTCATGCTGCCGCGTGCTGTCTTGAATGGGCCCACCATGTCCAGCCCCTAGACGGCAAAGTGCCAAGTGAGAGGGATGGTCTTGAGTGCAGAAGCCGGTAGATGTTGCTTGGAGCTGAATTTCTGGCACCCCTTGCAATGCTTGACCAAGTCCTTGGCGTCTTCCAAAGCAGTCGGCCAGAAGAAACCATGGCGGAAAGCCTTGGCAACAAGTGATCTTGAGGCCGCGTGGTGGCCGCATTCGCCTTGGTGGATATCTTTGAGGATTGCCTTGCCTTTCTCTGGTTCTACGCATCGCTGGAAGACTCCAGTCACGCTGCGCCTGACAAGCTCTCTGTTTACTATCGTGTAGGCTCCTGCCCGGCGCTGCACTTGCCGGGCCGAGATCTCATCAGTCGGCAGCTCTGTATTCACCAGAAAGTTGAGAATGGGTTGCGCCCATGATGGAGCTGCGACTTCTTCTACTGTCAGTACGACCACTGCAACTAGGGCGGTTGGGTTGGGAGGTGGCGGGTTGGAGTCGGCCACCACTTGCTGTGTTATTGAAGTCCCCGGGCCGCCTGCTGCAGTCCCCGGGTCAGGTGCGACTGCAGCAGTCCCTGAGCCGCCTGCCGAAGTCCCCGATCCGACTTCTGAGGTCCCCAAGTCGGATCTGACTGTTCCGGGGGCAGCCGACATGAAGACAGAATCTGATTCCGACGAACGCTTGATAGACGGCTTGAGGAGGCGTTGAAGGGAGACGCTGGCTAGTATGGCTTGTCGGGTGGAGCCAATTCGTGCCAGGGCATCTCCTTGCTCGTTGTCGGCCCGTGGCACGTGAAGGAACTCGCACCCTTCGAAATATCCGCTGAGTTGCTGGATGAGGAAGCGGTAGCTTGCCATGTTTGCATCCTTGACGTCCCAGTCGCCAGACGACTGTTGGACCACCAAGTCTGAGTTGCCATAGCACAGTATCCGGCGGATGCCGGGTTCTTTGGCCAACCGGAGCCCGTGTACGAGCGCCTCATACTCGGCCACATTATTGGAGGCGGCAAAGTGGATTTGCAATGTGTATCTGAGCTTGTCGCCTTTGGGAGAGGTAAGGACGATGCCGACTCCCAGACTGGTGCGCATCTTGGAGCCATCAAAGTGCATCCGCCAATGGGTGGAATCCAGCACTGGCGGCAGGTACTGGGTCTCGGCCCAGTCGACGAGGAAGTCGGCCAGCACTTAGGACTTGATGGCGGTGCGAGGCTGGTAGAAGATGGTGTATGGAGCCAGCTCGATGGCCCATTTGGCCACTTGGCCTGATGCATCTCTGTTTCCCATGATCTCGGCAAGTGGGGCAGTGCAAACAACCGTGATGGGGTGCTCTTGAAAGTATGGTTGAGATTCTTGGCGGCAAAGTACACGCCGTAGCACATCTTCTGGTAGTGGGGATACTTCTGCTTTGAGGCTGACAACACCTCGCTCAAATAGTACACGGGCCTCTGGACCGGCTGTGCCTTGCCGTCTTCTGGGCGCTGTACCACCATGACTGTGCTGACCACCCGGCTGGTTGCGGCAATGTAAAGGAGCATGGGCTCTTTGGCAGTCAGAGCGCCAGGATAGGCGGCGTGGTCAACATCTTCTTCAGCTGGAGAAAAGCCTCGTCCGCCTGGTCATTCCACTCAAAGTGAGTGGTTTTCTTCATCAGCTGGTATAGGGGAAGATCCTTGTCTCCCAACCGACTGATGAAGCGGCTGAGGGATGCCAAGCACCCCTTGAACTTCTGGACGTCTCGCAGTCGGGTGGGTATCTCCATCCTCTTGATGGCTTTGATCTTCACAGGGTTGCACTCAATGCCGCGTTCTAAGACCAGGAAGCCAAGGAGCTGGCTGGCTGGTACTCCAAAGACACATTTCTCGGGGTTGAGCTTGATTTGAAAACGGCGCAGATTGTCAAATGTTTCCTTAAGATCTTCCAAAAGGGTACCGTGCTTCTCCGTCTTCACCACAATATCGTCTACATAGACATGGGCATTTCTGCCGAGTTGTTTGAGGAGGCACTTCTGCATGCAACGCTAAAAAGTGGCACCAGCATTTCTTAAGCCGAATGTCATGGTCAGGTAGCAGAAGGCTCCGAATGGTGTGATGAAGGCGGTCTTCAGGCGGTCGGCCGGGTTCAACTTGATCTGGTGGTACCCTGAGTAGGCATCAGAGAAACTCAGCAACTTGCATCCGGCTGTGGAGTCTATTACTTGATCAATCTAAGGCAAGGCAATCCGAGGCAAGGCAAACGGATCTTTGGGGCAAGCTTTGTTGAGGCTGGTATAATCTATGCACATACGCCACTTGTTCTTCTCCAGTACAAGGACTGGATTGGCTAACCACTCTGGGAAGAACACTTCCATAATGAAGCCGGCTGCTAGGAGCCGGGCTATCTCTTCACCAACAATTCTTCTCTTCTCTTCTGACAGTCGGCGGAGGGGTTGCTTGACTGGTTTTGCATCTGCTCTGACATGTAGCTTGTGCTCGGCGAAATCCGTCGGAACACCCGGCATGTCCTTGGGGGACCATGCAAAGATATCCCGATTCTCACAGAGAAATCGACGAGCTCGCTTTCCTATTTGCTATCAAGGGTGGTACCTACAAGAGAGAACCTCTCCGGGTGGTTCGGGTCCAAGGGTATCTTCTTGGTTTCTTTGGCCGGCTGGAAGGAGCCCTGGGTCTCTGACTCCTTGGGGTCTGGTGACAGGTCCGGCTGCTTGCTGGCCATGGCCACAACCCGGTCAAGGAGGCGGCCGGCTTCTTGTAGTCTCCAGCTATGGTGATGATGCCCTTGGTTCCCGGCATCTTCTTCTTGAGGTAGGCGTAGTGAGGTATTGCCATGAACTTGGCCAGAGCAGGTCGGCCAAGTAATGCATGATAAGGGATCTCCAGGTCCACCACCTTAAACCAAATTGCTTCGCGGCGGAAGTGATTTTTGTCTCCGAAGAGGACATCTATCTTGATCTTGCCGATTGGTGAGCAGGAAAGGCCGGGTACAATGCCATGGAAAACAGTCCGGCTGGGCTGGAGCTGCTTCACTTTGATGCTCAACTTTTCCATGGTATCGCGGTCAAGGATGTTGATGCTGCTACCGCCATCTATCAGGACTCGGGAGAAACGAGCAGCTTGCCTCTCTGTTGCAAAGGTGGCATCCAACACCAGGGCATAAGAACCCGGGGAAGGCATCACTTCCGGGTGGTCGACTCGGCTCCAACCGATGGGCTTCTCGGACCAGTGCATGAACTCTAGGACTTCAGAAGCGACATATTAACTTCTTGGTGCTGCCGGCGCCGGCTGCGCCTATCATCAGCCTGGCTGGTGAACACAACGTAGGCTCCGTGTTCTTCAGGGAATTCATCTTGGATGGCACCGATGTTGGGGAACATAGTAATTTCAAAAAAAATCCTACGCACACGCAAGATCATGGTGATGCATAGCAATGAGAGGGGAGAGTGTATCTTCATACCCTTGAAGATCGCTAAGCGGAAGCGTTTATCAACGCGGTTGATGTAGTCGTACACCTTCACGATCTGCCCCAATCAAGTACCGAATGTACGGCACCTCCGCGTTCAGCACATGTTCAGCTCGATGACGTCCTCGCCTTCGCGATCCAGCAAGACGGGCGAAGTAGTAGATGAGTTCCGGCAGCACGACGGCATGGTAATGGTGTTGGTGAAGAACAATCTCCGCAGGGCTTCGCCTAAGCACTACGGAAACTATGATGGAGGATAAACTAGAGGGTACGGGGTTTCCGGCACATGGCTTGGTGTTTCTTGATGTGTCTTTGGTGCTAGCCCCGCCCCTCTATTTATATGTTGAGCCCTGGGGTCGAAACTTCGAGCAAAAGCCTCCTCAAAGTCGGTTTTGCCCGAAAGGCAAGAGTCCCACTCGGATTCCAGGACCAAACGCCATAATCCTTGGCATCTGGCCCAGACGCCATGGGCCTCGGTGTCTGGCCCAGGGCCAGACGCCAGGGTCTCCGGTGTTTGGCCCCCTGGCCTCCGCAAAACTCATTTTGCACCGACTTATAGCCCCATGGGCCTAACCCCTTGGCCTAACCATATCATCCAATATATGAATCTTTACCTCCGGACCATTCCGGAGCTCCTCGTCATGTCTGTGATCTCATCCGGGACTCCGAACAACATTCGGTCACCAACATACATAACTCATATAATACTATATCGTCAACGAATGTTAAGCGTGTGGACCCTACGGGTTCGAGAACTATGTAGACATGACCGAGACATTTCTCTGGTCAATAACCAATAGCGGAACCTATTGGCTCCTACATATTCTACGAAGATCTTTATCGGTCGAACCGCATAACAACATATGTTTGTTCCCTTTGTCATCGGTATGTTACTTGCCCGAGATTCGATCGTCGGTATCTCAATACCTAGTTCAATCTCGTTACCGGCAAGTCTCTTTACTCGTTCCGTAATGCATCATCCCTCAACTAACTCATTAGTCGCATTGCTTGCAAGGCTTATAGTGATGTGCATTACCGAGAGGGCCCAGAGATACCTCTCCAACAATCGGAGTGACAAATCCTAATCTCGAAATACGCCAACTCAACAAGTACCTTCGGAGACACCTGTAGAGCACCTTTATAATCACCCAGTTACGTTGTGACGTTTGGTAGCACACAAAGTGTTCCTCTGGTAAATGGGAGTTGCATAATCTTATAGTCATAGGAACATGTATAAGTCATGAAGAAAGCAATAGCAACATACTAAACGATCCAGAGCTAAGCTAACGGAATGGGTCAAGTCAATCACATCATTCTCCTAATGATGTGATCCCGTTAATCAAATGACAACACATGTCTATGGCTAGGAAACTTAACCATCTTTGATTCAACGAGCTAGTCAAGTAGAGGCATACTAGTGATACTATGTTTGTCTATGTATTCACACATGTATTATGTTTCCGGTTAATACAATTCTAGCATGAATAATAAACATTTATCATGAAATAAGGAAATAAATAATAACTTCATTATTGCCTCTAGGACATATTTCCTTCAGTCTCCCACTTGCACTATAGTCAATAATCTAGTTCACATCGCCATGTGATTTAACACCAATATTCACATCTGTATGTGATTAATACCCATAGTTCACATCGTCATGTGATCAACACCCAAAGGGTTTACTACAGTCAATAATCTAGTTCACGTCGCTATGTGATTAACACCCAAAGATTACTAAGGTATGATCATGTTTTGCTCGTGAGAGAAGTTTAGTCAACGGGTCTATCACATCCAGAGCCGTATGTATTTTGCAAATATTCTATGTCTAGAATGCTCTGCATGGAGCTACTCTAGCTAATTGCTCCCACTTTCAATATGTATCTAGATTGAGACTTAGAGTCATCTGGATCGGTGTAAAAGCTTGCACCGATGTAACTCTTTACGACGGGCTCTTTTATCACCTCCATAATCGAGAAATATTTCCTTAGTCCTCACTAAGGATATTCTTGACCACTGTCCAGTGATATACTCTTAGATCACTTTGGTACCTCCCTGCTAAGCTTATTGCTAAGCATACATTAGGTCTGGTACACAACATAGCATACTTCATAGAACCTATGACTGAGGCATAGGGAATGACTTGTCATTCTCTTTCTATTTTCGGCCATAGTCGGGTTTTGAGTCACTCAACTTCACACCTTGCAACACAGACAAGAACTCCTTCTTTGACTGTTCCATTTTGAATTACTTCAAAATCTGATCAAGGTATGTACTCATTGAAAAATCTTAACAAGTGTCTTCATCTATCTCTATAGATCTTGATGCTCAATGTGTAAGTAGCTTCACCAAGGTCTTTCTTTGAAAAACTCTTATTCAACTATCATTTTATGCTATCCAGAATTTCTATATCATTTCCAATCAACAATATGTCATCTACATATAGTTTTAGAAATGCTACAGAGCTCCCACTCACTTTCTTGTTGTAAGTGCATCTAGTGCCCCTTAGTGATTTTGGTGTATTGAAGACTTATAGGTTAAGAGACTGATGCGTTTGTGAGTATACACAGGTCTATAAGTCTATGAGGAGTTTGATATTTATAGAGAAAGTCGACCCCTAAAAATGAAGTTCTTCGACTGAAGACTTTGGATTTCTGAAGACTTTCTGAAGACTTTGAAAGTGAAGAAATTGGTGTGACCTTGAAGACTTGATACTCATTCGAGGAACATGAAGCGCGAAGACTTTTGTTTTTATAGTTTCATTTTCTCTTTCTTGAGTCACAGGAAACACCGTACTGTTAAAGGGGGTCGAGGAAATACTAAGGAGAAATTTCCATGTGATGCTCAACTCAAATCCTACACCTACCAATCCCTTCGAGTGAAGCCATTGGAAATCTCGCACAGTTCAGCCATATTCTTCAGTGACAGAGACGAAGTTCTTCTGGTTACTGAGGAATTTGTTCTGACTGAAGAGTTAGGAATTCGCCAGTGCGGATTGCCTACCAAGTGAGGATCATGATAGCCCTGAGGAATTCGAACCTCAAATATTCCGACCGTTGCTGTGCTACGCGCCAGCTGTCCCAAAATATCTACCCACCTAACGGTCATATCAGACAAGGGCATTTATGTCTTATCATGTCGGGCTGCTCCCTAGGCTATAAATAGCTGCCCCCTACAACCACTAGTTGGTTGGCTGCTCCGAGAGAAACTGACACTTGTCATTTGAGAGCAACCCATCCTCCGAGGACTTTGAGTGAAAATCATCAAGTGAGGAAATCCCAAACCCAAACCTACAAAACCCCAAGTGATTGAGCATCACTGAAGAGATTGATCCTGCGTGGATCCAATGCTTGTTTCCTTTGAAGACTGTGCTTCTTCCAGACGGTTAGGCGTCAAGGTCTAGAGCATCCAAGAGGAATTTTGGATCATCGAGTGACCGAGTTTGTGAAGGTTCAGAAGTCACCTGAAGACTTACCACGAGTGATTGGGCGAGGTCTGTGTGACCTTAGCTCAAGGAGAATACGGTGAGGACTGTGTGTTCGGGACTGGGTGTCCTCGAGTTTAAATACTCAACCGCTCCAACCAGATGTACAACTGAGACAACAGTTGGAACTGGTCTACCAAATCATTGTCTTCGCCAAGCTTACTGTTTCTATTTCCTCAACTCTTTAAATTCCTCATGTATGTTGTTGTGTGCCTATTCATATCTGTTTGAAGACTTTGACTGAAGACTTTCTCAATTTCCTCAGTTCTAATTCTTCAGTCTGTTCGTCTTCTTTCTTGTGTTATCCTGTGTTTACGCTTTCTGTACTCTGTGCTTGTCTTCACTTCATCATGATGACTATGCATGTTGAGGGAGTCCTGGATTAGGGGGTGTCCGGATGGCCGGACTATGACCTTTGGCCGGACTCCCGGACTATGAAGATACAAGATTGAAGACTCTGTCCCGTGTCCGGATGGGACTTTCCTTGGCGCGGAAGGCAAGCTTGGCGATACGATATGAAGATCTCCTCCCATTGTAACCGACTCTGTGTAGCCCTAGCCCTCTCCGGTGTCTATATAAACCGGAGAGTTTTAGTCCGTAGGACAAACAACAATCATACCATAGGCTAGCTACTAGGGTTTAGCCTCTCTGATCTCATGGTAGATCCACTCTTGTACTACCCATATCATCAATATTAATCAAGCAGGAGTAGGGTTTTACCTCCATCGAGAGGGCCCGAACCTGGGTAAAAACATCGTGTCCCTTGTCTCCTGTTACCATCCGCCTAGACGCACAGTTCGGGACCCCCTACCCGAGATCCGCCGGTTTTGACACCGACATTGGTGCTTTCATTGAGAGTTCCTTTGTGTCGTCACCTTTAAGCCCGATGGCGTCTTTGATACTCAACCACGACGCGGTCCAGGGTGAGACTTTTCTCCCCGGATAGATCTTCGTATTCGGCGGCTTCGCACTGCGGGCCAACTCGCTTGGCCATCAGGAGCAGATCGAAAGCCATGCCCCTGGCCATCAGGTCAGGTTTGGAGGCTTAAATTACACGGCCGACATCCGCGGGGACTTGGTCTTCGATTGATTCGAGCCACGGCCGAGCGTGCCGCACTGTCCCGATGGGCATGATCTAACTCTGCCGCCGGACAGCACCTAGAGTGTCGCTCAGGTGTCCGCTCCGATCATTAGCTCGGAGCCGACTGCGCTAGTCGGGGATGGACGGTTGGACGCCACCCCGGGAGCCGCAATCTCTACGGCGATAGAGCCGAATACCAGCCTAATCCTTTGCAAGGCCCGTGACTCCAAGGTGCCAACTCCGCTCCGGACTCCATATATTCCGCAACCCTTCCGATCGAACCCGATTGGGCTCCGATCATGGAGTTCACCGCCGCGGACGTCTTTCAGCACTCGCCGTTTGGCGATATCCTAGATTTACTAAAGTCTCTCTCTTTGTCAGGAGAGCCCTGGCCGGACTATGGTCAGCAGGGCAGGGACGCGGATAACGAAGAAATTTGAAACCCACCCACCACCCACTTTGTAGCCACTGTCGACGATCTAACCGACATGCTCGACTTTGACTCCGAAGACATCGACGGTATGGACGCCGATGAAGGAGACGACCAAGAACCAGCACCTATAGGGCACTGGAAAGCCACCTCATCATACGATGTATACATGGTGGACACACCTAAAAGAAATGACAACGAGGATCAAAAGGGCGCAACTAGGGATCGCTCCCTCGAAAAACAATCAAAGCAGCGGCGTAAGCACCACGCCAAGCCCCACCTCGACAAAGACCCAGCCATAGAGCAGGGCAAATCAACGGAAGACGAACATGCCATCAAGCAACCTCCCAAACAGGGCGGCCAATCCGAACAACCCATCCCCGGGAAAGATAATAGTCCGGACGACCTCACGCCGGACAAATTGCTGGAACATCAAAACCTCCACAAAAGGCTCATTGCCACTACACGTAGCCTGAAAAAGCAGAAGCGGAGGCTCAAAACAGCGTAAGATGCACTCAGGATCAGATGGGGCAAAGTACTCAATACCACACACAAGTATGGCAACAATCGTCACACAAAGAGCTATCCGAAGCAGAAACTACTACCAGAATTTGATGAAGAGACCATAGAGCCCCCACAGTCAAAAATAAGGAAGCCACAAGGTCGGATAGACGACCCCATGATCAATCTCAAGCGACAAAGGGCGCCGCACTCAATACGACGCACAATCCGTCCAAGAATTCGCATCAAAAAAGGGCCCAACCAGATCCATCTATGGGTCAAGAAAGAAAGCTCCAGTGAGCAATGCAATGCAAAAAACATCTGAACATCATGGCACACCTACATACAGGGACGCCACACATCCCCTATGTTTTACCGATGAGGTGCTGGATCATGAATTTCCAGCGGGATTCAAGCCCGTGAACATAGAAGCATACGACGGAACAATAGACCCTGGAGTCTGGATCGAGGATTATATCCTCCACATACACATGGCCAGAGGAGATGACCTCCACGCCATAAAATACTTACCCCTTAAGCTCAAAGGGCCAGCCCGGCATTGGCTTAAAAGCCTTCCCGAAAACACCATGGGAAGTTGGGAAGCGCTCGAGGATGCTTTCCGGGCAAATTTTCAAGGGACCTATGTCCAACCTCCGGATGCAGATGATCTGAGTCACATAACTCAGCAGCCCGGAGAGTCAGCCCGGAAACTCTGGAACAAATTCCTTACTAAAAAGAATCAGATAGTCGACTATCTGGACGCCGAGGCCCTAGCAGCTTTCAAACATAGCGTCCGAGACGAATGGCTCGCCAGACACCTCGGCCAAGAAAAGCCAAAAACAATGGCCGCATTAACAAGCCTCATGACCTGCTTTTGTGCAGGAGAGGATAGCTGGTTGGCAAGAAGCAGTACCAGCGACCCGAGCACATCCAAGCTCAGAGATGGAAACGGGAAACCGCGCCGCAACAAAGAACAACGCCGAATCAAGGATAACAGCCCGATGAGCACGGCAGTCAACGCCGGATTCAAAAGCTCTCGGCAAAATCAGAAAAAGCCGCCACCCAAAGATGACAGGGACGAGCTGTCTAACCTCTACAAAATCCTGGACAAAATATGTCAAATCCACAGTACTCCTGGGAGACCTGCAAACCATACCCACAACGATTGTTGGGTCTTCAAGCAGTCCGGCAAACTCAACGCAGAACACAAGGGGCTCGACACACCAAGCGAGGATGACGACGCACCCCACAAGCAGAACACCGGAGAACAAAAGAAGTTCCCACAAGAAGTCAAAACAGTAAATTCACTTCAGATGACAAAAGGGAAAAATAGAGCGGCGCTTACAAAGACACGCGCCATGGCCAACCCCAGAGGAGCACCGTCACTAGTTGTTACAACCAATCACCTTTCATCATCAGGATTACTCCAGAGGAGCCCGGAACGCAGGTTGGACTGCCTTGGTCTTGAATCCGATTATTGACGGACTCCAATTTACAAAAGTCCTTATGGACGGCGGCAGTGACTTAAACCTGTTATATCAGGACACAATACGCAAACTAGGGGTAAACCCAGCTATAATCCGCCATGGCAACACTTCCTTTCAAGGAGTCACGCCGGTTCCAGATACCCAGAGTATGGGTTCCCTTTCGTTAGAAGTCACGCTCGGCTCACCCGACAACTTCTGAAGCGAAAAGCTAACATTCCACATCGCCCCATTCGTAAGTCGCTATCAAGCGCTACTGGGATGTGAAGCTTTCGCTCGCTTTAACGCAATACCGCATTATGCATCCCTTACACTTAAAATGCCCGGCCCACGAGGCATCATCTCATTACAGGGGAATATCAATTGACCCCCAAAGTATGGGTAAAGGTGCGGCCGCCTGGACAGCCGCACACTAATCCAACCCTACCATCCCGGACACGGCTCGACGAGTCCGGCATAAATGTACATAGGCTTAATAGCCGCATAACCCTGTACAAGGGGCTCCGCGTGTTCACGCCAGGAGACAATACGACTCAATTCTTGCTCCAACTATATTTTTTTATTTTAATATAGATTTCTCGCACGCTTATTTTTTACTAAGTTCCTCTCTTTCGCAAACAAACATCGTGCTACGCCCGTCCAGGATACGGCACAACGGAGACACAGGCACAGGCGTGCAGTAGGGACCCGTTTCAAGGATTCTTTTCAGATTAAGACCCTGCGTAAACCTTTTTTACTGTCTCTTGTTGACAACATCCCCCGGTTTTCGCTATAACCGAGGAGGAGGCTGGCGTCTTGGCATGTGGCCACGCCAGAATTTTGCGCGTACCTGGACACCATGGGCTTTTTTACCAAGGGCTCTATTTCGGCCTGTCTTCATAAAGACCGAATACCTTAGGGAGTGTTCGGCGTCGCGAGTTTGGCCTTATATGCATCAGCTCTGAATCATGTCTTTGGTCAAATGTTGGGTTTGCCCGACTCCTGTGTTTTGCTGCCTTACGTTCCGTTATATCGGCTAACGCGGCACCAGGAGAACTACTGCGATTGTGCCCCTATTCGCCAGGCGAGCACCGCAGTAGAGAAAGCCAAAAACTAACTGTCGTGATATAGCGAGAGACTGGTCAACCACTCGATGACTCTCGGAATCTTTAGGATTCCTCCGCATTAACGAAGGGCCGCTTATCGGTCAGGCAAACTCGCGCCCCGGATTCAGGTGAGCGCGGTGCCCCTAGGGGCTATTCAGTAGCCCCACTGTCAAACTCCTATGGCTAAGTGAAAGTGATAAAGCATTATAGTCCGGTTGACTAGTTCGCCGCGCCACCACCTCCTTTATAGGACCAAGATGTTGGATTAAGTGTGAAAAGGCTCCTTTTTCGAACACCCCCGCATTCTATGCGTGGGGGCTGAAGCCAACGACTGCCATCTTTTAGGTTATATACACATATACATTAAACGACCGCACAGGAGGCATCATAATTCTTGCAAGCACAAGTATAAAAAGCCTTTATATTCTATCAAAATATTCGTTTTACAATAGTACATGCTATTCGAACACAACATCCTTCGAGCACTGCGACTCTATTAAACGAGCACCATGAAGAACTTACTCAAAGTAGTGCTTGGCAGGTACTCGGCTTTCGTCCGAATCCCGGGATGCAACAACACTGGCCTTCATATCCGCCCAGTATGTTTTGACATGGGCAAGAGCCATCTGTGCGCCCTCTATGCACGCCGACCTCTTCATTGCATCAGCATGCGGCACCGAACCAAGGAACTGCTGCACCAAGCCAAAATAACTCTTCGGCTCCAGCTTCACCGGCCATAGACGACTCGCAACATACCTCATGGCAAGTCCGGATAACCTGTTCAGCTCCGCCCAGGGGGCCAAACGGTCGGATACCGGAAGTGGGCGTTCTGGATTGTGGAACTGTGACCAAAAAAGCTCTTCCAATCCATGGTCACCTCGGCCGCGGAAGTGTTCGGTCGCGTCTGCCGCACTAGCTGCCAAATCCAGATAAGTGTTTTCCACACTCCACTGTCGGTCTAATGGAGCATACTTGGGGTCTCCGAACTTCATCCGCAACATATAGGGCTTTCCAGCCGTGATATCTCCAGCCTGACGCAGCTCCTCCTTCATAGCTCTCATTGCAGAGCGAGTATCCTTGGCCTCGGCAGTGATCTTTTCAAGATCCTTCTGAGCCTCCTTATCTCCTTGTTCAAGAAATTTATGGTGGTCAGCAGCATCCTTCAATTTTATAGCCATCTCGGCCATTACTCTCTTGCTCTGGCAGTGAGCAGCCAGTTCGGCTTTTAGCTCTTCAGCCGCCTTCACAGCAACCGCATCACTTTTCCTTGCTTGCTCCATGGCTCGGGCAAGTTCCGCCCGAAGGTTCTCCACGGCAGCAACACTATCTGCATCAAGCACATATCTTATAAGGCACGCGCACCAAACTCCTCTTATCAGATGTCTTTGGAACATACCTTGTGCCTCATCTAGCCGCTTATTCACAAGCGCGATGTTGGCATCCGCCACATCAAGTTGCCGCTTTAGCTCGGCAGATTCATCAGTCCGGCTAGCCACCGAATGCCTCGCCACCTTCATAAAATAGGTGACATATTATACCTGGGGTTATGATCCTCTGCGCGCCGTCACTCTTGACGACACACAGAGTCTCAGGGCCTACTATTTATACAGGGCGCATTTAATATGCGGCTCTACCAAAAGGTACACCTTTTTACGTACCTCAAAGCCTGTTAGTAAACTCCTGGCAGCCTCGTACAATCCGCTTTCTGCGGATGAAATCCTTCCAATCACCGTATTCATCAACATACGGTGTTCTTCTGAAATGGACGCCCTCCCAAGCAGATTCTTCAGCCCCTCCGACCGCGCATCAGAGGGTGTCGGACTAGCCTGACGACCTTTTCCAGGGTCCGGACTTGGAAAAACCCTCTGAGATGACACCTCGGGGTCGCCTGCCTCGTGAGACGGTGCAACAAGGGGAGGCGTTTCGCTCTCTATCATCTCTGGACAAAGATCCCCTGAAGATGAGCTCTGTTGAGAAGGGTTGAGATCCGAATTGCAAGGTAATATTTCGGTTATCTTCCTCAGAAATAAAACAGGAATGTCATTCATTATGGAACCCCTCCCTTCACTTACGGATTGGGGGAGAGCGGGTCCCCTTGAGGGCACAATTCGGCCGGGGCGTTCTCCGGTGCCGAACCCTCTGGTGAAGATTTCTTCCCCCGTTTTGAGGCCATCACCTCCGGGTCTTCAGAGGCAGCCGTTTTCTTTCCCTAGTCGGGGGAATTTTCCATTCTTCCCTTCCTAACAGCCTCCTTCGCGGAGGCGGTAGCTCCTTGGTTCCCCCCTTCGCCTTCTTCCAAAAGCACGACCTCCAGCATCCTGGTTAGCATGGGATTCGGCGCGGTCTCGGGCAGGGGGGCTGGACACCTGATAAGCTTTGCCTTCACTATCCACTCCTGTTCAAAGAATAGCTCTATTAAAGGGCAACTTTATGATGAAAATATGGATGGTGTGTCCAAATACGGGGCTACTTACCTTAGCATCTGGGCGATTGCAGCTCAGACCTGCATCCTCGGACAAATCCGGACACCTTGCTTGTGATCCGAAGAACAATTTGTACATCTCCACGGGTGTCGCGCCCATAAAATGTTGGAGGACTCGCGGTCCCTCCGGATTAAATTCCCACAGGCGGAGAGGGCGATGTTTGCAGGGCAGCATGCGGCGAATCAGCATAACTTGCGCCACTACGGTCAAGTTAATATCTCTTTCTAGGAGATCCCGAATGCGGTCCTGCAGTAGGGGCACGTCTTTGGACGGCCCCCAAATAAGCCCTTCATTGACCCACGATGCTCGCCATGGTGGGGGACCCGAGCGGAAAGCAGGTGGTGCCACCCATGTGGTGCCCCTGGGGGCTGTGATGTAAAACCAGTTCCGTTGCCATAAGCCGAACTCCTCTTGAAAAGAGCCCTCGGGCCATGGAGCGTCGGCCATCTTGCTTATTATAGCTCCTTCGCACTCAGCGTGCTGCCCCTCAATCATCTTCGGTTCCACCTTGAAGGTTCTAAGCCACAATCCGAAGTGAGGAGTAATATAGAGGAAGGCCTCACACACGACAATGAATGATGAGATTTGGAGGATGGACTCCGGAGCTAAGTCGTGGAACTCCAGCCCGTAATAAAACATAAGCCCCCTCACGAAGGGATCAATCGGGAAGCCTAGCCCCCGAAGGAAGTGAGATGTGAACACCACGCTCTCACCAGGCTGGGGAGTGGGAATGGCCTGCCCTTGAGCAGGCAGCCTATGCGCGATTTCACCGGTTAGATACCTGGCATCTCTCAGCTTTCGCACATCTTCTTCCGTAACGGAGGAAGGCATCCATAGGCCTTGAAGGTCGGAGCCTGACATCGTCAAAGGTCCGAAGCGCCTAAAACTAGAGCTTTGGGTGTTGGAACTCAAAGCGAGGGGCGGATTCGATTGGATTAAAAAGAAAGGAGTCGAGCCTTGGTCTCTTTATAAAGGAGTTGAATACCAAGAGCCCTCCTCGTAACCGTTTGGGACTCGCTTTCAATTATGGAGTCATACCAAAGGCACGGTTGGGTTACCCACGCCCGTATTGATGAGAATCCTGGAATAAGGGGACACGATCTCTGCTTTGACAAGACGTGCCAAAGAAACCGCCTCGCTAAACGCACTGAGGTGGAACAGTAAAACGATTCGAATAAAGTCTTGGCCGTGGCGTGATGTCATGATGCGGAATACGTCAGCAAATTAAATTTGTGCGGATATTATTCTCTCTACGGTGGTCTGTGGAACTTATTTTTGCAGAGCCTGACACTATCCTTGTGTTCAACATCTTCTATGAAGTATTCGGAGGAGGAACCCGCCTTGCAATGCCGAAGACAAACTTGCGCGTCGGACTAATCGTCATTGAAGCCTGGTTTGGGGGCTACTGAGGGAGTCCTGGATTAGGGGGTGTCCGGATGGCCGAACTATGACCTTTGGCCGGACTCCCGGACTATGAGGATACAAGATTGAAGACTCCGTCCCGTGTCCGTATGGGACTTTCCTTGGCGTGGAAGGCAAGCTTGGCGATACGATATGAAGATCTCCTCCCATTGTAACCAACTCTGTGTAGCCCTAGCCCTCTCCGGTGTCTATATAAACCGGAGAGTTTTAGTCCGTAGGACGAACAACAATCATACCATAGGCTAGCTTCTAGGGTTTAGCCTCTCTGATCTCGTGGTAGATCCACTCTTGTACTACCCATATCATCAATATTAATCAAGCAGGAGTAGGGTTTTACCTCCATCGAGAGGGCCCGAACCTGGGTAAAAACATCGTGTCCTTTGTCTCTTGTTACCATCCGCCTAAACGCACAGTTCGGGACCCCCTACTCGAGATCCGCCGGTTTTGACACCAACACCCGTGTTCTGTTATGTTCCTTTCTGAGTACTTATTCCGCTGCAAGTAGTTCTTCATTTAGGAATTTCCTCACCAACAAATTCCTCAGTGAAGAATTCATAAAAATCGCCTATTCACCCCCCTCTAGTCGATATAACGCACTTTCAATTGGTATCAGAGCGAGGCACTCCCTTGTTCTGTGTGATTTTGGTTTAACCACCTGGAGTTCTAGTTATGTCGACTGCAGGATCGAGGAGCATTTCCTGCCCCATCTTTGACGGTCATGAGTATCCTCGGTGGAAGGCCATGATGAAGAAGCGACTCATGGCTATGGACAGCAAACTATGGACCGTCACCGAGATCGGTCTTGCCGATTTATGCAAGATGGCTGAGGCTGATGACATTCGCAAGTACACACTACTAAACCTCACAGTGAAGGATGTCATCTGCTCAAGTCTGTCCCGAAATCAGGTCAGGAATGTCATGCACCTCAATCACGCGAGGCTAATCTGGGACCGGCTATCTGAGGTATATGAAGGTCATCACACTCTACATGATCCTTGGTTTGAGGATTACAAGGATTCTCTCAAAGAGATGACTTTCGCACCTGAATCATCATCCTCTTCACCGTGCCTCGTGGTAGAGGGTGCCAAGGTAACTGAATGCTACCTTTCCGAATCTAGTGATGATGAATTAGGTGATGAATTTGGACCTAGCTATGTCAAACTTGCTTCCCTTGCCACTAAACAACAAAGAGATTTGGAAAAAGTTTAATACATGCTAAAAAAGAGCGATGATATGTTGGGTGAAGAAATGGATCAGTCAAAAGCCTTGGCTGAAAGTCTTCAGGGACTCCATTCCAAGTTTGACGACCTTCAAGGTCATCATAACACTCTCTTATCTGACCATGAGAAGCTTTCTCTTGAAATTCTTCAAAGAAAACAAGATCTTGAGAAGCTAAGAGTGAGTTATGAAGATCTTCAGAAGGAGCACGATTCATTACTTGCTCAACAAATCAGCGCTACTCAGGAAGAATTTGTTCCCCCATGTCGAAAGTGCATTGAACGTGAATCTGCTAATTCTTCACCTGAATGTTCAAATGCTTCAAATGTTACAAATTTGTCACCTGTCTCTGCTATCACAATTTCCTCATCTGAGGACATTGCTAGTACTACTAATGATGCAGGGCTGAAGGAATTATACATGATAGACATGTACAAAAGTCTCAAAGGGCATCAGATTCTTTGTGATGTGCTCAAAAAGCAGATCCTCAACAGAAACCCTAGGAAAGAGGGTATTGCCTTTGAGAGGAAACTCAATGCTGATGGAACATATTGGAAACCTGAGCAGTACCCCGAAACCTCATGGGTTGCTGCAAAGGGACCTCCAGTTGATCCATCTAACTTATCTGGCTTTACATGTGAATCTTCTCATTCCTCTGATGAGTCATTTGACTCCAACTATAAACTGTTCAAAAATTAGAATAGTGAAGTATTTGCTAGATATGTTGGCACTAACTGCAGGAATGGTTCACCTATGAAGAAAATCTGGGTTCCCAAAAGTTATCTTGAAAGTCTTCAGGTGAATGTCCTCATGACACCACCTGTGAAGAACAGGAACCCCAGATCTAATTCTTCATATGGACCTAATTCTTCACGTGGATCAAATTCCTCAAATGGATCAAAGTCCTCATATGATCATCATCGTGCTAACCTTTCTATTTTGCAGGGTAGAGCTAAGGGCTATGAATATGCGCATTATTCTTCAAATCATTATGTTCATAAGTCCTCGAAGAGTTTCTCTGCTTATTCATATGCTTACCCTAACCCCTCTTATGTGAAACGAAGCGGACTAGCTTCTATGCCACCTTTCTCATATGGTGCTCGCAGAGTTTTGAACTCTTTGCCACCCCTTCAGATGTGGGTGGTGAAGAAAAAGAACTAATCTCTTATGCAGAGTCAGGTCTCCAGACGTGCTCAAAACGTCTGAAGAATTTGCTGGAGACCTGAACTATGCCTGAAAGGACGCAGGCTAATCATGAAGAAATGAATTTTCATTTCTCACGTCCTCATACTGTTTATCTGTGCTATTGCTTGATGAAAGTGAACTGATGATATCTATGTCATATTCTTCACTGATGAAGTATATGAGTCCGTAAGTTGCACTAATTCATCTGCAGGATGATCAGCCAAAAGAAAACGAGTGGGTCCTCGATAGTGGATGTACAAACCACATGACAGGTGAGAAGAATCTATTGATGGATCCTCCTTTATCACCGTCACATCTGAAGCATATCATCTTTGCTGACAAAGGCAAAAGTCAGGTATTGGGTCTAGGTAAGGTTGCGATCTCAAAGGATCGACACATGGACAAAGTCATGCTTGTCGAGTCCTTAGGATACAACCTCATGTCTGTCTCAATGCTTTGTGATCTCGATATGGTTGTTGTCTTTGGAAGATATCGTTGTGTTGTGATCATGGAAGCTGACCATTCCAAAGTCTTCGAAGGCTTTAGGGGAGGAGATCTATATATTGTTGATTTCTCTACAGGACCACAACTAGCTGTGTGCTTACTTGCAAAAGCTTCAGAAGGCTGACTATGGCATCGACGACTTGGTCATGCTGGCATGAGGAATCTGCATACGCTTGCGAAGAAGAAGCATGTCATTGGCATTGAGAATGTCAAATTCCTCAAGGATCACTTATGCGGAGCTTGTGAAGCTGGAAAGATGACAAAGGCCAAGCATCCAGCGAAGACTATCATGACCACCACTCGACCATTTGAATTGCTTCACATGGATCTTTTCGGTCCTAATCATTATTCTGCTATTTCAAATGATGCATCTCTATATGGCTTTGTTATTGTTGATGACTATTCTCGTTACACATGGGTACACATTGTCACTTACAAACATGAAGTGCAGGAAATCTTCAAACGATTTTCCTCGAGGGCTTCAACCAACTTTGGTGTGAAAATCAAGCACATCAGAACTGACAATGGGACCGAGTTCAAGAATTCCGATCTTGATGGCTATCTTGATGAACTTGGTATTACTCATGAGTTATCTGCTCCTTATACTCCTCAGCAGAATGGCGTCGTGGAGCGCAAGAACAGAACCCTCACTGAAATGGCTCGCACTATGCTTGATGAATACAAGACGCCTTGTCGCTTCTGGATTGAGGCAATTGATACTACGTGCCACGTCATCTACATGATTTGTGACGCTCAGATAATTACGCTACAGTAATCACACGTTAATGATGCCACGTCACCTCAGTTACTGTTGTTGATCTCGCAATGGTTCAAAAACGATTCAAAGTCAAATTCAAAATATGTCAAACAACAAAAGTTTTCAAACATTAAAACAAGAATGTTCGGAGTGGGCCAAATAATGTATAATTAGTAATGGTGGAGAAACCACATTGTTACAAAAGGTTTAAATGCAATTAGGTAATTAAAACAGTAGTTAAAACAATTAAATAAATACATATTGGATTTTATTAAATATTAAACTATTTTGTTTTGGGTAAATAATTGTTGTGGCAGTAGTATGATTATAAATGCAGGTTTAGGTACTAGCGGTAATTTTTATAAAACAGAAACTTAGAGGAAACTAAAAATAAATACAAAAGGAAAAAAATAAAAAGAAAAAGAAAAAGAAAAG
>NC_041387.1:594866259-594874125 GCF_002162155.2 Triticum dicoccoides | reverse complement strand
GGCTCGCCGTCGCCCAGGAACCCCATCGCCAGCCGGCGCTGGCCCCGCCCCTCTCGGACTCCTCCGCACCCCTCCTCTCCCTCGTGCGGCATCGCCTGAAGCCACGGCCTCGCCAATCACCGACCCCGACGCCGCGCCCCATCGCTCGCCGTCGCCACCCCGTCGCCGTTGGACCTCGTCATCCACGTCCTCAGCCCGACGACCGCGCACGTCACCGCCCTCGCCGGATTCGTCAAGCCCCTCCTCGCCGGACTGCCTCCTCCACGAAACATTGTCTCCGACCTCCTCCCCAAGCACCGCTGCCCGAACCCCTACAACCCCGGTGAGGCCCTCGGTCTCTCGTCCTCTTCCCGCACTCGCCGTCCGCCCGATGCTACCCCGTGGCCGTGGCCTCCTCCCCGCGCTGCGACTGGACCGACGTCTCGCGCGCGCCCACCGTGGGCGCGCCTCGCACGCGCCCCTCCCCGTGAGCGCCCACCGTGGCAGCCTCCCCTGCTCTGCTGCCCCTCGCCTTCGACGCCCCGCCGCTTACCCGGGCCGTGCCCTACCCCCCCGCTGCAGCCGCCCAACCGTCGGTGCCGCCGGCCGTGCGCCCCCCTGCGGCCTTGTTCCGCTGCATCCTCCTGCGGGCGAGCGCCCGTTCAGGTGCGTCTGCGCCCGCCCCGTTTCACCAGCGCCCGAACCCGCTATGTCCCTTAGGGCCTATGACATGTGGGGCCTAGCCACCAGAACGATTATATATATATATATATAAAGAGATTTAAAAAAAGAATAATACTAAAAATAAATGCAATTAACTAATTAATTAATTTAATTAATTAATTAATCATAATTAGATTAATCTAATCACTAATTAACCTAATTAACTTTTAGTTAACTAATCAGTCAATGACAGCCGGGACCCATGCGTCTATTTAACCAATCAACACCTCTGTTGACTGCTGATGTCATGCTGATGCAATAATACTAATTTCGAATTAATTTAATGATAATAAATTAGAAAATGATTTTAAAACTTTAAAAATTAATAATAAATAAACCGTCGCTCGAATGAAAAAACTTTGTACATGAAAGTTGCTCAGAACGACGAGGCGAATCCAGATACGCAACCCGTTTGTCCGCCACGTGTCCCTAGCATAGTGAACCTGCAACATTTCACCTCCGGTTCATCTGTCCAAAAATGCGAAACACCGGGGATACTTTCCCGGATGTTTCCCCCTTTCGCCGGTATCACCTACTACCGCGTTAGGGCACACCGAACACCGCGTATTGCCTTGTTACGCTTTGTGATGCTTTGATTGCTCTGTTATTTATTGTGTTCCCTCTCCGTTACTTCTTTCTGATAGACCCCAAGACTGCGAGCGACCCCCAGTTCGACTACGGTGTTGACGACTCGTCCTTCTTGCCAGAGCAACCAGGCAAGCCCCCCCTTTGATCACCAGATATCGCCTATTCTTCTCTATACTACTTGCATTAGAGTAGTGTAGCATGTTACTGTTCGGTTACTCCTATTCTGTTGCATAGCCTGTCATTGTTGCTACAATCATTGATACCTTAGCTGCAATCCTAAATGCCTAGTATAGGATGCTAGTTTATCATCATTGGCCCTACATTCTTGTTAGTCTGCCTTGCTATACTATCGGGCCGTGATCACTTGGGAGGTGATCACGGGTATATACTATACATACATATCCTATACAGATGGTGACTAAAGTCGGGTCAGCTCATTGAGTACCCGCAAGTGGTTCCAATGTGGGAGCTGGAAGGACAGGTGGCTCCATCCCGGTAGAGGTGGGCCTGGGTTCCCGACGGCCCCTGACTGTTACTTTGTGGCGGAGCGACAGGGCAGGTTGAGGCCACCTAAAAGACAGGTGGGCCTGGCCCTGGTCGGCGTTCGTGGATACTTAACACGCTTAACGAGATCCTGGTATTTGATCTGAGTCTGGCTACTGGCCTATACGCACTAACCAACTACGCGGGAACAGTTATGGGCACTCGACGTCGTGGTATCAGCCGAAGCCTTCTTGACATCAGCGACGGAGTGGTGCGCGCCGGATTGGATTGGAAAGTCTGCTCTTGTATTAGGGAGGCTAGGTCTGCTTCCGGCCGCCCTCGCAACGTGCAGGTGTGCAATGGGCGATGGGCCCAGACCCCTGTACGCATAGGATTTAGACCGGCGTGCTGACCTCTTTTTGTGCCTAGGTGGGGCTGCGACGTGTTGATCTTTCGAGGCCGGGCATGACCCAGTAAAGTGTGTCCGGCCAAATAGGATCGAGCGTGTTGGGTTATGTGGTGCACCCCTGCAGGGAAGTTAATCTATTCGAATAGTCGTGATCTTCGGTAACAGGACGACTTGGAGTTGTACCTTGACCTTATGACAACTAGAACCGGATACTTAATAAAACACACCCTTCCAAGTACCAGATACAACCCGGTGATCTCTCTCTAACAGGGCGACGAGGAGAGGATCGCCGGGTAGGATTATGCTATGCGATGCTACTTGGAGGACTTCAGTCTACTCTCTTCTACATGCTGCAAGACGGAGGCTGCCAGAAGCGTAGTCTTCGACAGGATTAGCTATCCCCCTCTTATTCTGGCATTCTGCAGTTCAGTCCACCGATATGGCCCTTTACACATATACCCATGCATATGTAGTGTAGCTCCTTGCTTGCGAGTACTTTGGATGAGTACTCACGGTTGCTTTTCTCCCTCTTTTCCCCTTTCCCTTTTACCTGATTTTCGCAACCAGATGCTGGAGCCCTGGAGCCAGACGCCACCATCGACGATGATTCCTACTACACTGGAGGTGCCTACTACTACGTGCAGGCCGCTGACGACAACCAGGAGTAGTTTAGGAGGATCCCAGGCAGGAGGCATGCGCCTCTTTCAATCTGTATCCAGTTTGTGCTAGCCTTCTTAAGGCAATCTTGTTTAAACTTATGTCTGTACTCAGATATTGTTGCTTCCGCTGACTCGTCTATGATCGAGCACTTGTATTCGAGCCCTCGAGGCCCCTGGCTTGTATTATGATGCTTGTATGACTTATTTATGTTTTAGAGTTGTGTTGTGATATCTTCACGTGAGTCCCTGATCTTGATCGTACACATTTGCGTGCATGATTAGTGTACGATTGAATCGGGGGCGTCACAAGTTGGTATCAGAGCCGACTGCCTGTAGGAATCCCCCTTCCACACTCTTTGGCCGAAGTCGAGTCTAGACTTTACAGAACTTTTACTAACATGGTTGTGCGGCTTACGGCCCCACGTTGCCATTGGGTGGTATTAGGATCTTTTATTCCTCATCTATACTCCGGGATTCTGATCTCTCTTCTATTCGGGTTAAATGATTTTACCAACGCTAACTCTAGGTTCTCGTAATTACTTCTTCCCGGAGAGCACCTCACTCCAGATGATTACTTGGTGCACCGAAGGATTCCGAAGAGATGTTCTCTCAAGACTTTATGCTCACCTCTTGTTGCTATTCCCTGCCACTGTTATATTATTATAGATAACTACATGCACTTTTCCTTTCAATCCCGTTGATCTTGTTATTACAAGATACCCCATAATTCTCTCTATTGTTTCGAGAATACTTTATGCCTACTACCTTGCAGTTCTTGCCACATGAATACCCCCTACGGATAATTCCTCGCACTTACCGAGTATCCGCTCAACCCCACTGATCAAGTGTTTTGCAAAAGACTTCGAAATACCATTTGATCTTCTGAAATTCCTGAGCAGCCTATTGCTCTTGAAATTCTTACTTTCTTTTATGGTTAATCCCATAAGTCTCGTAATCCTATTGTCATCCCTTGACTTTATCATTTTAAGTCTGTTGATTCAATATGTTGAGGATGCTCGCATTCCTCAGTCGAATCCTAGAATTCATCCTTCCGGCTCAATGTCAGTTTGGACATGAGTTGGTTCTCAACCAATTAAATTGTCGTCGATTGTACCCCTAAGTCTATTCAGCTTATCCATCCTTAATCAGAGCGTTTGTTTCTGATCCCTTGAATTTGAAATCATAATTCCTTTGCATTGAGCTTTGAATTATCCAGTTACTTCTATAATCCAATGCCTTCGCATTGTTTCTTCCTCTGGTTGTGTGCCAGTACTCACATCAGCTTCGCTATGGACCGTCGGATCCTTTGTTGAAATATCATCCGACAGTGTTCTTCGTATACAAAACCTCAAGAAGTTCTTTCCCTGATACATAATGCCTTCGGTTAATTGTATCCTTTGTTTTGTCAACCATGCTCTACTTTTGAGCTTGTGTTATTTACTCCTGAAGTTCATGGTATATGTTCTAAGAAGCCCCGATGGCTTGAACCTATGCCTTCCTTAATATGTGTGAACTCGAAAGTTTTCACGAGTCATTCTCTTCTGGTATTTTACCAAGATAGAATTTCAACACTAAAACTTCATCAAACGCGAGAAGAAAATGAAAGGTTATGCGTTGGAGAAGTGGGAGTCAACCTTGAACTTTGTGTTCATGCCCATAGACACGATGTAGATCTTCTCGTCGAAGCTTCGTTTAAAATTAATTATTCCCTTGGTATAAGTTCATCTTATATCTGGGATATGGCCTTTTCCAATCGTGGTTCCGACCATGTTCTCCTTTAAATACCATTTCTCGTGCAAGTTTAAGCACTTGTCTTCTGCAGAGCAATACCCCACTCCAACCTCTACTTTGATCTGTCATCGAGTATTACGCCCTGGTATCTCGAGATTATCATGGAACTGCATAACCTCTTATGAGTTCTTCATCAAGTACTACATTCTCAAGGATTCCAATTTTTCACGGGCTCTGAGTTATTAAACACTCCAAGACACCGATAACTGAACCGAGTCCGCACTACGGTTCAACAACTCTTCAGTAATCTTCTTTAAGTATGAGTTTGTACCTGATCATGTCATTCCTAGCCAGCTCTGCTATATCTATTCGTGTTGATTTTAACTGTGCTACCTGGTCCGTCTTCCCGTAGCAAAATTTGCGACGATAGCTAAGCTTACGTCGATTATCCTCGTCATACCCTTTCACCTTAAACCACAAGCTTGAGTTCGAGTTTGTGTCGTAACTATGGTACCAATAACCTCTTGCTTCGTCATTCCTCTGACTTGATGTCGTTGCTGATTGATTACATCTTCATGAAATCTCTCGACAAATGTGTCGTGATCATCATCAACCTTATGAGCTCTTCCAGGATATCAACCGGATTCATGAAGAGAAATGCCATCCTTGCCCTCGATGAGTTGTGTTATCATCGGCCACTTTATTGCCTTCCCGCCAACACAAACGTGTTTGTGTTTTGTGTTATACCTTGAGTTCCTTGCTATCCAGCATTTATTCTTCCTTACCTTGGAGTGTTACCATCTTTTATGTCAAGAATGTCGTGAGGATTACTCCACCTCTTAAGAATTCTTGGTATAGTGATACTTCTCACCATCATCATTCTTTCTTGGTCCTCATGTTGATTCCAACCGGGGTACCAACAGGTGAACGGTGTTGTTTGGATTTTGCACTTCTAGCAACCCTATTGCTTCGAAGTTAATGGTCGGTCGTTCATTCTTAGACTATTAATTATTGAATCACCATTCTGACATTGGTCGTGCAACCCAACCCATATTTCGGGCGCACCTTTCAACCAATGTTTAATTGTGTATGTTTTCCTCGAGCTTACTTCCTTATATCATTTGATATGACAAATGTTATCTCCTTATCCACATAATTGTGGAGATCCATCTTTTGGATACCTCGATGAATTATCGCTGAGTCCATCAGTCACCTCCTCATCCTCTTCTTGATTTAATGATGAACTCTTGTTTCGGAACTCGCTTCCATAGTTCATTTCCCGAGAATCTTGCAATGTCATTTCATCGATTTGTGTTGCACCTTTTCTCCTCGGACATCCTGAGTCTGAGGTATCATGACACCAAGCGGATCTGAATCTCGGTCAGATATGATGGTTGGGACAACTTTCCAGGAGTTATGATGTTGGTCCTTTGATGACCCAGTATTATGATGTCATGCCTAGCCCCCCTGGCTGGAGGACCTATCATTATAATTTCTTTTTCAAGGATAACTATTCTTCCATGAGGAAATAGTAAGACTTATTCTACAAGTTGTTCCTGATGGATCCTTTGTGTTTCCAAAGTCTAATCTTCACCTGATGACCATGTCAATGCTATTTTGAAGCATGTCTGTGGTACTCCGAATTTCAATAAGAACATTTGAAGCATAATGCTAAACTTTCTTTATCAATTATCCAAACACCGTTGTATGTGTAATGGCATGAAATTTCTCTCCCCTTACCTAAAGAGTTTTCTACATTATATCATGTCATGGATATCATGTTCTGCTTGTCCTTGGGAAGGATATACCCTTGAAATATGTGTTTAAACACATTTTCCTTTCCATTGTTCTGCTTAAACCTCATAATCATATTTTCCTCTCCATTGTTTGGTTTAACCTTTCTTGTGATCTATATGATCTAAGCAGTAATATTCTCCTGCTTTTGTAAACACCTCAGTGTACAATTCTGTCAGAAGGACCCTGTTACTTTTGATTGATGACATTCCGGTAACCACCGATGGACGAGAACTTTGCCTACTGGTCCGCCTCATTCAACGAGCAGGAAAATGGTTCTCTTCGTCCCCCGCCCTTGGTACCGATGTTGTTGCCGACATAACTGACAGGCTATCCTCTGATATGACTTGTTATCATGTCCGTACTAGATGACAGCACCCTTCCTACTTTTAACTGCATGGTGGGCCCATAACCCACCGTTCCACAGGATCAAAAACTGACTCCACTGTAAACCCCCTGTTCCTAAGGTTATTCCTCGCGCGTGGCCTCGTAAGTAATTCATGAGCCACCTTCTGTGAGATCATCAATTCTGTTAGACCCAACACTTATTCCCATAGGTCTTAACCACTCTCACATTCCGATTCAGGCAACGAACGGTTGCCTATCTGCTTGGAACTTCTATTTACACCTTCTTACTCTACTCTCGATGACTTTCTTGAATGCCAACTCGAGAGGTGCCTCTATACCTCATTCACCGAGATAGCCCCTAGGTACCTAACGTGTGTTGAACTCTGTCCTTCCTGAGTTTTTCCACTTAACTTTCCCTAAGTACGACGAAGATCCTGAAGAAAGGGTGACGGCTTCGTCATGATGAGTTGAAGCAGAGAAATGAAGACAACAATGTAATGGATTGACCTCTTCGAGAAGAGCAGCCAAGACTGAGTAGAATCGTTAGAATTTCGTAACCAGATCCCTTCCCCCTTATAACCGCTCCTAAATCTCGGGACGAGATTTCTTGTAGTGGAGGAGAATTGTGACGCCCGGATAATTAAGCTACAGTAATCACACGTTAATGATGCCACATCACCTTGGTTACTGTTGTTGATCTCGCAATGGTTCAAAAATGATTCAAAGTCAAATTCAAAATATGTCAAACAACAAAAGTTTTCAAACATTAAAACAAGAATGTTCGGAGTGGGCCAAATAATGTATAATTAGTAATGGTGGAGAAACCACATTGTAACAAAAGGTTTAAATGCAATTAGGTAATTAAAATAGTAGTTAAAACAATTAAATAAATACATATTGGATTTTATTAAATATTAAACTATTTTGTTTTGGGGAAATAATTGCTATGGCAGTAGTATGATTATAAATGCAGGTTTAGGTACTAGCGGTAATTTTTATAAAACAGAAACTTAGAGGAAACTAAAAATAAATAGAAAAGGAAAGAAATAAAAAGAAAAAGAAAAAGAAAAGACCCCCCCCCCCAGGCCAACTGACCCAACCGGCCGGCCCAGATGGTCACTTCAGCCGACCCAACCCCCACGCCCCCATTAA
>NC_041387.1:594865372-594865916 GCF_002162155.2 Triticum dicoccoides | reverse complement strand
GGGCTCGGGCTCACCGTCGCCCAGGAACCCCATCGCCAGCCGGCGCCGGCCCCGCCCCTCTCGGACTCCTCCGCACCCCTCCTCTCCCTCGTGCGGCATCGCCTGAAGCCGCGGCCTCGCCAATCACTGACCCCGACGCCGCGCCCCATCGCTCGCCGCCGCCACCCCGTCGCCGTTGGACCTCGTCGTCCACGTCCTCAGCCCGACAACCGCGCACGTCACCGCCCTCGCCGGATTCGTCAAGCCCCTCCTCGCCGGACTTCCTCCTCCACGAAACGTCGTCTCCGACCTCCTCCCCAAGCACCGCTGCCCGAACCCCTACAACCCCGGTGAGGCCCTCGGTCTCTCGTCCTCTCCCCGCACTCGCCGTCCGCCCGATGCTACCCCGTGGCCGTGGCCTCCTCCTCGCGCCGCGACTGGACCGACGTCTCGCGCGCGCCCACCGTCGCCGCGCCTCGCACGCGCCCCTCCCCGTGAGCGCCCACCGTGGCAGCCTCCCCTGCTCTGCTGCCCCTCGCCTTCGACGCCCCGCCGCTTGCCCGGG
>NC_041387.1:594770725-594864993 GCF_002162155.2 Triticum dicoccoides | reverse complement strand
CCCCCGCTGCAGCCGCCCAACCGTCGGTGCCGCCGGCCGCGCACCCCCCTGCGGCCTTGTTCCGCTGCATCCTCCTACGGGCGAGCGCCCGTTCAGGTGCGTCTGCGCCCGCCCCGTTTCACCAGCGCCCGAACCCGCTATGTCCCTTAGGGCCTATGACATGTGGAGCCTAGCCCCCAGAACGATTATATATATATATATATATATATATATATATAATAGATTAAAAAAGGAATAATACTAAAAATAAATGCAATTAACTAATTAATTAATTTAATTAATTAAGTAATCATGATTAGATTAATCTAATCACTAATTAACCTAATTAACTGTTAGTTAACTAATCAGTCAATGACAGCCGGGACCCATGCGTCTGTTTGACCAGTCAACACCTTTGTTGACTGCTGATGTCATGCTGATGCAATAATACTAATTTCGAATTAATTTAATGATAATAAATTATAAAATGATTTTAAAACTTTAAAAATTAATAATAAATAAACCGTCGCTCGGATGACAAAACTTTGTACATGAAAGTTGCTCAGAACGACAAGACGAATCCAGATATGCAGCCCGTTTGTCCGCCACGTGTCCCTAGCATAGTGAACCTGCAACATTTCACCTCCGGTTCATCTGTCCGAAAATGCGAAACACCAGGGATACTTTCCCAGATGTTTCCCCCTTTCGCCGGTATCACCTACTACCGCGTTAGGGCACACCGAACACAGCGTATTGCCTTGTTACGCTTTGTGATGCTTTGATTGCTCTGTTATTTATTGTGTTCCCTCTCTGTTACTTCTTTCTGATAGACCCCGAGACTGCCGGCGACCCCCAGTTCGACTACGGTGTTGACGACTCGTCCTTCTTGCCAGAGCAACCAGGCAAGCCCCCCTTTGATCACCAGATATCGCCTATTCTTCTCTATACTGCTTGCATTAGAGTAGTGTAGCATGTTACTGTTCGGTTACTCCTATTCTGTTGCAGAGCCTGTCATTGTTGCTACAGTCATTGATACCTTACCTGCAATCCTAAATGCCTAGTATAGGATGCTAGTTTATCATCATTGGCCCTACATTCTTGTTAGTCTGCCTTGCTATACTATCGGGCCGTGATCACTCGGGAGGTGATCACGGGTATATACTATACATACATATCCTATACAGATGGTGACTAAAGTCGGGTCAGCTCGTTGAGTACCCGCAAGTGGTTCCGATGTGGGGGCTGGAAGGACAGGTGGCTCCATCCCGGTAGAGGTGGGCCTGGGTTCCTGACGGCCCCTGACTGTTACTTTATGGCGGAGCGACAGGGCAGGTTGAGACCACCAAGGAGACAGGTGGGCCTGGCCCTGGTCGGCGTTCGCGGATACTTAACATGCTTAACGAGAACTTGGTATTTGATCTGAGTCTGGCTATTGGCCTATACGCACTAACCAACTACGCGGGAACAGTTATGGGCACTCGACGTCGTGGTATCAGCCGAAGCCTTCTTGACGTCAGCGACAGAGCGGCGCGCGCCGGATTGGATTGGAACGCCTGCTCTTGTATTAGGGAGGCTAGGTCTGCTTCCGGCCACCCTCGCAACGTGCAGGTGTGCAATGGGCGATGGGCCCAGACCCCTGTGCGCATAGGATTTAGACCGGCGTGCTGACCTCTCTGTTGTGCCTAGGTGGGGCTGCGACGTGTTGATCTTCCGAGGCCGGGCATGACCCAGTAAAGTGTGTTCGGCCAAATGGGATCGAGCGTGTTGGGTTATGTGGTGCACCCCTGCAGGGAAGTTAATCTATTCGAATAGTCGTGATCTTCGGTAACAGGACGACTTGGAGTTGTACCTTGACCTTATGACAACTAGAACTGGATACTTAATAAAACACACCCTTCCAAGTGCCAAATATAACCCGGTGATCTCTCTCTAACAGGGCGATGAGGAGAGGATCGCCGGGTAGGATTATGCTATGCGATGCTACTTGGAGGACTTCAGTCTACTCTCTTCTACATGCTGCAAGACGGAGGCTGCCAGAAGCGTAGTCTTCGACAGGATTAGCTATCCCCCTCTTATTCTGGCATTCTGCAGTTCAGTCCACCGATATGGCCCTTTACACATATACCCATGCATATGTAGTGTAGATCCTTGCTTGCGAGTACTTTGGATGAGTACTCACGGTTGCTTTTCTCCCTCTTTTCCCCTTTCCCTTTTACCTGGTTGTCGCAACCAGATGCTGGAGCCCTGGAGCTAGACGCCACCATCGACGATGATTCCTACTACACTGGAGGTGCCTACTACTACGTGCAGGCCACTAACGACGACCAGGAGTAGTTTAGGAGGATCCCAGGCAGGAGGCCTGCGCCTCTTTCGATCTGTATCCAGTTTGTGCTAGCCTTCTTAAGGCAATCTTGTTTAAACTTATGTCTGTACTCAGATATTGTTGGTTCCGCTGACTCGTCTATGATTGAGCACTTGTATTCGAGCCCTCGAGTCCCCTGGCTTGTATTATGATGCTTGTATGACTTATTTATGTTTTAGAGTTGTGTTGTGATATCTTCACGTGAGTCTCTGATCTTGATCGTACACATTTGCGTGCATGATTAGTGTACGATTGAATCGGGGGCGTCACAGGATTCTATCAAGTTCAAGGCTACTGAGGATGTCATTCCTACCGAAGAAACTGCTGAAGAATTCATTCCTGATTGTGATGATTACCGAGCTGGCGCACCTGAAGAAAATGGTGCTGAAGAAAATGTTCCTGAAGGGAATGCTGATCAAATTCCTCGAAGACAACCCACTCATCCTCGCATCGCTAATGAAGTGCAAATTGAGAAGATCATTGATGAAATTGATGCTCCAGGTCCTCTCACTCACTCAAAATCTTCACATTTATCTAACTTTTGTGGGCACTTTGCTTTTGTCTCTATCATAGAGCCCACTAAGGTAGATGAAGCATTTCTGGAGCCTGAGTGGATTCAGGCTATGCAAGAAGAATTACATCAGTTCGAGCTCAACAATGTCTGGGAACTGGTCAAACGTCCGGATCCTCGCGAGCACAACATCATTGGCACAAAGTGGATCCACCGCAACAAGCAAGATGAAAATGGCCTTGTGGTGAGGAATAAGGCATGGCTTGTACCTCAAGGCTACATACAGGTTGAAGGAATTGATTTCGATGAAACTTTTGCACCTATTGCTAGACTTGAGGCTATTCGCATATTACTTGCTTACGCTAACCATCATAATATTATCTTACAACAAATGGATGTGAAAAGTGCATTCCTCAATGGTAAGATTGAGGAAGAAGTATATGTTGCTCAGCCCCCAAGTTTTGAAGATCCAAAGAATCCCGACAAAGTCTTCAGACTCAACAAGGCCTTGTATGGCCTCAAGCAAGCCCCTCAGGCGTGGTATGACACTTTGAAGGAATTCTTCATGAAGAATGGCTTCAAACCCGGTTCACTCGACCCAACTCTTTTCACTAAATCTTATGATGGTGAAGTGTTTGTGTGCCAAATATATGTTGATGATATTATCTTTGGCTGTACTGACCAACGTTATAGTGATGAATTTGCCTATATGATGAGTGAAGAATATCAAATGTCTATGATGGGAGAGTTGAAATTCTTTTTAGGTCTTCAAATTCGTCAACTACGCAATGGTATATTCATATCGCAGGAGAAATACCTCAAAGAAGTATTGAGGAAATTCGGCATGAAAGATTGCAAAGGGGTCAAAATTCCAATGCCCACAAATGGCCATCTATGCACTGATGAAAATGGTCAAGACTTCGATCAAAAGGTATACCGCTCCATGATTGGCTCTTTATTGTACCTATGTGCATCTAGGCCAGATATTATGCTTAGTGTTTGCATGTGTGCCCGATTTCAAGCTACACCGAAGGAATCACACCATAAGGCTATGAAGCATATTCTTCGATATCTAGCTCACACACCAACACTTGGATTATGGTATCCCAAGGGCTCTTCATTTGATCCCGTTGGATATTCAGACTCTGACTATGTTGGTGATCGCGTGGACCGCAAGTCAACGTCAGGCACATGCCATTTCCTCGGACGATCTTTGGTCTGTTGGTCCTCGAAGAAACAGAACCGCGTATCTCTCTCCACTGCAGAAGCTGAGTACATTGCTGCTGGATCATGCTGTGCTCAATTATTATGGATGAAGCAAACTCTCAAGGACTATGGAATCAACATGAAGAATGTGCCTCTCTACTGCGACAATGAGAGCGCTATCAAGATTTCTCGCAACCCAGTTCAGCACTCGAAGACAAAGCACATCCAGATTCGTCATCATTTTCTTCGCGATCATGTGTTGAAGGGCGATATCTCCATCTGCCATGCAAGAACTGAAGATCAGCTGGCCGATATTTTCACTAAGCCCTTGGATGAGAAGAGATTTAGCAAGTTGCGGTGTGAGCTAAATATCCTAGAATCTTTGAATGTTCTCTGAAATGGACACTCATCCTAACACTTATGCTGACTTGATGACTTAGATGCGCAACACACGAAGTAACGTTTTTCTTAAATCAATGAAGACTAACCCTCTAAGTGTGAAGAAATTAATGAAGAAATTGACTCTCAGAGCCCTACGACAATTGTACGCGGTGTCTGAAGCCAACTTTCTTATACAGTGGGTTACGCCACCACAAAAGTTGAAAATCTTCAAATTTGAGTTTTTCCTCGGTTTTGGAAATTCCTCAGTTTTTCAAATTCTTCAACTTTCAAGTCTTCACTATTTCTGTCGTTTGTCTTCAGTTGAATATATATATATATATGTGTGTGTGTGTGTGTGTGTGTGTGTGTGTGTGTGTGTGTGAGTTTATGTCCTCTACAACATTCACTTATTGCTATTTCTTCAAGTTGACTTTTTAGCTAAGTGAATGTGATCGGACCCTTCCCCCTCTATGCTAAAATCAACCCAGTCTATTCACAAATTCTTCATGTGCGTTCTGATTTGAAACTCGTTCAAGATCTTCACTGAGTCCTTGACAGCTGAAGAAATTGCGAACGGTAACTTAAAACTTATCTTATCTAAATTTTCGGCTTTGCCGCTCAAACCGTTCTGCTTCTCACGACAAATACTTATCTATTCACCCACAATCCTACACGATCGCCACCTCACAGTACGTGGGTGACACATGTCACATGAATAAGAAGAGCCAGGGGCACGTTCGTCCGAAATCCTCGGGCACACAGTTTTTCACCGCCGCTATAAATACCCATGTCTTCTCCTCACTTCACTTTTACTCCGCTCGACCTCTCTCTCCCGCTCGAGCTTCCCAAACCCTAGCGCTGCCGCTACTTCATCGTCGCCAGTGAGGAAGAGCTTCATTGCCTCGACCTCGTCGCCATCATACTCGCGCCGGTCGCGGATTTCTTCACTCCGCCGCCGCCGTAGCCGTCTTCCTCTGCCGAGTTAGGGCATGGAAGATCTGAACGGACGAACTTCACCTTAGTACTTCTCAGTTCATCGTGTTCTTCACTTCGGGTAATTAAAAGTTACTTTTATTGCCCATTTTGATTCATGAGTTTTTCTAAAAATCTTCAAAGGTGTTTATTCTTCAAATCTTCACACACTAAACAGCTCACATGTTATCTGTTCTTGATCTGTTTCTCTAAGCAATGATTTTCTTCAAGATTCCTCAATTGTGTGGATTTTCAAATCTGTACAACTCTGGAACCTAAGATAAAGAATGCTTAGAGAAATTCTTCAAGACTCATCAGTCAAATTCCTCAAACCTATTCTTTTAAAGAATCTTTTGAGAATGCATATGACCTCTCCAAATTCCTCGCAACTATACTCTGTTCACAGGTACAAATGTCTGCTGCTGAATCACTAGGTTCTCATCAACTTAACTCATTTGCAGCGTTCCTCGAAGAAAAGTTGCATACATCTTCAGAAAATTCAGTTGTTAATCCTCAACTGAAGAAAATGGCTGACAAGAAGCCACGGAAGGGAGGAAAAAGGTCTGAGGTTAACACAACATTTGAAATCCCTGAGGATATATATGCTGGATATTACACTCCAGATGGGGCCAAGTTTGGCAAGGTGGACAAGAATCAGCACAAAGTGCGCATACAATGAATTGAGAGGAGATGGGCACGGGAATGGAGGGAGTACAGATATGTTACTCCCAAGTACATGAAGAAATTCACGCTCAATCCTCCATGCTCAAGACCTCCATTGAGGCCTGGCCAACTGGAAGATCCCACCAGCCTCAAGCGCGGTGAGGACTATGCTACTGAATGGGCTAGGCGCCAGGCCAAACTAGCCAAGCAAGCAAAAGAAGCAGTGAGGAAATTCAATGAAGATTCTGCTGCTGCTGCTAACGCTGCTGAGGCATCTGGTAGTAAGCCCAAGAAAGCTATGCCAAAGAAGCCTGCCCACAAATCCAGTGCTTCTCCTTCAATGCCCTCACGGCCAAGCTCCTCAGCAAAGCCCTCACAGCCAATTCCTCAGTCTGCTCCTCCTCCTCCTCTGACAAAGTCTTCAACTACTTCGACAAAATCTTCGGCACATGTGCATCTTGCCACGTGCCAAAGGACTCAAGGCTTCTCTATTGCCTTAGGAGCATCTGCAAGCTCCTCAGCTGCTTGACCTTCCTCAGCTGGTCCCTCACTGCTGAAGAAAAAGGCCACTGTTGGACGAGGTATTCGACCAAGTCCTCACAAGAAGCAAGTCGCTTTCCAAGTGCCCTCTGATGATGATGAGGCGGATGATGATGAACTTGCTGAAATCATCAGAGACAGGCAAGCCAGGGCCGCTAGAGCCAAAGGCAGCAATGTGCCACTGCTATTGGATCCATAGTTGATCCTCGACTTCATTGACTTATGGCACAAGGACCCTAACATGCCTCTGCCGGAGTTGAACCTCACTCCTGGTCAAAGCCAAGTTCTCACTCACTTCATTGAGGAAGAGAAATGGAAATATGAAGAAGGACGAAGGCTGAAGAAAGCGCAATACAAGAAACAACGCTTCCTCAAGGACAATGTCCTCACTCTCACTCCAGAACAACTTCTGGCTGTACAAGCTGAAATCAAGCAACTGAGTGATGATTTCAATTGGTATCATGCAGATTGGAAGGGAGCAAAAGTATGTTTCATCAACCTGACGAAGACTTTCTCTTCAACTGCCTCTGCACCGGTGCATGTTGAAATTCCTCAGGCTGAAGAATCTGCTCAGCCCACTGAAGAACATGCCAGCACCGCTGATGTTAGTATGGCTGCTGAAGACAGTGAGAATACCAGGGCTGATGACTCCATTCCAGCCGCTGATGATATTGCCAGGGCATCCACTAGTGATGCGCCTGAGGAAAATGAACAAGCCAGGGAAACTGAAACAGTTGAGCCTGAAGAAAATGCACCTCCTGCGCCTACACCAACTCCTATCCTTCCATATGCTCTTGATGTGAAGAAGACCAAGGCTGCAGAACGTGCAGCGATGAAGAAAAGGAAGGCATCAGCTTCATCAAATTCTTCGGCTCCGAAGAAGATGAAGACTCTGATCAGTTCAATTGACAATCCAATTGATGTCGTTCCCGTCTCATCAATGCCATCAAAGGACCTTGTTCCTTATGGTGAAGAATATGAGATTCCCGAGGAATCTGATGAAGAAACTCCATCTGCTGCTTCGACAGAGCAGTTGGATGAAGAAATTGAAGTGGATGTGATCCCTTCAACCCCTGTCATTTCCTCACCTATGCTTCAGTTCACTGCTGAAGAGGCAGGTGTTGAAGAAATTGACGATGAGGATGTGGATATTGGATGTACCACTTCTGTGCTCAATGATGAATTTTGGGACAGTCAGCATCCAAACTCAGCAATGTTCACTCCTCTCCAAGATGTTCCTCAGTCCCTAGCCACTACTGAAGTACAAGTGGGATTTGATGAACCACGTGCAACCCCGTCTGTTCATGAAGACATTCCAGCCACTAGTGCTGAAGAAACTGTGAATGAAGAAGTGATGACTCAGGCTGCAGATGCAGAAGAAACTGAAATTCCTCAGCATGAGGAACCTGAGATTGCGATTCCTGAGGTGACACTGCAAATCACTGACACTCCTCAGCCAAAACCAAAGAATCCCTTCTCCAAGAAGCCAAAATTCAAGGCTGATGATTTCTTCGGCGAGCACGTATTCTTCACTGAATTCAACCCCTATGACAATGCCCGTCTTAGAAGGAAGCGTTTCTGGACTGCCAGCCAAGCCAACTTCTATTCCTCAGTTCTTTTTGACAAGGATAAAATCTTCGATCATGAGCACATTCCTCACGTGGACATGGAATCTATGCCATGCTTCACACCGGTTCTCAGTCTGCTTCACGATGCAGGCTTGCTGAATTTCTGCACTGACATCGTTGATTGGAATGAAGAGCTAATTTTTCAGTTCTACGCAACTTTGCACATCACAGGCAACGCAGTTGACATCAACTCTTGGGTGTTGGACTGGATGACTGAAAACACTCACTACAAGGCACCAGCCACTGAATTGCTTCGTGCCTTGCTAATCAGTCCTCCACTAGAAGGCACTCGCTGTCTGTATGATGAACCTGAACTTACTGATCATTATATGCAAGTGCTCATGAAGCCGCTGAAGCCAGGACAAATTCACAGGACCAAATTCCTCGTGAAGTATCTGCTCTATGTGCCAAGAACCATATACCGCATCCTGACGAAGACTATCAGCCCAATCAAAGGACACGATTCTTCTGATGAAGAAATTGTGGGGATGATGAAGAATATGCTCTTCAACATCATGCATGGTATTCCTATCAATTACCATGATTTCTTCATGAGGACTCTTGCAAATGTTGCACTTTCACCGTTTGAGCTAAAGCCTTATGCACCATGGATCATGAGATTCCTCATATCAAGGTCTTCACTCAACTACAAGGATGATACACTTAACCATGGAAGCTACTTGCCCCCAATTGAAGTCCTCAAGCGGACCATTTCCTCATCTGATGAGAAGGGCAAGTCACCAGCTGTGATCGATGAAGGCACTCGTCCATTGGATGGTCAATTCCGCAAAGCTGCATCCTATTCCACCAATGATGACTCTGCCACACATGATTCTGCTGCCAATGATCCAAAGTCAAGTCCTCAAGCTACTGCTCCTCGTGTGATGACTGACCGTGAACTGCTCATAACTCTTCACCAGAAGGTCGATCGGAATCACAAATGGGTTAAGCGTCAGTTTGGCTCTATTCTTCACAACATGACTTCCACACATAATGCAGTGAAGAAAAACCACTACTACCTCCATGAAGTGTTTGATCGCACCTGGGCTATTATGTCACATCTATATGGCAAAGAAGATCTGAAGCAAATGGGCTTCAAGGAAGACTTTGATTGGTCTGCACCTCCACCGAAGAAATTCAAGAAGGTCAAGGTTCCTTCCTTTGTGGCCAGCTCATATTGTTCATCACGCGCCACAGACGAGAATGAAGACTTGGACGACACTGCAGCAGGCCCTACAATGACTCAAGACCCTGACAACGCTGGCGCTCCTCCATCATCATGATATTCTTCAGGGGCGTTAGTCCTCAGTTTCAACCCTTTTGGTCTTCGATGACAAAGGGGGAGAAATTTGAGTTAGTCTTCAAGCGGGTCTATTTATATGGGCGTTTTTTTGCTAAGTTACAACTCTCGTTCTTCTGATGACTTTGCTAGATCGAGTTGTAATCTTAAACTCTCTGGTGGCTTGATACTTTTGCTTTGTTCTTCTGCATGCTTATTCCTCATTAATGTTAATGCACACATGCTGAATTACATCAGTCACCATATTTCATCATGCATTTCAAATTCCTCATATTATATGTAAAATGTGTGTATGAATTACAAGATATAGGGGGAGGTCTCCATGATTATACTCTTCAAGTGTGCATTGCTTCAAAAGCAAATTCCTCACGATGCACATCTTCAGGGGGAGTTCTTCTATATCTTGAAATCAAATTCCTCAATATCAGTATTTACACTTCACATGTTTATCCCCATTGAAAACTTAACCTATATTGTCATCAATCACCAAAAAGGGGGAGATCGTAAGTGCATCTAGTGCCCCTTAGTGATTTTGGTGTATTGAAGACTTATAGGTTAAGAGACTGATGCGTTTGTGAGTATAGAGAGGTCTATAAGTCTACGAGGAGTTTGATATTTATAGAGAAAATCGACCCCTAAAAATGAAGTTCTTCGACTGAAGACTTTGGATTTCTGAAGACTTTCTGAAGACTTTGAAAGTGAAGAAATTGGTGTGACCTTGAAGACTTGATACTCATTCGAGGAACATGAAGTGCGAAGACTTTTGTTTTCATAGTTTCATTTTATCTTTCTTGAGTCATAGGAAACACCGTACTGTTAAAGGGGGTCGAGGAAATACTAAGGAGAAATTTCCATGTGATGCTCAACTCAAATCCTACACCTACCAATCCCTTCGAGTGAAGCCATTGGAAATCTCGCACAGTTCAGCCATATTCTTCAGTGACAGAGACGAAGTTCTTCTGGTCTCTGAGGAATTTGTTCAGACTGAAGAGTTAGGAATTCGCCAGTATGGATTGCCTACCAAGTGAGGATCATGATAGCCCTGAGGAATTCGAACCTCAAATATTCCGACCATTGTTGTGCTATGCGCCAGCTGTCCCAAAATATCTACCCACCTAACGATCATATCAGACAAGGGCATTTATGTCTTATCATGTCGGGCTGCTCCCTAGGCTATAAATAGCCGCCCCCTACAACCACTAGTTGGTTGGCTGCTCCAAGAGAAACTGACACTTGTCATTTGAGAGCAACCCATCCTCCGAGGACTTTGAGTGAAAATCATCAAGTGAGGAAATCCCAAACCCAAACCTACAAAACCCCAAGTAATTGAGCATCACTAAAGAGATTGATCATGCATGGATCCGATGCTTGTTTCCTTTGAAGACTGTGCTTCTTCCAGATGGTTAGGCGTCAAGGTCTAGAGCATCCAAGAGGAATTGTGGATCGCTGAGTGACCGAGTTTGTGAAGGTTCGTAAGTCACCTGAAGACTTACCACGAGTGATTGGGCGAGGTATGTGTGACCTTAGCTCAAGGAGAATACGGTGAGGACTGTGTGTTCGGGACTGGGTGTCCTTGAGTTTAAATACTTAGCCGCTCCAACTAGATGTACAACTGAGACAGCAGTTGGAACTGGTCTACCAAATCATTGTCTTCGCCAAGCTTACTGGTTCTATTTCCTCAACTCTTTAAATTCCGCCTGTATGTTGTTGTGTGCCTGTTCATATCTGTTTGAAGACTTTGACTGGAGACTTTCTCAATTTCCTCAGTTCTAATTCTTCAGTCTGTTCGTCTTCTTTCTTGTGTTATCTTGTGTTTACGCTTTCTGTACTCTGTGCTTGTCTTCACTTCATCATGATGACTATGCCCTGGTTCTGTTATGTTCCTTTCTGAGTACTTATTCCGCTGCAAGTAGTTCTTCATTTAGGAATTTCCTCACCAGCAAATTCCTCAGTGAAGAATTCATAAAAATTGCCTATTCACCCCCCCTCTAGTCGATATAACGCACTTTCACTTGTAAATACAGGCTTCTCCAAAAGTCTGTATAAAACCATATGCTTTGATCAACTCATCAAAGCGTATATTCCAACTCCGAGATGCTTGCACCAGTCCATAGATGGAACGCTGGAGCTTGCACATTTTGTTAGCACCTTTAGGATTCACAAAACCTTCTGGTTGCATGATATACAACTCTTCTTTAATAAATCCAATAAGGAATGCAATTTTGACATCCATTTGCCAGATTTCATAAAATGTGGCAATTGCTAACATGACTCGAACAGAGTTTTAAGCATCGATACAAGTGAGAAAATCTCATTGTACTCAACACCTTGAACTTGTCGAAAACATTTTGCGACAATTCGAGCTTTGTAGATAGTAATACTACTATCAATGTCCGTATTCCTCTTGAAGATCCATTTATTTTCTATGGCTTGCCGATCATCGGGCAAGTCCACCAAAGTCCACACTTTGTTCTCATACATGGATCCTATCTCAGATTTCATGGCCTTCAAGCCATTTTGCGGAATCTGGGCTCATCATCCCTTCCTCATAGTTCGTAGGTTCATCATGGTCTAATAACATGACTTCTAGAATAGGATTGCCGTACCACACTGGTGCGGACTGTCGTGGAATTGTCACGTCAGATGTCCTAGCGAAAGGACTTAATCATGGAGCCATCGCAACTAGGAAGCTTGGAAGGGGTTATTAGGACAAGAGACACAAGAGGTTTATACTAGTTCGGCCCCTTACGATGAAGGTAAGGCCTACGTCTAGTTGGGTTGCTATTGCTTGACGTTTCGATGACCAGGGAGCGAGATACGCTATGCCCGGTTCTCCATGAGTTGTTTCTTACCCTCATCCACCAGCGGGTCGCCCCCTTATATACACGGGTTGGCGCCCTGCGGCTTACAGAGTCCCGGCCGGCTCATAAACAGTGTCCGGCTCGGTGACTAGTTAAATCTACCTTACGATACAAGTCATGCCATTATGGCGGTTTACTACGATGGGCCTCAAGTCGCTGGTGGGCCTTAGACCCTTTATTGAACCGCCATCTTCATGCTTGGTCTTGGGCTTCTTTCTGATGAGTCTTCTTTGCGTAATCCGGCCCCTCCTGGGTGGCTTACACAAATAGTTATATCCCCAACATTAGGCCCCAGATTGAGTTGAACTGGTTCATGTCAATCTTAAAATACCTTAAGAAATAAACCTTCAGCCTTCTGCCTGTGCAAAGGTTTTTAACCCGCCATGACGTCATCTTCTGGATCCATGTTAACCCGCCGTGACGTCATCTCCAATTAAATCCTTATTTTATCCCACTATATCTTCAACAGATCTTTTCCTTTACTAATTGTACCGAAACCCGAGGCGTCGGGGTCGCTGGATAATAATATCCAATCTCCTCATTTCTCGCACCATCCTGGTCGGCCCTTCCCTATAAATAGGCTCGACCTAGGTCTTCTTCATTTTCTCCCTCAGTCATTCGTCTTCTTCCTCTAGCTCTCTCTCTCTGCCGCTCGAGCTCCGCCGCCGCCGCCATCGTAGATCTCCTCGTCCTTGCCAACTCAGGCCGCTGCATCAACCTGATTTGACCAGAAAAACACGTCAAACCTCCGCAGCAACTCTACATCTGTAAGTTTCCTCCTTCTTGTTCCTCAGATCCGCATTAGGACCTTTGAGTTCCTCGGTGTTCTTCGTTGTTCATCAGGAACCCCTCATAGATTTCATCACCACCGCCGTTCTTGATCTTTAAGATGATATAAAACTGATGCGGTAGCTATTTCGCACCCATTTCGAATGCAAATAGACCCCTTTTCGTCGCACATAGGCCCCGTTCGAACCCTTGAGCTTCATCTGTGCCAGTCCTAGGTCTAGAAATTTTTCTTTTCAAAATAGCCGTTTGATCCAAAATAATAGTCGCAACTTATGAAACCTGTTTGTTCCACCTTTAAACGCAAAACTACCTATGTCCTCACGACTTAAGAAAATTTAACTGCCTTTGATACCTGTAGCGGCTTAAATATCACTGCATGGTTACCCATATATCATTAGGCCCCTTCTTAAGCCGCCATCTTGAATAAACTTAAAATGTTTCCCTCCGGGTTAACTCTGAACCGGAACCTCTTATTTTGTCATAGGCTTTGATTTACGTAATGGCACCCAAGGCTCCCAAAGCTCCCGTGACCTGCAACTGGGTCAAATCCACTGTTACAGATAGCACTTTGTCTGATTTTGTGAAATCCGGCCATCTACCCAAAACAAAGGAGGTCATGTCTTATCGTGCTCCTAACCTGTCAGAGGAGAAGCCTCAACCCAAAAAGGGGGAGGTAATCGTGTTTACTAATCACATGAACTGGGGCTTCGCTCCACCCGGTTCAAAATTCTTCAGGGATGTTTTGCATTTCTTTGACCTCAGACCTCAAGACATCGGGCCCAATTCCATGTCAAACATTTGCAACTTCCAAGTCTTCTACGAGGTGTACCTTGGAGAAGAGCCCAATATAGTTTTATTCAGAGAGATGTTCTATTTAAACCGGCAGAATGAACGTGCCAACAGGCCCAGTCTTGAACTCGGTGGCATCTCGATTCAGCGGCGGAGAGACTGCCTCTTTCCTTATGCTGAACTGCCGAGTCACCCAAAGGATTGGAATCAGACGTGGTTCTACTGTCAGGACACTTCTCTGGCTGAGGAAAATCCTCTGCCCGGCTTCCGCGCCCTGCGCCTTGAGTCCAACCACCCGTTGCCGGATCTAACTACTGTTGAACGTCTGCCACTTGCTCCCACCATTAGAAAAATCAAAGCTCTTTTGGGAAATGGCTTAGACGGCATCGACCTGGTCCGAGTCTGGGTTACTTGGCGAGTGCTTCCGTTAAGCCGCCGCCCCAGCTTAATGTGCACTTACTCCGGCGAGAAGGATGACCCACTGCGTCATAGCCCCGATGACTTACCAGAAGATGTGGTGGAGGCCATGATCCAATCGTTGTTGAAAGAAGGCACGGTGATTAGTAATGCCTTTGGCTTACTTCCTTTCTGCAAGAAGAACCCGGCCCCTGCTGTGGGTCACCAACCTCAATGATTACTCTTTACTATATCACATCTTGCTTTTACTCATAACCCCTTATCATTTTTCACAGGCTGATGACAACTTCTGGAAGGTCAAATATGACCATGAGGCGGCCAAACAAGCCAGAGCAGAAAAAAGAGCCAAAAGGAAAGCCGCCAAAATAGGAACTTCAAGGAAGAAGAAGCCAAGCGCTTCAAATTTATTCAAATTGGACGACACTTCTGATGATGAAGAAGAGGTAATTCTTAACTCTCCTGACTCTTTTGTCATTATTTTATTGACATTCTATCCTTTCAGGAGGATACGGGGAACAGCCAAGCGATTGACGAAGAGGTAACTATAATCTCCTCCGATTCAGAGCCTTTACCAAAGCAAAAAATCCGAAGGGTGACCCGAAAAGTAAGATTTTCACATCCTCTAGCTTATCAAGATCCTTAATTTCTTTTGAAGCAACAATAGTTTGAAAGCCGGAGGTAGACCTAGAACAACAAGGATGTAGAGCTCTCCTCTGGCTTACCTGACATAACCAGGAAGCGTCAGACTGAGGTTATCTCCGGTTTACATTCTGTTTTACCTTTGTCGGGTTTATTTTGCCAACCTCTCAATTCATCTGACTCCAATTATCAGGATACCTCTCCTTCCTCCGGCGAGTCTATGCAATCTAACATGCCGGCTTTCAAAACTGCCCCTGGGTAACTTATTTTTGTTTACCTTATGCTTTACCTTACCCATGCTTTTATACTCATCCTTCTGCCTTTGTCCACAGCGTGCAAGTGAAACCTAGTAAGAGGGCAAAAAAGAGTAAGCCGTCCCGAGACCCGGTCGTGACTGAACCGGAGCTTGGCACGACTGCTCCTGATATTTCTACCCATCAGCCGTCGCCTGAACCAGCCTATGACATTCCAGCACCAACCTCTGATCCACCCGCCGAAAATACTCTCAACAGCTCTGATAACCCGAAAGCTCCTAGCCCGGCCAAGACAATTGATCTGGACGTTGAGATTCTGAAGACTCACTCTGTTGAGCCAGGGCGACCCACTGTCCTTGCCAAGTGCTCTGCTAAGGAGGAACTTCTGGAACGCTGAAAGGCCAAGCTAGACATTGCTGACTATACTCATTTAAGTATTGGAGATATAGTCTCTGGCTATCTCAATCAAGTACATAGCAGCCATGACCTGGAAATTGACATGGTGAAGCAAATACAGCAAAAATCTGAGGTATGACTGATGCTACTTTTCCGAATCATACTTACTGTATCAACCCCCAAGTCTATTGCTTATGAATAAATATGTTGTAGACTTAGAAAACTACTTAGCACTGCTGTGTCCGGTTTAGAAAGAAGATATTTAACCCGGTTGTAACATGATACCTTAAACTTGCGATACACATTAGCCCCCAAGTGTCAAGCATCTTTGCTTGCAAAGTGCTTGAGACTTAATTTCCATGATCCGGCATTGTAAGTTAAAATTCTTCAGCATACATTAGCCCCCAAGTGTCAAGTATCTTTGCTTGCAAAGTGCTTGGGACTTAATGTTATCTTACCATAATTCTGATTATAACCCGGCATTAATGTAGGCCACCATAAGTCAATTTGAGTCGGAAACTGCTGATCTGAAGAAGCGCCTGGCAGCTCAAGAACTTGAAATTCAAAAGGCCAACTCCAAATTCGAATTCAGTGTCTCTGAACAAGAAAAATTGAAGAAGAATTTTGAGGCAGAGAAGAAAATCTGGGCTGATGAAAAGGCTTCACTGGTGACCCGGGCCGAGACGGCAGAAGCATTGCTTGCAGAAGCAACATCGGAGCTGTCTGGCTTAAAGCACCAGATATCTCAAATGGTCTCAGCAATCTTTGGTAAGTTACTCATATAAACTTTAAACCTTGCAAACCTCCTTTCAATGATTACTTCAATTGTAAACTCCGACTCACCTTATGTTTAATAATGCATGCCCTAGGAGCACAAATTTCAAGCAGAACATGTTGATCAAGCTGAAGGCGGTTTATACTCTTGTGGAGCAGCTCTACACCGGGTCACAACGTGCTCTGGCCGTTGTAGCTTTATCAGATGACGTTCCTTACCTCCTGCAAGACATGCTGAAATGGCTTGCTTCACTACCTCAATGGGTCCAAGATCTAAGGCGGGCGTCCGCAAGAGCCGGGGCTGTAGCTGCGTTGAGCCAGGCTAAAGCATGGATTCCGGAACTAGACCCGGCCGACCTCGCTCTTGGATACCCTAGTCTTAAATAAGATGGGACCGTATTTGATGAACATGACTTCACCGCCTGTGTCAAAGATATACGCCCCGTGGCTACTCTTATCGGGAACAATACTGATCTTACCAAGTATCAGCCGGGCTATGACAGCGAGAATCGGAGAATCCCAACACCTCCCTATGATGAAGCCAGCCTGATCCCTCCAACTCGTAAGCATACCTTTGCCCCTGAAGTGGATCCAACCGGTTTAATAGATGATGAAGCCGAGTTTGAAGCCTTGAGTGGCATTGACCGGGCCTCGTCAACCTTCCAGGACAAAGCAGCCGACAGAGAGGCGGAGAAGGATAACCCGGAATCTTCAAGCCCGCCAGAGGAGTGAACCGCCAGGCGTTTTATGACTTTGCAAAACAATGCTTCATTATTCAGACTCGGGGAGTCTTGTAATAGGGTAGAAAAAACCTCTCAATTTTGCCATGCCTTCGCGCATGTTTATGGCGCTTAATACTTTCGTAAGCCGCCATCACTATATATTTCCAGCTTATGTTGATCTTTCATTTTTGTGATGTTACATTTTCTTGCCTTATCCTGCATATAAAACAAGAAAAATTCCCTACGATCCTTTTGATGATCTCGCCTGCTTATATGATTTACACCATGCGGGTAAATTCAACTCCTGAAGGTTGGAACATATAATGTTCACCTGTCACTTAATAACCTGGGGTGATCAATATTAAGCCGGAAGAACAAAAAACCATCTCATAGTGCTTTCAAGAAGGTCTCAAGATAGTCAAATAATTATGTTTATGAAATATAATGGCTAACAAACAATATTCAAAGGCTTCTGATTCAATTACGATCAGTAAACCGTTCCAAAGGGGATAAGCTAAGATTCGGATACGATCATATAGCCCCCAGTGGCCTTGGCGATGCCGATCAAGTAGGTATCAACAACTATGTTCTCTTTGGTTCGAATACGGCCTATGTTTGAACAGGAAGCCCCCAAATGACAATAAGAGTTGTTTAATGACGCTGATTCGAATACGATCCACGTCAGACCCAATGGGGTTAAGCTATGATTCAAATATGATCAAGAAGCCCCCAAGTGGGTTCGGCAGTATGCCGATCAAGTGGGTATCAACAGTTATGTTCTCCTTGGTTCGAATACGACCTATGTTTGAACAGGAAGCCCCCAAGTGATCATGGCTAGATTTAGATATGATCATAAGCCGGACCAAAAGGAAAGCCGGATTCAGATATGATCCGCTCCCTGTTGGTTGTTTCCATCATCGGATAAAAAAGACATATAGACCTTTGAGGGTAAAAAAAGGATAGAGGTCCTGCTTTTTGCTTTATATAATATATACATCGTCAAAATATATACATCTTGAGAGCCGATGGCTCAAGTATAGTAAGGCCAAAGATGAGCGATATTCCATAGCCGGCGGGTCTCCTCCTCCAACTTACGTGAGTCTTTGTGTTCTCGAACATCGATGAGGTAGTATGACCCGTTGTTCAGATTCTTGCTGACCACAAAGGGTCCTTCCCAAGGAGGGGATAGCTTGTGCATATCAGACTGATCCTGGATGAGCCGGAGCACTAAGTCGCCTTCCTGAAAGGTTCTGCTTCTAACCCGGCGGCTCTGATAGCGACGAAGGTCTTGCTGGTAAATCGCCGAGCGGGCTATTGCCAAGTCTCGCTCCTCATCCAACAAGTCAAGTGCATCCTGACGAGCTTTTTCGTTATCAGCCTCAACGTAAGCCGCCACGCGGGGTGAGTCGTGCCGGATGTCACTTGGCAGGACTGCCTCTACTCCATAGACCATGAAAAAAGGTGTGTAACCCGTGGATCTGTTAGTCGTAGTGTTGATGATCCAAAGTACAGAGGGTAACTCCTCCACCCAACAACCCGGAGTCTGCTGTAAGGGGACCAAGAGCCGTGGTTTGATACCCTTCAGGATCTCCTGATTAGCTCTTTCTGCTTGACCATTGGATTGAGGATGAGCAACAGCCGAAACATCAAGCCGGATATGTTCTCGTTGACAGAACTCTTCCATGGCACGCTTGGAGAGATTAGTGCCATTATCAGTTATGATGCTGTGTGGAAAACCAAAACGAAAGATCACCTTTTTGATGAACTGAACCGCGGTGGCTGCATCACACTTACTGACCGGCTCTGCCTCAACCCACTTTGTAAACTTATCCACTGCCACCAGGAGGTGTGTATTTTTATCCTTAGACCTCTTGAAAGGTCCAACCATGTCAAGCCCCCAGACTACGAACGGCCAAGTAATTGGAATCATCCTCAACTCTTGAGCCGACACATGAGCTCGTCGTGAGAATTTTTGACATCCGTCACATTTGCTGACTAGATCCTCTGCATCAGCATGAGCCGTCAGCCAATAGAAACCATGACGGAAAGCCTTGGCCACAAGAGATTTTGAGCCAGCATGATGACCACAATCTCCTTCATGGATCTCACGAAGTATCTCTTGACCCTCCGCAGGCGACACACAACGTTGAAATGCCCCCGTGACACTGAGGTGATGTAACTTGTCATTAACAATCGTCATAGACTTGGACCACCTGATGATTTGTCTCGCCAAGGTCTCATCCTCGGGCAACTCTCCCCGGGTCATATAGGCCAAATATGGCACTGTCCAATCCGGGATGACATGAAGGGCAGCCACCAGCTGTGCCTCCGGGTCTGGCACTGCTAGTTCTTCCTCTGTAGGTACCTTGACAGAAGGATTATGCAAAACGTCGAGAAAGGTATTAGGCAGCACCGGCTTACGCTGAGATCCCAACCGGCTTAACGCATCAACCGCCTCATTCTTCCTTCGATCAATGTGCTCTACTTGATAACCTTTGAAGTGCCCAGCCACAACATCTACTTCATGATGGTAAGCCGCCATAAGGGGATCCTTGGAGTCCCACTTGCCTGACACCTGTTGAGCCACGAGATCTGAGTCGCCCAAGCATCTTACCCAGCTCAAACTCATCTCTTTGGCCATCCGGAGACCATGGAGCAAGGCCTCGTACTCAGCTGCATTGTTAGTACAGGGAAACATAAGTCGGAGCACATAACGAAATTTTTCACCTCGAGGGGAAGTTAAAACAACTCCAGCCCTTGAGCCTTCTAACTGCCTGGACCCATCAAAGTGAATAGCCCAATATGTGTTATCTGGCTTCTCCTCAGGTGCCTACAACTCTGTCCAATCATTGATAAAGTCCACCAATGCTTGAGATTTAATACCAGTACGTGGCATATACTTCAAACCATAGGGCCCAAGCTCAATAGCCCACTTGGCGATTCGTCCTGTGGCCTCCCTGTTCTGAATGATGTCTCCCAAAGGGGCGGAACTTACCACCATTATAGGATGACTTTGGAAGTACTGATTCAGCTTCCGGTTTGCCATGAACACTCCGTAAACAAGTTTCTGCCAATGTGGATATCTTTGCTTAGACTCAATGAGCACCTCACTGATGTAGTAAACCATCCGTTGAACCGGATGCTCCTTGCCTGCCTCCTTACGCTCCACCATGATGGCGACACTGACGGCTCGTGAGTTAGCAGCCACATATAACATCAACGGCTCTTTATCAATGGGAGCCGCAAGGACCGGTGGCTCAGACAACTGTCTCTTTAAATCTTCAAAGGCAGTATTAGCAGCATCACTCCAGACAAAGGTGTCTGTTTTCTTCATCATCTGATACAGCGGTAGGGCCTTCTCACCTAACCGGCTTATGAACCGGCTTAAAGCAGCAACACGACCCGCCAGTCACTGAACATCATTGATGCGCGCTGGTTTAGCCAGAGAGGTAATTGCCTTGATCTTCTCCGGATTAGCTTCAATGCCTCTGTTTGAAACCAAGAAACCCAAGAGCTTGCCTGTAGGTACACCAAATACCCACTTTTCCGGGTTAAGCATCATTTTATAAACCCGGAGATTATCAAAGGTCTCTTTTAGGTCAGATATCAAGGTTTCCTTCTCTCTGGACTTCACCATGATATCATCCACATAAGCATGAACATTGCGCCCAATTTGATCATGGAGACAGTTCTGCACACATCGCTGATAAGTCGCCTGAGCACTCTTGAGCCCAAATGGCATAGATACATAACAGAAGGCTCCAAACAGAGCGATCAAAGCCGTCTTCTCCTGGTCCTTAACTACCATCTTGATCTGATGATAACCAGAGTAAGCATCCAAAAAGCTCAAATGCTCACAACCCACCGTAGCATCAATGATTTGATCAATACGGGGGAGAGCAAAGGGATCAGCCGGACAAGCCTTATTTAAGTCCGTGTAATCCACACACATCCGCCAGGTGCCGTTCTTCTTGAGCACGAGCACCGGGTTAGCCAACCACTCCGGGTGAAAAACTTCAACAATAAACCCAGCTGCTAAGAGCCGGGCGACTTCCTCTCCAATAGCTCTCCGCCTCTCTTCGTTGAACCGTCGAAGAAACTGCCTGACCGGCTTATACTTCGGATCAATATTGAGAGTGTGCTCAGCGAGTTCTCTCGGTCCACCTGGCATGTCAGAAGGTTTCCATGCAAAGATGTCCCGGTTCTCAAGGATGAACGCGATGAGCGTGCTTTCCTATTTAGGATCCAAATTGGCACTTATGTTGAACTGCTTAGATGAATCACCCAGATTGAAATCCACAAGCTTGGTTTCAGCAGCCGACTTAAACTTCATCGACGGGTCATGCTCGGTGGTTGGATTCTTTAGAGAGGTCATATCTGCCGGGTCAATGTTGTTTTGATAAAACTTTAGTTCCTCCGCTGCACAAATAGACTCAGCATAAGCCGCGTCACCCTCCTCATATTCTAGGGCTACCTTTCGACTTCCATGCACAGTGATGGTACCCTTGTGACCCAGCATCTTAAGCTGCAGGTAAACATAGCACGGTCGTGCCATGAACTTGGCATAAGCCGGCCGTCCAAATAGAGCATGATATGGACTCCTGATTTTGACCACCTCAAAGGTTAATTTTTCAACTCTGGAGTCATACTCATCTCCAAAAGCCACTTCCAGTTCAATCTTGCCAACTGGGTACGCCGACTTACCAGGGACCACTCCATGAAAAACAGTGTTGGACGTCTTCAAATTCTTATCAGTTAACCCCATGCGTCGAAAGGTCTCATAAGAGAGGATATTGATGCTGCTACCCCCGTCCATGAGCACCTTAGTAAATTTATATCCACCAACCTGAGGTGCTACCACCAAGGCTAACTGACCTGGATTATCAACCCGGATGGGGTGATCATCCCTGATCCACACAATGGGCTGTTCTGACCACCTCAAATAACGAGGAACCGTCGGCTCAATAGAATTTACAGCCCTCTTATGAACCTTCTGGTCATGTTTGCACAAGCTAGTGGTAAACACGTGATACTGCCCACTATTCAGCTGCTTCGGATGGCTTTGATAACCCGACTGCTGCTGTTGTTGTTCCCCTTGACCAGATTGCTGCGGATTATAGCCGCCCTGATGTCCCTGAAAGCCAGAACTTGAACCGCCACCCGGGCCATGAAAACCGCCAGCTCCTGAGCCGCCGCCCGACCCATGATTGCCATCAAACGTGTTGGAATTCTTAAAAGCCTTCATGATTGCACAATCTTTCCATAAGTGGGTGGCGGGTCGTTCCCGGGTGCCATGTCTCGGGCACGGCTCGTTGAGTAGCTTCTCAAGAGATGGGACTAACCCGCCAAATCGGGGTGGTTTGCCCTTATGTCTCTGATTGTTACCCTGTGCATTGGCGTTGGCTACAAACTCCGGGTTACCCTCCGCCTTGCGCTTATTACCCCCTTGATTCATCGGGTTATGCTGCTGACCCTTTCCTTTGCCGTTCTTCTTTCCCTCCCCTTTCTTTTCCTCATCAGATGCGGGATCCTTGGTACTATCAGAGTCGGCGTATTTGACTAAAGCTGCCATCAGCATACCCATATCGTTGCAATCACGCTTAAGGCGCCCCAGTTTCTGTCTCAACAGCTCAAAGCGGCAGTTCTTTTCCAACATAAGGACTGCAGAGCCAGCATCCATCTTGTCAAACAAATGTATTATCTCCTTGACCCGGCGTACCCAGTGATGAGTCGTGGATTCACCCTCCTCCTACTTACAATTTGTCAAATCCACAATCGACATAGATTGCTTGCAAGTGTCCTTGAAGTTCTGGATGAAACAGGCCTTTAGCTCTGCCCACGAATTAATGGAGTTTGGTGGCAAGCCCTTTAACCAGGACCGGGCCGTTCCATCTAACATCATGGTGAAGTATTTAGCCATTCCTGCGTCGCTGACCTCTAACAGCTCCATGGCCATCTCATAACTTTCGATCCATGCTCCGGGCTGTAAATCGGCCATGTAATTCGGCACCTTTCGAGGTCATTTGAAGTCCTCGGGTAGGCGTACATTACGCAGAGCCGGCACCAAACAAGGAACACCGCCGGTTCTAGTAGACACTCCCGTCTCAACGGAAGTCATCGTATACTCTGGGAAATCTTGATGAGCCGTCTGTTGAGCCGCTAGCTGAGCCGCCCGCTCGTTCTCCTGACGTACCCGATCCTGTACCGGTTTATAGCCACTGGGCTGGTTCTGGCGCTGGGCGTTGCTTGACAAAGCTTCTGACTCCATGTGCCTGCTGTAACTCGGACTCTAGTTTTGGCGAGGCGGTGCTAACCAAGGCGGAGGAGTCGAGTGAATCCTGTCCCAGCTATAAGAATAAGTCTCTTGCTGCGCCAGGGCCGTCTAGACAAGTTCCCTGATCCTCCGGGTCTCCACCGCTGTCGGATTATAATCGTCCACTAGGAGATCCGCCAAACGCGCCGATGCTGCGATTAAGTTCTCCATGGGGCTGGAAAAGTGACCCGGCGGTATCGGTACGTAACGGGGCGGCGCCATGTTCCCATGAGGAGGTGCCATCTCCCGAGGCTGAGCCGGTCCTCCTGTTCCGGCTGTCATAAACTAATTTGCATCTGGCGGATTACTTGGGTCGGCTCCGGGTGCAGCGAAAAGAGTCCGAGGGTCGTAAGTTGGAGGCAAACGGGATTGAGTTTTCTGGTGCCTCCTTCTCATCACCTCATTAGATGCGTTCAGGCTCATCGTAAGCTGGAAAGCCTCTGACTGGAGTTGTTGCGCCCGTGCATCCAAAGCCGCCCATTTCGTGGCTAACCTGGTGTCCTCAGCTGCTAAGGCCTCCTTGGCCCGAGCTATTTCCTCGCGCACCCGTGCCACCTCCGCGTCATGCTCATCTTTATTTGCAGGAATAACCGTAGCGGTTAACAGGGCCGTAAGCTTATCCATGAGATCTATCAGCACTTGAGCCGGCGGGCGCACATGGACTCCTGCCCCGGCCGCTCCTATTCCGGGCGTTATTGCAGCAGCAGCTGTAGAATTTTGGCCGGGTTGAGTCCCAGCCATGAAAACTCCTGCCCAGTTTGGCGACTCATAGGGGTCCGGAATACTAGAGCCATCGGAACAGCCCCCGAGCACGCCATCTTGCACTTGATATAGCGAATCTGTTGAACCGGCGGACGAATCCCCGTCAGAGAGGACGGCCATCTCACCACCATCTTCAGATCCTTCAGAACGTTCTTCTCCGTGGATGCAGCCCACCAAGACACGCTTCATGCTGGGTTGGACTCGAGCGGGTCTTGCACGCTGAGCCATCTCGACAAGGTCGGTGCAGTTGTCCGGCTCACCAATCCGGCCAATGAAGACGTGGATTCCGCCGAAGGGGACCCGGTACCCGTACTCAATTGAGCCGGCGTCGGGGCCCCAGCCTTCGTCGTCGATGTAGATCTTGCCGCGACGACTCTTGGTCATCCGGCCCACTGCGTATCCCTTGAGCCCTTCGAAGTTGCCCTTCAAGAACTCAAATCCACCTTGCGCTGGCCCCACGGTGGGTGCCAACTATCATGGAATTTTCATGTCAGATGTCCTAGCGAAAGGACTTAATCGTGGAGCCATCACAACTAGGAAGCTTGAAGGGGTTATTAGGACAAGAGACATGAGAGGTTTATACTAGTTCGACCCCTTCCGATGAAGGTAAGGCCTACGTCTAGTTGGGATGGTATTGCTTGATGTTTCGATGACCAGGGAGCAAGATACGCTATGCCCGGTTCTCAATGAGTTGTTTCTTACCCTCAGCCACCAGCGGGTCGCCCCCTTATATACATGGGTTGGCGCCCTGCGGCTTACAGAGTCCCGGCTGGCTCATAAATAGTGTCTAGCTCGGTGACTAGTTAAATCTACCTTACGATACAAGTCATGCCATTATGGCGGTTTACTACGACGGGCCTCAAGTCGCTGGTGGGCGTTAGACCCTTTATTGAACCGCCATCTTCATGCTTGGTCTTGGGCTTCTTTCTGATGAGTCTTCTTTGCGTAATCCGGCCCCTCCTGGGCGGCTTACACAAATAGTTATATCCCCAACACGGACCATACTCTGGAAAACCTACGAGTCTCTGTAATAACCTGATCTGAAGTTTCATGATCATCATCATTAACTTCCTCACTAATTGGTGTAGGAATCACTGGAACTGATTTCTGTGATGAACTACTTTCCAATTCGGGAGAAGGTACAATTACCTCATCAAGTTCCACTTTCCTTCCACTCACTTCTTTCGAGAGAAACTCCTTCTCTAGAAAGGATCCATCTTAGCAACAAATATCTTGCCTTCGGATCTGTGATAGAAGGTGTACCCAACAGTTTCCTTTTGGGTATTCTATGAATACGCACTTCTCCAATTTGGGTTCGAGCTTATCAGGTTGAAACTTTTTCACATAAGCATCGCAGCCCCAAACTTTAAGAAACGACAACTTTGGTTTCTTGCCAAACCACAGTTCATAAGACGTCATCTCAACGGATTTTGATGGTGCCCTATTTAAAGTGAATGCAGCTATCTCTAATGCATAACCACAAAATGATAGTGGTAAATCGGTAAGATACATCATAGATCGCACCATATCCAATAAAGTGCGGTTACGACGTTCGGACACACCATTACGATGTGGTGTTCCATGTGGCGTGAGCTGTGAAACTATTTCACATTGTTTTTAAATGAAGGCCAAACTCGTAACTCAAATATTCTCCTCCATGATCAGATCGTAGAAACTTTATTTTCTTGTTATGATGATTCTCCACTTCACTCTGAAATTCTTTGAACTTTTTCAAATGTTTCAGACTTGTGTTTCATTAAGTAGATATACCTATATCTGCTCAAATCATCTGTGAAGGTCAGAAAATAACGATACTCGCCACGAGCATCAACACTCATTGGACCGCATACATCGGTATGTATTATTTCCAATAAGTCAGTAGTTCGTTCCATTGTTCCGGAGAACGGAGTTTTAGTCATCTTGCCCATAAGGCACGGTTCGCAAGCATCAAATGATTCATAATCAAGTGATTCCAAAAGTCCATCTTTATGGAGTTTCTTCATGTGCTTTACACCGATATGACCCAAACGGTAGTGCCACAAATATGTTGCACTATCATTATCAACTTTGCATCTTTTGGCATTAATATTATGAATATGTGTATCACTATGATCAAGATTCAATAAACCATTAACATTGGGTGTATGACCATAGAAGGTTTTATTCATGTAAACCAAATAACAATTTATTCTCTGTCTTAGATGAATAATCGTATCGCAGTAAACATGATCTAATCATATTTATGCTCAACACAAACACCAAATAACATTTATTTAGGTTCAACACTAATGTCGAAGATATAGGGAGTGTGCGATGATCATATCAATCTTGGAAAAACTTCCAACATATATCATCACTTCACCCTCAACTAGTCTCTGTTTATTCTGTAACTCCTATTTCGAGTTACTAATTTTTAGCAACCGAACAAGTATCAAATACCCAAGGGCTACTATAAACACTAGTAAGGTACACATCAATAACCTGTATATCAAATATACCCTAGTTCACTTTGCCATTCTTCTTATCCACCAAATATTCAGGGCATTTTCGCTTCCAGTGACCATTTCCTTTGAGTAGAAGCACTTAGTTTCAGGCTTTGGTCCAGCTTTAGGTTTCTTCATGGGAGTGACAACTTGCTTGCCATTCTACTTGAAGTTCCCTTTCTTTTCCTTTGCCCTTTTCTTGAAACTAGTGATCTTGTTTAATCATCAACACTTGATGCTTTTTCTTGATTTCTACCTTCATTGATTTCAGCATCACGAAGAGCTCGGGAATCGTTTTCGTCATCCCTTGCATACTATAGTTCATCACGAAGTTCTAGTAACTTAGTGATGGTGACTAGAGAACTCTGTCAATCATTATCTTAGCTAGAAGATTAACTCCCACTTGATTCAAGTGATTGTAGTACTTAGACAATCTAAGCACTTGCTCACTAGTTGAGCAATTCTCCTCCATCTTTTTAGGCGAAGTATTTGTCAGAGGTCTCATACCTCTTGACACGGGCATGAGTCTGAAATATCAATTTGATCTCATGGAACATCTCATATGTTCCGTGATGTTTCAAAACGTTTTTGAAGTCCCGGTTCTAAGCCATAAAGCATGGTGCACAAAACTATCAAGTAGTCATCATATTGAGCTAGCCAAACGTTCATAATGTCTGCATCTGCTCCTGCAATAGGTCTGTCACCTAGAGGTGCATCAAGGATATAATTCTTATGTGCAGCAATCAGGATAAACTCAGATCACACATCCAATCCGCATCATTGCTACTAACATTTTTCAACATAGTTTTTCTCTAGGAACATATCAAAAATAAACATAGGGAAGCAACAACGCGAGCTATTGATCTACAACATAATTTGCAAAATACTATCAGGACTAAGTTCATGATAAATTAAAGTTCAATTAATCATATTACTTAAGAACTCACACTTAGATAAACATCCCTCTAATCATCTAAGTGATCATGTGATCCAAATCAACTAAACCATGTCCGATCATCACGTGAGATGGAGTAGTTTTCAATGGTGAACATCAGTATGTTGATCATATCTACTATATGATTCATGCTTGACCTTTCGATCTCAGTGTTCCGAGGCCATATCTGTATATGCTAGGATCATCAAGTTTAACCTGAGTATTCCGCGTGTGCAACTGTTTTGCACCTGTTGTATTTGAACGTAGAGCCTATCACACCCGATCATCACGTGGTGTCTCAGCACGAAGAACTGTCGCAATGGTGCATACTCAGGGAGAACACTTATACCTTGAAATTTAGTGAGAGATCATCTTATAATGCTACCATCAATCAAAGCAAAATAAGATGCATAAAGGATAAACATCACATGCAATCAATATAAGTGATATGATATGGCCATCATCATCTTGTGCTTGTGATCACCATCTCCGAAGCACCATCATGATCACCATCGTCACCGGCGCGACACCTTGATCTCCATCGTAGCATCGTTGTTGTTTCGCCACCTATTGCTTCTACGACTATCACTACCGCTTAGTGATAAAGTAAAGCAATTACAGGGCGATTGCATTGCATACAATAAAGAGACAACCATATGGCTCCTGCCATGCCGATAATTTGGTTACAAAACATGATATTCTCATACAATAAAATATATCTCATCACGTCTTGACCATATCACATCACAACATGCCCTGCAAAAACAAGTTAGACGTCCTCTACTTTTTTAATGCCCCGAGACCGATGCTTCAGAAGACTTCCAGCTATTCCGAGTTTTGCCATGTGTCTGTTGTGCTTGCTCTTTTATTTTTGCATTGCATCATGTCATCATGCCATCATGCCATTTAATTTTTAAAACTCATCTAAATAAATTGCATAGATCTTTTGATCTATTTAAACCGAGGGAACTCACAGGGTGACTTCTCTTTATAACATATCCTCCAATATTAGGGAGCTATATTAAATATTCCACTATTTCGGAATCACCAAAACACACTTACAAAATAATTTCGTTCCTTTTCTGCTTCAAGTTTGGTCTCCAACCTTGCCAATATTTATTTCATCATTTTCCGGAGCTCCACAAAAAAATCCGAACATTTTTGGACCTTCCCAAACCTCACTTCCTATTCAAATCATTTGAATTTAAATCAAATGAGTTTGAATTTAATCTTTCAATCATGGCCTTTCTATTTTTCTCAGAACAAACTCATTTTTGCGAGTCCGGAAAAATTATCCCCATTTCCTACTTCTTCCCCTAACCCCTCTTTCTTTTCTTTCCTATCTCTGTTTTGTTTTTATTTTCTTTAGAGAGGGAGAAGAGAGCCTTGCAGCCCAGCCGGCCTCTTAGGCCCGGCCAACCTAAGCCGGCCCAAGGCCCAGCCGGTGCCCCTCTAACCCTAGCCGTAGTGCCTGATCCCCATCTCTCCCTCTCGTCTCCCTCTCCTCCCTCGCGCCGCCAGAGGAGCCCATCTCCTCGATCTTCCCCTTCCCCTCCTTTGCGCCCCATCTCTTGCTCGATCCCGCACGCAGGAGCCCCACGCCCGATCCCCATCTTCGCCGTCGTGCCCCGTCCACCAGGAACCGCAGCTCGCCGCGCCCTGCTTCTCCTCCCCTTGCTCCCGCGCTCTGCCCTCGCCGAAGAAGAGAGCCAGGCCGGAGCCCCGTTGGCCTCCTCCGCGAGCTCGCCTGCCCGCACGGCCATGGCGCCGCCGGCCTCCTTGGTTCGCCCGCGCCCTGCTGCCGTTGCTTTTCTCGCGTGCCGTCCCCGACTCATTCGCCTTGCCGACCCCGCTCCTCTCGGTCCCTTGCCTCGTCGCCCGAGTTCCTGATCCCTTCGTCCACGGTGCCGCTGCCTCGCCCGAGCTCTCCGCTCGACCAGGAGCTCGTCAACTCCGGTGCGTGCCCCAGCCTCAACCTCCTTCCCTGCGCGGGAGATGCTCTCCTCCATCACCCACCTCGCGCCGGCTCCTTCTCCTTCACGCCCGAGCCTTGCCGCTGCCTGCGTCCGTCCACCACTTGCAGCTGCCGGAGCAGGACCTCCTCGTCGTGGCTCTGCCTCCACTAGCAGCCTCCTGCTACCTGTCATCTCCATGGCCTTGAGCAGCCCAAGACCCGGGCGTTCTAGCCTTTGCACATCACTGTTGACCCGAGGAGACCACCACCAAGTTCCTGATGGATGCGCCAAGTCCCCAGTGAGACCTGTTTTCATCAAGTTTGACTACACGGCTATGACCTCGGAGTTGGACCGCAAGCGCCAAGTACCCCACTGGCAAGACCACACTGACGCTCGAACGACTACAGGACCGGAACGCCTACTACATGGATACGTGAAGTTCCGCTTCGAACATGTACGGCTACACGACGACCCGCCGAGATCCCGTGAACGTCTACGAGATGTACCACTACCGTCGCCACGTGAACAACTACTTCCCTCGACGTTTTTGAACCGCCCCGAAACGCACGCTTCGAAGGTATAACCACCGAGATGATCGACCGCGATGAGATGCCCTTGCATGTATGAGATGTACGATATGTTTGCACCGTGTCCGAATTGTCGCTCTTTGCCATGCCACCGACACGTGGGAACCCGGTAGTCGGGAGCACCCCACCATCCTTGCATGACACGCTCACGTCACACTTCTCGTTTGCATCGGTATCTCACTCGAGTTATCGGGATCGGAATGTTGTCGTGGCACCATTTTCGTTATCATTGCCGTGGCACCATTTTTGTTATCATTGCCGTGGCACCATTTTCGTTATCGTTGCCGTGGCACCATTTTCGTTATCGTTGCCGTGGCACCCCTTTTGTTCCGCCATGGTGACCAAATGCTCCCTATCATATTAGATGTCAACATTTTCATAAAATTGCATAAACTTGTATATGTCATCCGCATCATGATAACAACATTTAAATGTTTAAAATTGTGTTTGCATTAAACTACTAAATGGTATGGGGATTTTCCGGAATTGTTGTTTGTTGTTTCCGCCCTCATTTAAACTTGCTTAAATTGTTAGTTTAATTATGCTTCACCTCTTGCCATGTTTAACAACATTTAATATTGATGAGTAGCATAAACGAGAGGGAACTAAATAATTGTTGTGGTGTTCCATCAATATGCAACCCGTTGCATATTGAGCTCCACTTAACTTGTAGTATTGTTTGTGCACTTTGCCATGCCATGCCTCATTAAACCAGACATGCATCATCCTTGATTGTGCATCATGACATGTTTATGCTTGTGTGTTTACCATATTGTTTGCTTCTTTCCGGTTTACTTCTCTCGTTAGCTTCGGTTTCGTTCCAGAGTTGTGAGGATTCGTTCGACTACGTTCATTTGTCTTCTTCATGGACTCGTTCTTCTTCCTATCGGGATTTCAGGCAAGATGACCATTACCCTTGATATCACTTCTATCTTTGCTTGCTAGTTGCTTCGTTCTATCGCTGTGCTGCGTTACCTATCATTTGTTTACCATGCCTCCCATATTGCCATGTTAGCCTCTAACCTTTTCACCCTTCCTAGCAAACCGTTGTTTGGCTATGTTACCGCTTTGCTCAGCCCTCTTATAGCGTTGTTAGTTGCAGGTGAAGTTGAAGATTGCTCCAGGATGGACAGGATTATGTTGGGATATCACAATATCTCTTATATTTTTAATGCATCTATATACTTGGTAAAGGGTGGAAGACTCGGCCTTATGCCTGGTGTTTTGTTCCACTCTTGCCGCCCTAGTTTCCGGCATACCGGTGTTATGTTCCCGGATTTTGCGTTCCTTACGCGGTTGGGTGATTTATGGGACCCCCTTGACAGTTCACTTTGAATAAAACTCCTCCAGCAAGGCCCAACCTTGGTTTTACCATTTGCCACCTAAGCCTTTTTCCCTTGGGTTCTGCAGACTCAAGGGTCATCTTTATTTTACCCCCCCCCCCCGGGCCAGTGCTCCTCCGAGTGTTGGTCCGAACTAGAGCCACTTGCAGCGCCACCTCGGGGAAACTTGAGGTCTGGTTTTAGTTGTACGTAGTGTTCATCCGGTGTGCCCTGAGAACGAGATATGTGCAGCTCCTATCGGGATTTGTCGGCACATCGGGCGGCTTTGCTGGTCTTGTTTTACCATTGTCGAAATGTCTTGTAAACCGGGATTCCGAGTCTGATCGGGTCTTCCTGGGAGAAGGAATATCCTTCGTTCACCATGAGAGCTTGTGATGGGCTAAGTTGGGACACCCCTGCAGGGTATAATCTTTCGAAAGCCATGCCTGCGGTTATAGGCAGACGGGAATTTGTTAATGTCCGGTTGTAGATAACTTGACACCAGATACGAATTAAAACGCATCAACCGCGTGTGTAGCCGTGATGGTCTCTTCTCGGCGGAGTCCGGGAAGTGAACACGGTTTTTGAGTAATGTTTGACGTAAGTAGGAGTTCAGGATCACTTCTTGATCATTGCTAGCTTCACGACCGTTTCATTTGCTCTCTTCTCGCTCTTATTTGCGTATGTTAGCCACCATATACGCTTAGTGCTTGCTGCTACTCCACCTCATTACCACTTCCTACCCATAAGCTTAAATAGTCTTGATCTCGCGGGGTTTGAGATTGTTGAGTCCTCGTGACTCACTAGATACTATCACAACAGTTGCAGGTGCCGATGATACCAATGCAGGTGATGCAATCGACCTCAGATGGGAGCGCGAAGATGATCTTAGTTGTTGCTATGTTTTGTTTATTGTTGTTCAGTAGTGGAGCCCAGTTGGGACGATTGGGGATCTAGCAGTTGGGTTATCTTCTTTTCTTTTGGCTTCGTCTGTAGACAGACTATATGTGTGTACTCTGAATGATGTATGATTTATTTATGTTCTTTGTGTGAAGTGGCGATTGTAAGCCAACTCTTTATCCCATTCTTGTTCATTACATGGGATTGTGTGAAGATGACCCTTCTTGGGACAAAACCACAATGCGGTTATGCCTCTAAGTCGTGCTTTGGCATGTGGGAGATATAGCCGCATCGTGTGTGTTACAAGTTGGTAATCAGAGCCATCCCCGACTTAGGAGCCCCCTGCTTGATTGTTTGCTGGCGTTGTTGAGTCTAGAACAAAAATGTTTTGAGTCTTAGGATTATATATATCGGAGAGTAGGATTCTTTTTACTCCTCAGTCCCTTCGTCGCTCTGGTGAGGTCTTCTGACGTAGATGTTTTGACTTTCCTCTCCTCAAATTTCACTAAATTTTTTTTAGGATCACGCGGGTATCTTGGAATCGTTCCGATGGTTTTGTGACGAGAACATTGTTCTTGGTGCCTCCTGTCTATTTATGTGGCTTTGACCCGGGGAGTTGAGCTCCGAGGTGTTGTCGTCATAATTTTATCGTTGCAGTTCTGGAATACCTGAGTTTTGCCGACATCGAAAATCTCTTTTATGCAGTTGTTGGTGAGATAACCTCGATAACCCAGTACTGGGGCGAGCTCGAGAGTATTGCCATAACTCGTATAACGGATGCTTTTCGAAGGTTGAGGTACACGATTTCCGAAGGTTTCTTGGTTATGTGTTGACGGATGGATACAACTTGGATGTAGGGAACTGTTAGTTTTGGGTGAGATATATATTGCTTCCCCTATATCCCCAACACCAGATTGCATAACCAGAAAGTTTCAGGAGTTTTATAGGTGGGAATTCAAGTAGCTCCTAGAATATCTTTTCGACAGATGCATGATATGAGATTGGGGTTCGACGTCTAGTGGTCCGCCTTTCCACGGTCGTTTTTACAGTGGTCTCGTTGTGTCTTAAAGAACCCTTGGCTATGCTGGTTCGGGGACACTTCGTATGCCATGTGCACTGCCTTGTACATGATGGTGCTGTACGCTCGAGCCCGTGTGGGCCCCACCACGAAAACTTCGGACGGAATCTCTATCATATGTTTGTTCCGGCTTATTCTGCAAGCCAAATCCTTTGTTTTGTTTTATTTGTGGTATTCGAGTTGCTTTGAAGTCAAATGTTGAATCCATACCTTCCCTAAATGGTGTTCTCATATTTCTATGTGAGTGCTAATCCTTCTTGAGCATCGAGGTTGTCATGTTAATTCTTTTCCTACTGGCGTGCTTCTCTTCAAGTGGATCAGATCATTTCAACATCCGCAAGATCATTTCTAAGTTTTCTCAACGGTGTTTGTTTCATCCGTACCAAGTTGTCTTTGTTTTCCTACCCTCCCACCCTTTCTTTTCTTCAAGGACTCATATATTTTAATCATGTATCCATTTATTCATGTGAAGTCACTTCACCCTTTTCAATTAATGTTTTGATCCGGTGATCCCTCGTGAAGATACTAACGGAGTTTCAAGTTCATCATTTTTCATTCTTTTCTTCTCCGATGGATTCAATTCAAGCTTTGTCGATCATATCATTTCCTCGTTTCAAATGCTATCCCATGCCGGTGCCTCTCATAATTGTTCACCTCTCTCTATTATCCGGAGTGCTCAAGATATCTTGGAAGATTCGTGTTTCCATTCTCAATCCGTTCAAGATATTTCGAGGGTGTTATCTCATTCAAGTCATTTAATTCAACCGGCGCAATCCCCCCTTTCAAACAATCGTTCAATGGTGTATCTTTTAGTGGGCCCTAATCCACAGGTCTTTTCCCAGGATCTTACCTGACTCTTCTAATTATCACGAGCGATTCCCAAATTCTTTTCGAAGTTTGATGTAAGAATGAATTATCATCAGTCATATGTCCTTCTCCAAGATCTTTCAAATTCTTTTCATCGTTGGTTCAACCTTTCTAATTTTCATCCCGGAGTGCCTCAACAATTTTGGTGGTTCTCGTCATCATTCTCAGCATGTGCAGACCGAAGAAGGATTTCTCCTAAATCTTGGTCCGTTCTCTTGAAGATTCGTGGTTCTAGCTTCATGCCATCCTCTCATAATTGCTTTCAATTGTGAGAATTCTTTTCACCCATCCGGAGCATTTCATGAGTTGTTTCCATTTCTTTCCTCCGAAAGCCAATCATCTCAGAATTATTCATTCTTAGCTTTTAGCTATCGTTCTCCAAATTTTGCCGGTGCATCGTCCAAATATCCTCTAATCAGTTCATGATCTCTTCGTTCTCTTATATCTAAATCCCCTCAAGTACCTTCATTCATTTTTCCCATTCTTCCCAGTGATTTGTGCCTTTGCTACGTTCGTTTTCTATTCTTTCGGTGGTTCGTTCAACATTTCATTTCCTTCGTTATCATATCAAGTATTCGTTGTTTCCAAATCCCACCGGTAGTTCCATCAATACCTTCTGAAGTTTGCGCCATATCTATCTTAATCCTCTCCACGAGAATAAGTAGTATGCCAAATCCATTGCTTGTCATCAATTTAATTTGATGAAGGATAAACATACAATAAATCTTATTCTTATTTCCTCGAGGTGATTCAATTCTTTTCTTTCGGAGATTGTTCATGATGAAGTAATTCTTGATTTCATTTCTTCTTCTTTCTTTCTGGAGTTCCAAGTTTTCTCGGTTATATCGTCGCGAAGCTCCATCTAAATCATTGCAAGGATTCACCTTGTGTTTTCAACTTCCCCTTCTTTCTATCATCCTTTTATTACCGGAAATATCCATGGAGGCTCTACATGGTGGTTATTCAAGGATTCTTTTCATTCTTCAATTGTTCTTCAAGATTTCTCTCGAAGTTATGATCTACCGAGCTATACTCAAAATTTAAACATGGTGCTCAACACATGTTTTGTTTTGAGGCATTCAAGCATTCTTCATCTTGCATTCTGAAGTGCAATTCCTTCTATCTTATCTTTTGAGATGGTGTTATGTCACTCTTGACAATTTCCTTCATGTTTCATGATTCATATGTTGTCAAGAACGAGGTATTTAAATCCATCAATCTCTCCGTTGGAGTTATCTTGGTATAGATTTCACCTAAAGCCTTCCCTAAGGAATGTTATATTGTGGTGCTTATCAATGATCCAAGTTTTCTCCTATCCTCTCGGCAAAAGCAATTTTCATCCCTTCGTTGATCTCAAACAAGCAATTGTTTCCGTTAGTGGCCGGTTGTCACCTCATAATTTTGAGATGTTTTCCATAAGCCCACTACAAGCTTATTTGTTTCGTTGTTGGTTTTTCCCAACAACCCTGTTGTAACCTTCTTGGAAGGGTGCTTTCCAAGCTCATTTGTGGCAGAAGTTGGCATTTTCTTCTCCATTCTGTTATTCCAATGATCTATCTTCTATTCTTTCTTCCGGAGGCAATGTGATGTTGCTCTTTTCACTCATCTTCTCAAATTGAGGATCGTGTTATTTTCGTGCTTATCCATCTAACCGGAGTGTTGTGTCATCTCTTCAAGTTCTTTTCATCGTATCAAGTCATGCGTCTCTTTTCAATCGGAGTGGTGTCCGAATTTGTTCTTCCTTTGTTCCGTGTTTATCTTGTTTCAACCAGAGTGGTTCCAATTCCTTCTTGTCCATTGTACTCGTCATTCATAGCTTTGCAACCTCCAAGGTTAAAATGGTGTTCCTTGTTTCTATTTGTTCTACCGCAGTGCTCTCAATTGTGTTCTACTCCGTTGTGTTCTTTCTTTCAACTTTTCAACCTCTCAAGGTTCTTTGGTTTCACTCATTGGTCGAAGAAGCAACTTAGTTTTACCTCTTCTCTTCCTCTTCCGTTTTCCCTCCGGTGCCATCCTAGATCTCGGGACGAGATCCTCTTGTAGTGGTGGAGTGTTGTAACGCCCCGAGACCGATGCTTCAGAAGACTTCCAGCTATTCCGAGTTTTGCCATGTGTCTGTTGTGCTTGCTCTTTTATTTTTGCATTGCATCATGTCATCATGCCATCATGCCATTTAATTTTTAAAACTCATCTAAATAAATTGCATAGATCTTTTGATCTATTTAAACTGAGGGAACTCACAGGGTGACTTCTCTTTATAACATATCCTCCAATATTAGGGAGCTATATTAAATATTCCACTATTTCGGAATCACCAAAACACACTTACAAAATAATTTCGTTCCTTTTCTGCTTCAAGTTTGGTCTCCAACCTTGCCAATATTTATTTCATCATTTTCCGGAGCTCCACAAAAAAATCCGAACAGTTTTGGACCTTCCCAAACCTCACTTCCTATTCAAATCATTTGAATTTAAATCAAATGAGTTTGAATTTAATCTTTCAATCATGGCCTTTCTATTTTTCTCGGAACAAACTCATTTTTGCGAGTCCGGAAAAATTATCCCCATGTCCTACTTCTTCCCCTAACCCCTCTTTCTTTTCTTTCCTATCTCTGTTTTGTTTTTATTTTCTTTAGAGAGGGAGAAGAGAGCCTTGCAGCCCAGCCGGCCTCTTAGGCTTGGCCAACCTAAGCCGGCCCAAGGCCCAGCCGGTGCCCCTCTAACCCTAGCCGCAGCGCCCGATCCCCATCTCTCCCTCTCGTCTCCCTCTCCTCCCTCGCGCCGCCAGAGGAGCCCATCTCCTCGATCTTCCCCTTCCCCTCCTTTGCGCCCCATCTCTCGCTCGATCCCGCACGCAGGAGCCCCACGCCCGATCCCCATCTTCGCCGTCGTGCCCCGTCCACCAGGAACCGCAGCTCGCCGCGCCCTGCTTCTCCTCCCCTTGCTCCCGCGCTCCGCCCTCGCCGAAGAAGAGAGCCAGGCCGGAGCCCCGTTGGCCTCCTCCGCGAGCTCGCCTGCCCGCACGGCCATGGCGCCGCCGGCCTCCTTGGTTCGCCCGCGCCCTGCTGCCGTTGCTTTTCTCGCGTGCCATCCCCGACTCATTCGCCTTGCCGACCCCGCTCCTCTCGGTCCCTTGCCTCGTCGCCCGAGTTCCTGCTCCCTTCGTCCACGGTGTCGCTGCCTCGCCCGAGCTCTCCGCTCGACCAGGAGCTCGTCAACTCCGGCGCGTGCCCCAGCCTCAACCTCCTTCCCTGCGCGGGAGATGCTCTCCTCCATCACCCACCTCGCGCCGGCTCCTTCTCCTTCACGCCCGAGCCTTGCCGCTGCCTGCGTCCGTCCACCACTTGCAGCTGCCGGAGCAGGACCTCCTCGTCGTGGCTCTGCCTCCACTAGCAGCCTCCTGCTACCTGTCATCTCCATGGCCTTGAGCAGCCCAAGACCCGGGCGTTCTAGCCTTTGCACATCACTGTTGACCCGAGGAGACCACCACCAAGTTCCTGATGGATGCGCCAAGTCCCCAGCGAGACCTGTTTTCGTCAAGTTTGACTACACGGCTATGACCTCGGAGTTGGACCGCAAGCGCCAAGTACCCCACTGGCAAGACCACACGGACGCTCGAACGACTACAGGACCGGAACGCCTACTACATGGATACGCCAAGTTCCGCTTGGAACATGTATGGCTACACGACGACCCGCCGAGATCCCGTGAACGTCTACGAGATGTACCACTACCGTCGCCACATGAACAACTACTTCCCTCGACGTTTTTGAACCGCCCCGAAACGCACGCTTCGAAGGTATAACCACCGAGATGACCGACCGCGATGAGATGCCCTTGCATGTATGAGATGTATGATATGTTTGCACCGTGTCCGAATTGTCGCTCTTTGCCATGCCACCGACACGTGGGAACCCGGTAGTCGGGAGCACCCCACCATCCTTGCATGACACGCTCACGTCACACTTCTCGTTTGCATCGGTATCTCACTCGAGTTATCGGGATCGGAATGTTGCCGTGGCACCATTTTCGTTATCATTGCCGTGGCACCATTTTCGTTATCATTGTCGTGGCACCATTTTCGTTATCGTTGCCGTGGCACCATTTTCGTTATCGTTGCCGTGGCACCCCTTTTGTTCCGCCATGGTGACCAAATGCTCCCTATCATATTAGATGTCAACATTTTCATAAAATTGCATAAACTTGTATATGTCATCCGCATCATGATAACAACATTTAAATGTTTAAAATTGTGTTTGCATTAAACTACTAAATGGTATGGGGATTTTTCGGAATTGTTGTTTGTTGTTTCCGGCCTCATTTAAACTTGCTTAAATTGTTAGTTTAATTATGCTTCACCTCTTGCCATGTTTAACAACATTTAATATTGATGAGTAGCATAAACGAGAGGGAACTAAATAATTGTTGTGGTGTTCCGTCAATATGCAACCCGTTGCATATTGAGCTCCACTTAACTTGTAGTATTGTTTGTGCACTTTGCCATACCATGCCTCATTAAACCAGACATGCATCATCCTTGATTGTGCATCATGACATGTTTATGCTTATGTGTTTACCATATTGTTTGCTTCTTTCCGGTTTGCTTCTCTCGTTAGCTTCGGTTTCGTTCCGGAGTTGTGAGGATTCGTTCGACTACATTCGTTTGTCTTCTTCATGGACTCGTTCTTCTTCCTATCGGGATTTCAGGCAAGATGACCATTACCCTTGATATCACTTCTATCTTTGCTTGCTAGTTGCTTCGTTCTATCGCTGTGCTGCATTACCTATCATTTTTTTACCATGCCTCCCATATTGCCATGTCAGCCTCTAACCTTTTCACCCTTCCTAGCAAACCGTTGTTTGGCTATGTTACCGCTTTGCTCAGCCCTCTTATAGCGTTGTTAGTTGCAGGTGAAGTTGAAGATTCCTCCAGGATGGATAGGATTATGTTGGGATATCACAATATCTCTTATATTTTTAATGCATCTATATACTTGGTAAAGGGTGGAAGACTCGGCCTTATGCCTGGTGTTTTGTTCCACTCTTGCCGCCCTAGTTTCCGTCATACCGGTGTTATGTTCCCGAATTTTGTGTTCCTTACGCGGTTGGGTGATTTATGGGACCCCCTTGATAGTTCGCTTTGAATAAAACTCCTCCAGCAAGGCCCAACCTTGGTTTTACCATTTGCCACCTAAGCCTTTTTCCCTTGGGTTCTGCAGACTCAAGGGTCATCTTTATTTTACCCCCCCCCCCCCGGGCCAGTGCTCCTCCGAGTGTTGGTCCGAACTAGAGCCACTTGCAGCGCCACCTCGGGGAAACTTGAGGTATGGTTTTAGTTGTACGTAGTGTTCATCCGGTGTGCCCTGAGAACGAGATATGTGCAGCTCCTATCGGGATTTGTCGGCACATCGGGCGGCTTTGCTGGTCTTGTTTTACCATTGTCAAAATGTCTTGTAAACCGGGATTCCGAGTCTGATCGGGTCTTCCTGGGAGAAGGAATATCCTTCGTTGACCGTGAGAGCTTGTGATGGGCTAAGTTGGGACACCCCTGCAGGGTATAATCTTTCGAAAGCCGTGCCTGCGGTTATAGGCAGACGGGAATTTGTTAATGTCCGGTTGTAGATAACTTGACACTAGATACGAATTAAAACGCATCAACCGCGTGTGTAGCCGTGATGGTCTCTTCTCGGCGGAGTCCGGGAAGTGAACACGGTTTTTGAGTAATGTTTGACGTAAGTAGGAGTTCAGGATCACTTCTTGATCATTGCTAGCTTCACGACCGTTTCATTTGCTCTCTTCTCGCTCTTATTTGCGTATGTTAGCCACCATATACGCTTAGTGCTTGCTGCTACTCCACCTCATTACCACTTCCTACCCATAAGCTTAAATAGTCTTGATCTCGCGGGGTTTGAGATTGTTGAGTCCTCGTGACTCACTAGATACTATCACAACAGTTGCAGGTGCCGATGATACCAATGCAGGTGATGCAATCGACCTCAGATGGGAGCGCGAAGATGATCTTAGTTGTTGCTATGTTTTGTTTATTGTTGTTCAGTAGTGGAGCCCAGTTGGGACGATTGGGGATCTAGCAGTTGGGTTATCTTCTTTTCTTTTGGCTTCGTCTGTAGACAGACTATATGTGTGTACTCTGAATGATGTATGATTTATTTATGTTCTTTGTGTGAAGTGGCGATTGTAAGCCAACTCTTTATCCCATTCTTGTTCATTACATGGGATTGTGTGAAGATGACCCTTCTTGCGACAAAACCACAATGCGGTTATGCCTCTAAGTCGTGCTTCGACACGTGGGACATATAGCCGCATCGTGGGTGTTACAACTTTGTTGTTGCAAGTTTTACGTGGCTGCTACAGGCTGAGCAAGAACCGTTCTTACCTACGCATCAAAACCACAACGATAGTTCGTCAAGTTAGTGATGTTTTAACCTTCTCAAGGACCGGCCATAGCCACACTCGGTTCAACTAAAGTTGGAGAAACTGACACTCGCCAGCCACCTATGTGCAAAGCACGTCGGTAGAACCAGTCTCGTGTAAGCGTACGCGTAATGTCGGTTCGGGCCGCTTCATCCAACAATATCGCCGAACCAAAGTATGACATGCTGGTAAGCAGTATGACTTGTATCGCCCACAACTCACTTGTGTTCTACTTGTGCATCTAACATCTACGCATAAAACCAGGCTCGGATATCACTGTTGGGGAACGTAGTAATTTCAAAAAAATTCCTACGCACACGCAAGATCATGGTGATGCATAGCAACGAGTGGGGAGAGTGTATCTTCATACCCTTGAAGATCGCGAAGCGGAAGCGTTTATCAACGCGGTTGATGTAGTCGTACACCTTCACGATCCGCCCCAATCAAGTACCGAACATACGACACCTCCGCGTTCAGCACACGTTCAGCTCGATGACATCCTCGCCTTCTCGATCCAGCAAGACGGGCGAAGTAGTAGATGAGTTCCGGCAGCACGACGGCATGGTGACGGTGTTGGTGAAGAACAATCTCCGCAGGGCTTCACCTAAGCACAACGGAAACTATGATGGAGGATAAACTAGAGGGGACGGGGTTGTCGGCACACGGCTTGGTGTTTCTTGATGTGCCTTTGGTGCTAGCCCCGCCCCTCTATTTATATGTTGAGCCCTGGGGTCGAAACTTGGAGCAAAAGCCTCCTCAAAGTCGGTTTTTCCCGAAAGGCAAGAGTCCCACTCGGACTCCAGGAGCAAATGCCACAATCCTTGGTGTCTAGCCCAGGCGCCATGGGCCTCGACGTCTGGCCCAGGGCCAGACGCCAGGGTCTCCGGCGTTTGGCCCCCTAGCCTCCGCAAAACTCCTTTTGCACCGACTTATAGCCCCATGGGCCTGACCCCTTGGCCTAACCATATCATCCAATATATGAATCTTTACCTCCGGACCATTTCGGAGCTCCTCGTCATGTCCATGATCTCATCTGGGACTCCGAACAACATTCGGTCACCAACATACATAACTCATATAATACTATATCGTCAACAAACGTTAAGCGTGCGGACCCTACGGGTTCGAGAACTATCTAGACATGACCGAGACATTTCTCTGGTCAATAACCAATAGCGGAACCTGGATGCCCATATTGGCTCCTATATATTCTACGAAGATCTTTATCGGTCGAACCGCATAACAGCATACGTTTGTTCCCTTTGTCATCGGTATGTTACTTGCCCGAGATTCGATTGTCGGTATCTCAATACCTAGTTCAATCTCGTTACCGGCAAGTCTCTTTACTCGTTCCGTAATGCATCATCCCGCAACTAACTCATTAGTCACATTGCTTGCAAGGCTTATAGTGATGTGCATTACCGAGAGGGCCCAGACATACCTCTCCAACAATCGGAGTGACAAATCCTAATCTCGAAATACGCCAACTCAACAAGTACCTTCGGAGACACCTGTAGAGCACCTTTATAATCACCCAGTTACGTTGTGACGTTTGGTAGCACACAAAGTGTTCCTCTGGTAAACGGGAGTTGCATAATCTCATAGTCATAGGAACATGTATAAGTCATGAAGAAAGCAATATCAACATACTAAACGATCAAGAGCTAAGCTAACGGAATGGGTCAACTCAATCACATCATTCTCCTAATGATGTGATCCCGTTAATCAAATGACAACACATGTCTATGGCTAGGAAACTTAACCATCTTTGATTCAACGAGCTAGTCAAGTAGAGGCATACTAGTGACACTATGTTTGTCTATGTATTCACACATGTATTATGTTTCCGGTTAATACAATTCTAGCATGAATAATAAACATTTATCATGAAATAAGGAAATAAATAATAACTTTATTATTGCCTCTAGGGCATATTTCCTTCAACCGACTGCTGGACGGCCCACCGGTTGCTGAGGAGGCAGAGGTGGCTGGCCAGCAGGCGGAGGGGGCAGCAGCCCTTCGCCCTTGGAGATTCAGATGAGCTAGTGGCACTTCCGGGTGATGTGATTGGATGGCTTAGCGCCGCTGTGGAACTTGCAGGGTGCATCAAGGGTTTGCTCATAAGAGAAGGAGGGCTGCCAAGCCGGCTTGCCGCCTTTCTGATGCTTGGGTAAGGGTTGCCCCTCTGGTTGTTAATCTTCGACTGTTGCCACCTGTCGGCTGGTGGAAGCCAGCATCGGGGCCTTGCGCTTGTTGTTGTTCTACTGCGGGCGCCGACTGGTGTCACCAGCCGGCGTTCTGGGAGCCGGAGGGAGCACCTTCCCAGATGCATCCACCTGAAGCTCCGACTTCATAGAGGAGTCGGCAATGGCATACTTGTCTACTATGATCAGTAGCTCGTCGAGTGTAGCCAGCTCGTCGCAGAGGAGTCCATGCTTGAGTAGGGTGCCTTCTTTGCACCTGGCGGTGAAGTACTCTATGGTTTGCACCTTGTCGGTGTCAAAACCGGCGGATCTCGGGTAGGGGGTCCCGAACTGTGCGTCTAGGCGGATGGTAACAGGAGACAGGGGACACGATGTTTTACCCAGGTTTGGGCCCTCTTGATGGAGGTAAAACCCTACGTCCTGCTTGATTAATATTGATGATGTGTGTTACAAGAGTGGATCTACCACGAGATCAAGGAGGCTAAACCCTAGAAGCTAGCCTATGGTATGATTGTTGTTCGTCCTATGGACTAAAGCCATCCGGTTTATATAGACACCGGAGAGGGCTAGGGTTACACAGAGTCGGTTACAATGGTAGGAAATCTACATATCTGTATCGCCAAGCTTGCCTTCCACGCCAAGGAAAGTCCCATCCGGACACGGGACGAAGTCTTCAATCTTGTATCTTCATAGTCTTGGAGTCCGGCCGATGATGATAGTTCGGCTATCCGGACACCCCCTAGTCTGGAACTCCCTCAGTAGCCCCTGAACCAGGCTTCAATGACAATGAGTCCGGCGCGCATGTTGTCTTCGGCATTGCAAGGCGGGTTCTTCCTCGGAATAATTTATAGAAGATTGTGAACACCATGATAGTGTCCGGCTCTGCAAAGTGAATTCCACATACCACCGTAGAGAGAATAACATTACACAAGTTCAATCTGCTGACGTATTTTGTGGCGTGACGTCACACCATTATCAAGCCTTTACTCGAATTGTTTTTATTGTTCCACCCCCGCGCGTTTAGCGAGGCGGTTTCCTTGGCACGTCTTGTCGAAGCAGAGATCATGTTCCCCTTATTCCGGGATTCCCATCAATACGGACGTGGGTAACCCAACCGCGCCATTGATTGTGACGCTTGGGAGATAAGCGAGTTTTACTAGGCCGGTGGGGACACATGTTTTTGTCCGCCCATATAAGGGGATAAAGATCCAACCCTTTTACCTGCGCCTTCTTCCTCCTTGGCTTATCCATCTCCGCGAACTCGAGCTCCAGCGCCCAAGTCCGCACTTCTCACCTCAACCTTCTCCAACTATGTCCGGAGTGGGAGGCAAGTGGATGGCCTCCTCCGTCACGGAGGGGCAGATCCAGAAGCTGCGCGACGCCAGATATTTGTCCAGCGACATCGCGCACCGGCTCCCCGACGAGGGAGAGCTCATCCCCACCCCCAGGCCCCATGAGAGGGTAGTATTTCTTCCCCATTTCCTCCGCGGACTGGGCTTCCCACTTCATCCCTTTGTCCGGGGGCTCATGTTCTACTACGGCCTAGATTTCCATGATCTGGCCCCGAATTTCATCCTCAACATCTCGGCGTTTATCGTCGTGTGCGAGGCCTTCCTCTGCATCCAGCCCCACTTCGGCTTGTGGCTCAAGACCTTCAGTGCCAAGCCGAAGGTTGTGAAGGGCAGCCAAGCGGAGTGCGGAGGCGCCATGGTGGGCAGGATGTCCCACGTTACATGGCTGGAGGGCACTTTCATGGAAACCATTAAGGGGTGGCAATCGGGGTGGTTCTACATCACCGAGCCGCATGACCCTGATTGGGCAGCGGCCCCCGAATTCAGATCCGGCATCCCTACACAGTTCACCTCCTGGAAAGAGAGTGGCCAGATCTGGGGGATTCGGAGGAGCTGACCGGACTCCAAGCCTGTATCCAGAAGCTGGTGGACAAGAAGCTCAAGCTTGTCAACATAGTCCAGGTCATGCTCATCCGCCGGATTCTCCCGTGCCAACGACGGGGCTTCAATATGTGGGAGTTTGATCCAGCGCAGCACCAGACTCTGAGCGGGCTCTTCGACACTACGTACGAAGATGTTTGGAAGGTGCTGTTCAAGGGCGCCGAGGCTCCCGCATCCGCTACCGAAGATCGCGGATTCCGCTCACAGCGTCCAGCTGACGAGGTAAGTGATTTTGCCACTTGTTTTCCATAGTTTGACTCTATGCAGGATCTAAACTCCCTTTACCTTTGACAAGACTGGATGGCGAAGGCCGAACGGACTATCTGTCCGGCCCCATTGCCAGAGGACCCAACGGACGCCCGCCTAACGGGGCTGCTGGCTCTGGCACCCCACGTGGTGCCGGAGAAGAAGGCCAAGAAGAAGGCCATGGGGACTCGGAAGAGTTCCCGTTTTCAGGTGCTATCGTATGATGAATCCGAGGCCGACTCTTCCCACCAAGGCGAGGACGAGAAGAAGAAAGCCACTCCCCCAGCGGGGGGAGGGAAGAAAAGAAAGGCCTCTCCAACAAGGGAGGCCGAAGGGTCCAAGAAGGGAAAAACTCTTCCCCCCGACTGCTCCGCCAACGCCAGTGACGATGACGAGGACTGGCCTCCAAGGGCCAAGCCCCTGGCGAGATCGTAAGTATCCGGACTCCCGAATAACTTCAAGGTTTTTCCTTTTCGCCACATAATGTCTTTTTAATGCCGCATACAACCCTGCAGTCCACCCAAGGATGATCTTCCGCTTCGTCGAGCGGGTCCTTAGGTGCGTCGGATATGGATTCTCTTCCGACTGCCTCCACCCCCCGTGCCACGGACGATGCCGAGGTGGGATCCCAGGAAGGGACCCACCAGGAGGAGGAGGCCCCGGAGGTGTCACAGGACAACCTCTCGGACTTTGCACCGGACTCGGCCCCGGAACCCACAGTGGCTCCGGAGTCCGGCGGGCGACCCCTTCGCAAGAAGGGCAAGACCGTGACGCCGGCTGCCTCCATCCAACCGGAGGTGCCGGATAATTTGCTGGAGGCGCTCAACGGCGCCTCCATCAAAGAGGAACACCGCACTGTTATGAGTGCGGTGATTCAGAAGGTGCAGCTCGCCAAGAGCGGGCTGACCGAAGCCTGCAGCAGCCTTCTAACAGGCTTTGAGGTAAGAATTTCGATATGTATAAAATGGTACCGCATAGACAGTAGCCCCTAATGCTCGGTTTGGTGTTGGGAAAGAAAAGCCGGACTGAGGATCTAAAAAGATATATGCAGGAGTCATAAAAAATATGTCAATATGGGATTGCAGGCTGCGCTGCTGAGCTCTACCACACTGACTGCGGAGGTCAATACTTTGAAGGAAAACCTCGAGCGGTCCGAGAACGAGCTCGGCCGTGCCAAGAAGCAGCTCGAGGACAAGGAAGGTGAGTAATACCTTATTAAAATTGTACCTTACAGAAAAGGATTTTGGTTGCAAAAAGAATGACAAGGATAATGTGGGTATCGCAGGGGCCACTAACGAGGTGGAGATCCTGAAAGAGGCGGTGGCCGCGGCCGAACGCAATGCGGCCGCGGAGCGCACCGAGCGAGAGAAGCAGGAGGCGCGGGTGGCGGAGGTACAGCAAGAGCTCCAGGATCTCGTGAAAAACATTAGAGCCTGGAGCGTGACTCGAAGACTCAAGAGTCTGAGCTTGCAACAACTCTTGAGAGTGCCAAAGCCGCTAAGGCCGAAGCCTACAAGGCCCTCCAGGAGATTGAGGCGGTGAAGAAAATAGCAGCGGGTAAGGCATTTTTCATGCAAAGTAAGCATGTGAGTGTTAATTACCTGTTGCTTACCCAAATTCGGAGCTCTCCAGGAGCGTTCGCAGATCTTCCTCGCAGCGTGTCCGATGCTGCCGCATTCTACCAGGCCGAGGAGGGGAGCTCGACAGAGAAGGTCTTCTGGTCTCAGTATGCTGAGGCCGGACATCCGGTGCCCCTTAGCGACCAGCTGAAGCAGCTGGTCGAGCTCCACAAGGCGGCCGAACAAGCCATGAAGGGCCTCATAGTTCGGCTGTGGCCTAAGGAGGCCATGCCTGGGAGCTACTTCGGCCTGGTGCGGTGGCTGGTGGATGCGTGCCCGTGGGTTGAAGTCATCAAGCACTCCGCCTGTATTGAGGGTGCCCGTCGGGCCCTTGCCCGCGCAAAGGTGCACTGGGGCAAGATGGATGCCCAGAAGCTTGTGACGGACCCGCCACCAGAGGGCAAGGAGCATCGCACGCCCGAGATGTATTATAAGAGTGTGCTGAAGGGCGCCCGCACTATTGCGGGGGAGTGCTCCAAAGATGTATTTTTTTAGTAGACTCGCAGTTTGTTATCCTGTGCACTGAAAACTTAGTTCATATGCGCTAAGCAACGCTTGTTAATTTAAAATATTACCTTCTGTGCGGCTGTTTATCAAATCTGAGAGATGGCAAGTCGTCGGCTTCAGCCCCCATGCCACGAGTGCTGGGGTGTTCGGGATAAACTTGAGCACTCTTGTTCCCATTTTTGGGTCCATCTAGGGAGGCGCTCAACACAGCGAACAAGGCAACCGGACTTATAATGCTTGAACACTCTCACTTAGCCATAGAATTCTATAATTTTAAATTTCGGCGAAGCCCCTAGTCTTCGGAAGGCCGAATTTGGGGTGCTATCCACGCCTAGGCCGGACAAGATCCGGCTCCTAGCTCTAAGCGGCATAAGTCTTTAAGGACTCGCAAAAACCTCTCGAACAGCGACCGGCTCTTGCCTCATCATGACGGTCGGTTTTAGCTTTCTCCACTGAGGCGTTAACCCAGCTCAACTGGGGCGCAATCGCAGTGGTTCTCCCAGTGCTACCTTAGCCGATACAACGGAACGTAAGGTACCAAAACATGGGAGCCGGGCAAACCCAATTAGTGACCCAAGACATGATTCGGAGCCGATGCATATAATGCTATAAGTTCGGGGTGCCGCACTTGTGAAAGTGTTCGGACTTATCACACCATGATGCGGGAAACATAAGCCCCTGGTGTGTTTTAACCGTACCAAAGTGTAGGATGCGACATGTCGTAAATGAACATATGTATGAAAATGCAATTATAAGTGAAAAGGTGCTGCATTGTTTTATTCAATAAGTGCTGCTATGAATGCAGAACGATACAAATAGTGTGATAAGCAAGGGATGGGACTGTTAAACATGTCCCCCTCCAGGGGTAGGCTGCGGATTGGTGTATAAAAATGCTCGTAATGGAGACCACCTGTATATTCGTTGTAGCCTTTATCCTTCCCTAGCTGTTGCATCGTGAGTTCGGCAGGTCTGCTGCCAGACAAGGCCTCTGACGAACGGGGTCCTGTGGGTAAAAAATAAAAGGTAAAAAGAAAAAAAGAACGATACACTTGAGAGCCCCTGGTGTGGTTGAGCCGCAGTCTGGGCTTATCGTGGTCGTGCCCCTCTCCCCATGCCCGTGGTATCTTCAGAGCGTAATGGTGTACGCGAAGGACCTGTTTTGACGTTTTGCAGGGGCTGGGGTTGGGGCCGCACTACTACGCGTGCTCGGAATGTGCCAGGTGGTTTTGTTGTAGGTTACTCCGAGCGCGCTTAGATATGTCCAGCCGCTTAATGGCCGGACTCGAGAATTGCCTTAAGAGGCTGCATTGTACTTCTGCCGCGAGAGCCGTTGTATGTTCCTCCGTCCGGAGAGAACGTTCAGTGTTTTCGTTGACCATGATGACTCCTCGAGGGCCTGGCATCTTGAGCTTGAGGTATGCGTAGTGGGGCACCGCGTTGAACTTTGCAAACGCGGTACGTCCGAGCAAGGCATGATAGCCGCTGCGGAACGGGACTATGTCGAAGATTAACTCCTCGCTTCGGAAGTTATCCGGGGATCCGAAGACCACTTCCAGTGTAACTGAGCCTGTACAATTGGCTTCTACACCTGGTATGATGCCTTTAAAGGTCGTCTTGGTAGGTTTAATCCTTGAGGGGTCTATGCCCATTTTGCGCACTGTATCCTGATAGAGCAGGTTCAGGCTGCTGTCGCCGTCCATTAGGACTCTCGTGAGGTGAAATCCATCGACGATTGGGTCTAAGACCAATGCGGCGAATCCGCCATTGCAGATGCTGGTGGTCCCTTCGGTCAAAAGTGATCGGGCAGGAGGACCATGGATTGAACTTCGGGGCGACTGGCTCCATCGCGTATACATCCCTGAGTGCACGCTTCTGCTCCCTTTTGGGTATGTGCGTTGCGTATATCATGTTCACCGTCCGCACCTGTGGGGGGAAACCCTTCTGTCCTCTATTGTTCGGCGGTCGGGTCTCTTCCTCGTCATCGCTATGCAGCCCCTTGTCATTGTTTTCGGCAATTAACTTGCCTGCCTGCTTGAATACCCAACAGTCCCTGTTGGTGTGGTTGGCTGGTTTTTCGGGGGTGCCGTGTATCTGGCACGAGCGGTCGAGTATTCGGTCCAAATTGGACGGACCCGGAGTAGTTCTTTTGAATGGCTTTTTCTGCTGACCGGGTTTAGAGCCTCTGAATCCGGCATTGACTGCCGTATCCTCATTATTGTCGCCGTTGATGCGGCGCTTGTTTTTGTTACGACGCGACCTGCCATTTTGGTCCTTGAAATCCGGACTGCCAGAATTTTTGCTGAGGTTGTTGCTGCGTGCTAGCCAGCTATCCTCACCCGCACAGAAGCGGGTCATGAGTGAAGTGAGGGCTGCCATGGATTTCGGTTTTTCCTGTCCCAGGTGCCGGGCAAGCCACTCGTCGCGGATGTTATGCTTGAAGGCCGCGAGGGCCTCCGCATCCGGACAGTCAACGATTTGGTTTTTCTTGGTTAAGAACCGTGTCCAGAATTGTCTGGCCGATTCGTCTGGCTGCTGAATTATGTGGCTTAGGTCATCAGCGTCTAGTGGTCGCACATACGTGCCTTGGAAGTTATCGAGGAATGCGGCTTCCAGGTCTTCCCAACTCCCAATTGACTCTGCTGGCAAGCTGTTAAGCCAATGTCGGGCTGGTCCTTTAACGTTGAGTGGGAGATATTTGATGGCGTGAAGATCGTCACCGCGGGCCATGTGGATGTGAAGAAGATAGTCTTCGATCCAAACCGCGGGGTCTGTTGTGCCATTGTAAGATTCGATATTCACGGGTTTAAACCCTTCGGGGATTTGATGATCCATCACTTCATCTGTGAAGCATAGTGGGTGTGCGGCGCCTCTATACTGGGCGATATCACGACGGAGCTCAAAAGAACTTTGTCTGTTTTGTTCCACCCGGCCGGACTTACTGTGTCCGGCGCGATGGCTGTCGTCACGTACCGTGGGGCGCCCACGCGATCCGTAGATTGATATTGATTGTCTTGCCTTATCCTCCAGTATATCTCGCAAGTCCGGAGCGTTCCCCTGTGGCCATGTGCTTTTCGAGCGATGCCGGGGTACGGGTCTAGTGAAAGGCCTAGAGGCCTCTCTGTCGCGACCACGGGGTGGTCGGTCAGCCGTATTGTCTCCTGGTGATGCGGGTTCATACACTTCCTCCTCTAATCGGGGGAGCAGCTTGCGTTTAGGGTAGCTTTTGGAGGGGCGTTCGAGCTCATGCTCTTCGGCCGCGAGGACTTCAGTCCATCTGTCGGCTAGCAGATCTTGATCAGCTCTAAGCTGTTGCTGCTTTTTCTTGAGGCTATTCGCCGTGGCCATAAGCTTGCGTTTAAAACGCTCTTGTTCGACGGGATCCTCAGGTACGACGAATTCATCGTCGTCGAGGCTTGCCTCGTCTCCGGAGGGAGGCATATAATCCTCTACCTCTTCTTCTGCCGCTCTCTCATAAGGGCTGGCGTCTCCGTCCTCCTGCGCTGCATCTTGCTGGAGTGGGTTGTCTTCGGCACTGTCCGGTGTATTATTATCTCCGGTGCCGGAGTCTTCATTCTTGCTGTGGCGGGATTTAGAGCGGCGCCGCTGACGCCGGCGCTTGGGCTGCTTCTTGGAGGGGTCATCCTCCGTTGTTTCTTCGCCATTCCCATCCTTTAGGATATCCACCATGTATATGTCATATGATGAGGTGGCTTTCCAGTGCCCAGTAGGCGCTGGTTCTTGGTCGTCTCCGGCATCTTCGTCCATACCGTCGGTGTCTTCGGAGTCGTAGTCTAGCATGTCGGTTAGATCGTCGACAACGGCTACCAAGTGGGTGGTGGGTGGGCTTTGAATTTCTTCGTCGTCCGCATCCCAACCGTCCTGACCGCAGTCTGGCCAGGGCTCTCCTGATAACGAGAGATACCTTAGCGAACTCAAGATGTCGCCAAAAGGTGAGAGTTGAAAGATGTCCGCTGCGATGAACTCCATGATCGGCGCCCAATCGGATTCGATCGGAGGGGGCGCGGGAGGTTCGGAGTCCGGCAAGGAGTCTGGCGCCTCGGAGTCACGGGCTTCATGAGGGACAAGGTCATTGTTCGGCTCTATCGCCGTAGAGGTTGCAGCTCCCGAGGCAGTGTCTAGCCATCCGTCCTCGATCTGCGCAGCCGGCTCCGGATTGAGAATCGGAGCGGGTTCGAGTGCGGCCTCCAGGGTACTGTCCGGCTGCAGAGCTAAACCATGCTCGCCGTGATAGTGCGGCACGCTCGGCTGTGGCTCGAATCCATCGAGGATCAAGTTCCCGCGGATGTCAGCCGTGAATTTCAAACTTCCAAATCTGACCTGATGGCCAGGGGCATAGCTTTCGATCTGCTCTAGACGGCCAAGCGAATTGGCCCGCAGTGCGAAGCCGCCGAATACGAAGATCTGTCCAGGGAGAAAGGTCTCACCCTGGACTGCATCGTTGATGATGGTCGAAGAAGCCATCGAGCCTATCGGTGACGACACAGAGGAACTCTCAATGAAAGCACCAATGTCGGTGTCAAAACCGGCGGATCTCGGGTAGGGGGTCCTGAACTGTGCGTCTAGGCGGATGGTAACAGGAGACAGGGGACACGATGTTTTACCCAGGTTCGGGCCCTCTTGATGGAGGTAAAACCCTACGTCCTGCTTGATTAATATTGATGATGTGTGTTACAAGAGTGGATCTACCACGAGATCAAGGAGGCTAAACCCTAGAAGCTAGCCTATGGTATGATTGTTGTTCGTCCTATGGACTAAAGCCATCCGGTTTATATAGACACCGGAGAAGGCTAGGGTTACACAGAGTCGGTTACAATGGTAGGAAATCTACATATCCGTATCGCCAAGCTTTCCTTCCACGCCAAGGAAAGTCCCATCCGGACACGGGACGAAGTCTTCAATCTTGTATCTTCATAGTCTTGGAGTTCGGCCGATGATGATAGTTTGGCTATCCGGACACCCCCTAGTCCGGAACTCCCTCACACCTCGTGCACACCTTTGCAGGAGTTGCGTAGTTCGGCCCACCGCGTCAGGTAGTCTCGAGTGGATTCGGTAGGGCCTTGGACGCACAGAGAGAGCTGGCGAGGCTTAGGCGGCCGCTTGTAAGTGTTGGTGAAGTTGCGGATGAAGACTTCGGTGAAATCTACCCAGCTGTTGATGCTGTAGGGCTTGAGGATGTTCAGCCAAGTGCGTGTCGTGCCCTAAAGCATGAGGGGGGCGTACTTCACGGCAACGCGCTTGTTGCCGTTTGCTATGTTGACTGCGGTGGAGTAGTCGACCAGCCAATCTTCAGGCTTCACGGAGCCGTTGTACTTGGGCGTATCTCTTGGGAGTGAGAACCCTTTGGGGAAAGGCTCGTCGCAAATGCGGGGGACAAAACAAGGCGGGCCAAGCGCATCTTCTTCTTCTAGCGCCTGGGATCGAGCCAGGCGGTCGATCCGATGGTGGGCATCGTTTTCTCCAATTCCTTCATGGCGGCCCAGCCGGCCGATGAGCGTCGGGTGCTCAACAGGCGGCGGGGAGGCATACCTCTCCTTGCGAGGAGGAGGAGGTGGACGGTCGTCCCGCCGCTCCATAGCTCGTGGGCGGCCATCTTGGTCGCGCTCAATGGCGAGGCGCGTCCGACTGCGGCTAGCAGCCGACTCTTTGTCTCTTCGGTCGCAGGCGCCGCCTGCTGTCGGTGTCCTGGAGGTTGCGCCTTGCTCTCGGTGGGGAGGGGAGGATTCTCGGCGCGCGCGCCGGCTTCTTGCTGCGCGGCAGCCGCGTCGATGAGCTGCTGAACGCGCTCCATCATGCAGCGTCGCTCGTCACCCTCCAGGTGGTCTAGCTCGTCTACCGCCGCCTGGGCAGCGCGTATGTACTCGATGGGCATGACGTAGACCGGGCGGTCGGCCCCCAGCATGCTGGCGATGGCCGTGCCGCGTTGTCGGACGGTGCCGACGCGGCTAGGCTCGCCAGTAGCCGGCGTGCCGTAGACAGCGCGATCGACCTCACGCTGATAGGCCTCCGTTAGGCGTTTCATAGCGGCCAACTTCTTGCCGCTCTCGATGAGTGCGACACGGCAGGCTTCCAGCGTCTTGGCGTTGGCGTCGCCCGCGGGGTACAGATAGGTCCCGCATTGCCGCCTGTAGCGGGTCTTGGGCGTCCCCACCGGAGGCTCCATCGTGGCTGATGACGAGCACCTAGGTGACGGTGCTGCCACCGCTGTCTGCACGAGGGAGCGGGTCGTCGATGACCACCACGTTGGTGGGGAAGGCGTCGAGGGACACCGTGTCGGAGTCGACAAGCATCGGGTCGGTGGAACCGATCGACTCCAGGTCGATGAGGCAGCTCTCGGAGCTGGCCAAGGAGGTCGATGAGGCAGCTCTCGGAGCTGGCTGCCAAGGAGATCGACTCCAGCTTGCCAAGGAGGTCGATGAGGCAGCTCTCGGAGCTGGCTGCGCCCGCGCCTGGCGCGGGCTCGTCGGAGAGGCGAATCTCACCGATGAGATCAGCGAGGCAGCTCGCTGCGCAGGCGACTTCCACGCAATGCAGCGTGTCGGTGCAAACGCCATCGGGCGTGCCGGGCTGACTGCGCTCGCCAGGGAGGAACAAGGTTCCCGTCTAGAAGAGATCTTCGGACGATGGTGCACCTAGCCCCACGGTGGGCGCCAAATGTCGGGGGTTTGGTGCGACATATGCCAAGGGATGGCTTATCATGGTGGGAGCTAGTAAGACATCGTCGGTGCCTGAAAACGGAATAAGGCGTAAACATGTACGCCGACGCATCTTACCTAGGTTCGGGGCTCTCCTAGGAGATAACGCCCCTAGTCCTGCTCTGCGGGGTCTCCGCATGATCACTAGATCAACAAGAAGCTACAAGCTTGCTCCTTGAGCTGTTTGGGTAGAGGAGGAAGAAGGGGTAGACTAGCTCTACTCCTCTCTCTATGTGTGTGTGTTCTTTAAGAGGCTGAACCCTTTGCATGGGTGCCCTGGGGGGTTTATATAGGCCTACCTCCTAGCGGTACAATGGTAATCCGGCCGGGTATAGGGCCGGGCCGTCAGTGTCTCTAGTCGCCGCTTCTCCGCCGGCTGCTGGGGCCCACCGCTTGTGGGTCCTGTCGGCTGCTCATCACTGTAGCCATGCCTCTAATGACAAGGGCTTGGTCAGGGAGAGCATGGCTACAGTACCGCCGCCTGGCGGGCGCTCACTGTAGCCACACCCCGTCTTATCTGTTTAATGGCGCACAAACTCCAAGGGAAGGGGAGAGCCAGCTGCTGGGAGTCTGCCTTCCCCTATGCCGGCTGGTCAAGGCTTGCCGCCTTCTGGCATCTCACGGACAAGTAGGGCCCGCCGCCTGCGGGCCGTACCGACAGCCCATCGTGGGAGCATGGCTTCCTCTGCCATGGATGATGTCATGGGCAACGTGGCAATAGTGCTGCGCCGGGCTAGGGAAGGCCACCTAGTACAGTACACTGTGGCCACGTTCGTTCCTGGATTCAGGGGTGGCAGGCTGTACTGTAGCCACGCCTCATCTCGTCGTTGTTATGTGGATGCAAACTTTGAGGGCGCGAGGGTGGGCCGCCTGCTAGGAGTCGGCCCGTGTCGGGGCCGCTCTTTGGGCCTCACCGCCTTCTAGCAGGCGGCCGCGGTCGTTCAGACCAGCTGGCCACAAGAAGGCGGTCCCTTGTCTTCAATGCTTGAGGGGTGCAGCCGGCCCCGATGTCTTGAAATATTATGGGGAGCAGATAGGGCTACCCATGATCATTTACTCCCACACCATGGGAACGCGTGGCACGTGCGGGACGTGGCTGAATTTCTCCTGAAAACCAGTCGGTCAAAAGCAAGTGTTTTCCAAAACTTTATCGGTTCAAAAAATGTTAATGAATTCGATAAATGTTCATGAAAGCAAAAAGGTGTTCGTGAATTTCAGAAAATGTTCATGAATTCCAAAATTGTTCACAAATTTGTAAAAATGTTCATAAATTAATGTTCATGATTTGAAAAAAAATGCAACTTCAAAAAGGTTCAATATTTAAAAAATGTTTGCAAAAATTGAAAAGGAAAAAGAAACCTAAAATAAAAGAAATAGAAAGAAAAAACTGGAAGAAAAAAGAAAGGAAAAAAAGAAAAAACTGGTTCAAGGAAGTTTCTAGGACTTTCCCAAAACCGGTGGAGAATAAACCCTAAATGGGTCGGCCCAAACACTGGATCTGCGAGCTGGAGGTGTGCGCGCTAGGTCGCTAGCAGGCGGCCTACGCGCCGAATAGGATCTGCCTGCAACAAAGGCGGTAATAATTTCATAGTGCCAGAACGAGACGTCCGCTGAAACATATTTATTCAGATGTTACTGGTAACACAGCCTTCCAACAAGATACAAAATAGCAAGAACGGAATGCGCAAGCCAGATGATTCATGATGTGCACGGAATTGCTATCTTTGGCAAACACTCCAGTTCGGGTCAGCTGTTGGCATCATCAACTTCACATGCTCCTTCGGCAGGAGCTTTATAGGGCAGACCTCACAGGCCCTGTCACAGCAGGTCCAAAACAGTCAGATTTTATTATTCACTCAAAAGAAAAGTCAGATTTTGACATCATAAAACCATATCTAGCTCTAGCGTGGCTTCTCAATAACCTAGTAGAATAGATCAGGCAAGTCAACAGCAGCAGCAATTTTTCCATGCTTTATATGGTTAAAACATATCAGGGTTTGGGCTCGTCTAGACCAGTACTGCCCAAGATTTAGCTTCAACAACTCCAGTTCTTTGCCTAGTTTCTGGCTTGTTGCATTTTGAAACTGTACTTCCGTATCGAGATTCAAGTTGTTTTGGGACATAAGGTATAATATAAATGAGAATATACATATCCAGTGGAATAAGGGGGTCAACATGGAAGGTTTGGGATGAGCAGACTGGGGCTTGGAAAATGGGAACCAGGCCGCTTGCTGGCACTTTTCCAAACCCTGCATAATGCATGGTATGAGCAGGATGTTTTGCTTCTAAAGATGGTAACTCAAAGAACCACCTGTAAATTTTTTTAGTGAAGTCAATATCAACTTACTGTTTGTTACTCTCTTGCGAAGATCAGAAAGGGCTACAGCAATTTTAGCACCAGTGAGAGCATTGTTCTTCACAAGTGCAATATCTGAATACGCTAAGGAGAAGTTTCTGCAAATGTAGGAAACCACAAGAGGAAGCGAAAAAAAAGGGGCGAGAATTGTATGCCCACCTGTGCCTTCGTCCTTTTTCTCACAAGGTCCAATTCAATATTTAACTGTTAGAATTTGAGAATGGTAGAAAAGACAAACTGCGCATTTAAGAAATAGGCACAGTAACTACCAAAATTCAAAATTGCAAATACAAATGGATAAATCATGCAATATCCCTAAAATATACCACAGGTCAAAATAAAATTATAGGATACTGGCTTCCAATGAAGATCCTCCAGTTAGTACTTTCACTCTGTCAAGGATGAAGGGGGTGATCGCGTTTCCTATTATCTTTTTATCACTGAGAAACAAAGTGCAAATAATTAGATTGACATTATATTGTTCATAAACATACATGTTAACCCAACTGCACGTGCACGCGCACACATACAGAAAGAGAAAAGAGAGCAATGAATTGGGACTGTACTCTGCTTCCTTGAGGGATTGCTGTATTGCAGACTCTATAACCTTTCCTGAAGCTGCATGTTGCTTGGGAACTGGCACTGCAATAAGAATTCCAGATCCTAGATGCATATTCTGGTTTGCATCTGCATCACAATAGACTTGAGTAAGCAATTCTCAATTAAGGCTGCAAAATATTCCAAAAAAAAAGGTTGTGACCCTTGGAGATCACTACTTCCATACTGAGGTGGGCAGCAGGCATGGATGACGGGAAAGGGTGTCAAATTTATCCCATCTTCTTTGGGGGTTTTCTGGATGGAGCATCATATATTGATCACATTAAGTGTAGATCTCAAGTAGGATACTAGTTATGAATAACTGATTCTAAGTTCATATCGGGCTATAGAATCCTCCAATCAAAAAGTTAACAGATGAACAGGTGACTTCTGGTGGTTCTGGTTATGTACCAACATTTAGTGCCACACAAATAAAGTCTCACAAATTAAATTCAATAAAAAATGCAGAAGATTCACATGTCTAACGTTAATACTTACATATTATTTTCGCACACTCTTCTGGAGAATCAACGCGGCATGGCACCTACATTAAGCAAACAGGAGTCACTTAGTCAAGGCATCGACCAATTTAAATTTTATATAGAACAGATACTTTCTCGTTTAAATTTGTGACCGAAGCTGCAATATGTCTACTTTTAATTTCTCTCCAACTAAACTGTTTCCCAACCCATGCCTTGTACTACATAATCTAACCTGAAAACATTCATTTTCAAAACTGTAGTGCATTTTGAACTCTCAACAAATCCCTGGACGCTAATGTATTGGGCAAAGAAAAACACTAACTTTATTGTTTGACAGAAGTAAAATTGTTCTACCTTACATCCACTGGTTTCTGTGAAGAAAGCTGGAAATTCGTTGGTCCTGTAAGCAGCAACAGTTACCCCTTGAGTTTCCTGTCAACACCATCATTTAAAAAGAATTGATTAGGTACCAAAACGAAGTTGCACCTACCTCGATGTCTTGCCAGGAACAGAGCAGATTATAGAGCTCCAAGGAACATCCAGTGTTATAATCTAAAAAGTTAGACTCTTTGAAGAGGCTATAACTCCTTTACCACCAAGAGCATTTCGTTATGAATTCTTTGAAGAGTCTGGTCTAAAATTATGTACCATAGAATGAACAAGACAAGTTTTTCGATCCTTGTCCTCTTGTTTATGGAGCCCTTCGGCCTTATTTCAACTTGAACATGAATTTGCAGTGGGCAGAAAAGAGGCCCTTCCAAGTCAACATTTCCTGAGTGAAAGTTGTCGATTACCAAATTGCATCGGAACTTGTCTACTTTTTGCGCCACCTCATTTCCAGTCCTTATCTTATTGTTTCAAATCCAGATTTTTATAATATTTTCAAGAGAAGTGCAGCTGTTTGTTCCTATGTTAAGGCATCATTATTAGGGGTGAATAAAACCAACGTAACAATTATGTAGCAACTATTTTTTGTTAAATGACAATCCTTGTCCTGTTTATATGTAGCTTGATATTTGGAGTGCATTTGTATTGCTACGATCTTTCTTTGTTCAGGCATTCTAACCAACACTGCTATAGAATTTTACTGGAAGCTACTCCATCAGTACTTAAATATCAAGCCAGAAGAATATAGGTACAGCCTGTGAAGCATCCAATGCCTAGCAGGAAAATCTACATGAAATTTTGTTCGTCACATATCGAAAGAGCTATATTTTTAGTGGAGGCTCCGACAGTAAAATTTATTAAAAAAGGAAGAATAAGCGAAGGATAATACCAAGTACTCTAGTGTCCGTGCGATATCCAAAATGGACTTCACACCGGCTGAAATAACAGCCACAGGAGTCTTTCCAAGTTCAGTTAAGTCAGATGAGATGTCCATGGCTGCATCGAAATGGTAACTGTATCCATCAAGCATTACAAAGAATGATATTTAAGCAAGATATGTTAATCAAGTTAACAATGTCGTGTGTACTACCCGTCTCAAGGTTTAAGTCCACTAATCTGTAACTATACATCATAGATAGAGTAACGCCACCATCCTAAATTAACTAGAGAATATCAGAAAAGCTGCAACTCAATATTTCCTGCTAAATGTTAACACGTATAGTCTAGTCTCCCTATGTTAATCAAGTTAATGTAGTGTGTACTCCCAGTCTCGACGTTTAAGTCCAGTAATGTATAACTATACATCATAGAGTAACACCAGCATCCTAAATTAAATACAGAATAGCAGAAAGCTGCAAAAGACATAAGACTGAAAAAACTACAATCATAAGAACTCAAGAGAAATATCTATATACGTTTCCTGCTAGGTGTTAACAGATATAGTCTAGCAAATCATACTCTTTGATAGAGAAACTCAAACAGAGGCGAAATACAATATCAATGCTATGATAAATTAACTTTTCTTAAGAAAACATCATAAACTTAAAATGTAAAGTTTTATATGCTATCCTCGAACAACTAAGTTCATTTGCTTGCTTACTCTGTAAGAAATACTGAGCAACATGCCTAAATTAGCTGTTCCAACCTCATTTATCTCATGATAATAGTCCATGATCAGTGCTACAACCACTGCCCTTTCATAATTCGGACAAATCAATTGGAACATTTTTAATACACAGTGAACCTAAACAAGGACTCCTTACACATCTGGAAGCTACTTACTTTTTTCACCGTATCTGTGTACGCCTCCAATTCCCCCAGTCACAAAAATTGGTATACCAACCTGAATTTCAGAATAACTTAATTGTTTTATACTACTATAAAGAAACATTTGGTGCTAGCTACACATGGATATCAAATAAAACCAAGATAAATAAGACGAGTAAGATGCAATGTTTCTTGAAAGAACCTTATGAGCAAAAAACATGGTGGCAGAGACTGTCGTAGCACCATTGCCACCCGAAGCAACCTGAAAATTAGTAAAACAATCAAAAACGAAAACAACATGACAAGCATAAATGTTAATCAGAGGGGCTATGTACCTAGGCATGAGGTAAATCCCAGATTTGAGAAACAATACACATTCTTAATTCTTTCATGAATGATGGCATGCCGATTTCAGCGCAGTGCTTAATGATTTCAAAAGAGTGCACAGTTTGACTTAAGAAGGACGAAAATGTGTTGAGCAAGGTACTCACAACTTGTGCGATATCTCTTCTAGCTGTCTTCTGAAACTGACTTCCGCTTATAGCCAAGTTCTTCAGCTGTTCACTGTTAAGCCCTATAATCGTGTGAAGAATATTAGTACCAGTAGAAGATAACATTTTCAGATCAAGTGAACAACCTGATGGTGCCCTGTACGACTTACCAACATGTGGCACACCATCCAGAATGGCTATAGTGGCAGGAACAGCGCCGTTCTCCCTGACGATGGCCTCCACCTCCATTGCCGTCTGGAGATTCTTCGGATAAGGCATACCTGCAGAGGAATCACCAATCAAGAATCCAGCGTGGGCTAAGCTAGGGCACATCGCCGGGGAGGGTCCTCTGCTCTGCTCCGAAGGGGAAAAGTGGGGTCGAAGCCTGTTACCGTGGCAGATGATGGTGGACTCGAGGGCGACGACCGCCCCGCCGCTCGCGAGCGCGGCCTCGACCTCCGGAGACACCGCGACTCCTGTCGGCGACGGGTCTTCCTGCGGCGGCGCCCTCGACATCCCCGGCGATCGTTGAGTCCTCCTCGACTGGTTTGACGGCAGCTTCAGCTTCCGCACTCAGCTGTCGTTCTTCCACTTTTAGATCCAGGAATGTGATGATTTATTATTAAATTGGTGAATCTTTTATTATTATGTATCTAAAAAGCTGGTAGTTTTTATTTATAGTACAGTAAAATATTTAAAGCTGGCGATTTCGTTGGATATTACTTCATCTGTTCCAAAAAAATTTAGTGTTTCGTGTGCAAAGACTAGCAATTTTGCTCTCTTTTTAGTTTTATCAAGTCGGTACGTAAGTGATTTGTACTACGATCCCTATGTTATAAACGAGACACGTATTACCATGTAAAAAAAATAATATTAGCTGCAATAAGTTGATTGTCCAAGTGGACCGTCTGAAAGTGATTGAGATGATGCAAAATAGGGTTATTCTTTTCTTTTTGCGGGTGAAAAATTATATTACTCAATATTATGTCTTTACAATCAGCATGAGCATGCTCCAAGGCACTCGTGGACCAGAACCAATCCAAGTTATGGTTCTACCCTAAATTCTAGTGAATTTAGCTAATCACTCGCTAACATTATTCTAAAAGCACCTTATAAAATGGAGAGAATTCTTTATTAGGCACTCCCTTAAAATCATGTTTCTTATTTGACATTGAAAAAAAATTCTTCCCTATATGACCTATAATTTTAATTTCTTTCCCTATATAACCTCTAGTTCATTTTGTACACGTGAAAAGACCTTTTTACCCCTGTACATAATGTGACCAGAAATATGTAGCATTGAGCCTAATTAGGGAAAATTCGCTTCTCAGAGTGAGCACAGCTGAACATGTTATCTCCTCTGTTGGTCTTTTCTGGGATGTGTGTGTACTCTGTATTCCTGAGCCTGAGCGTATCGGCGTTCTGGGAACGGGGGTCCACGGACTTGCCTGCCTGCGGCCCGCGGCGTGGCTCCACCAGTGGCCCGGTATGGCCCGTCTTCATCAGCCGGCGCTCAAGACCCTCGCGAGGGGCCAAGCCTCGCGAGGCGGGCGACGCAAGGCCTCCTCTGAGCAGCCTCACCAGGCAGGCTCGCGAGGGGGCGGAGAGATCAAGGCAAGGGGTACCTCATGAGGTTCCCGTGACGCAAGCCATGACGATTAAGGCCAGGTGGGCGCCAGGCGGGCACCAGCGCGCACAGTGTCCTTGTTTCCCCTTTGGTGCTACGGGGGCAAGCGCAGGCGCAGAGTACCGAGGCATGAGGCAAAGGTTTCCATATCAGTGCAACAAGACCAAGACCAGCAGGACGGCAAGACGGAGGTCATCGTGGAGCCCAAGACGACGTCACCACCAGCGCCTTTGACATGCGAAGACCACTGTCGATGTCAAAACCGGCGGATCTCGGGTAGGGGGTCCCGGACTGTGCGTCTAGGCGGATGGTAACAGGAGACAAGGGACACAATGTTTTTACCCAGGTTCGGACCCTCTCTATGGAGGTAAAACCCTACTCCTGCTTGATTGATATTGATGATATGGGTAGTACAAGAGTTGATCTACCACGAGATCAGAGAGGCTAAACCCTAGAAGCTAGCCTATGGTATGATTGTTGTTCGTCCTACGGACTAAAACTCTCTGGTTTATATAGACACCGGAGAGGGCTAGGGTTACACAGAGTCGGTTACAATGGGAGGAGATCTTCATATCATATCGCCAAGCTTGCCTTCCACGCCAAGGAAAGTCCTATCCGCACACGGGACGAAGTCTTCAATCTTGTATCTTCATAGTCCGGGAGTCCGGCCAAAGGTCATAGTCCGGCCATCTGGACACCCCCTAATCCAGGACTCCCTCAGTAGCCCCTGAACCAGGCTTCAATGACGACGAGTCCGGCGCGCAAATTGTCTTCGGCATTGCAAGGCGGGTTCCCCCTCCGAATACTTCATAGAAGATGTTGAACACAAGGATAGTGTCTGGCTCTACAAAATAAGTTCCACATACCACCGTAGAGAGAATAATATCTGCACAAATCTAATCTGCTGACGTATTCCGCAGTGTGACATCACGCCACGGCCAAGCCTTTATTCGAATCATTTTACTGTTCCACCTCAGCGCGTTTAGCGAGGCGGTTTCCTTGGCACGTCTTGTCGAAGCAGAGATCGTGTCCCCTTATTCTAGGATTCTCATCAATACGGGCGTGGGTAACCCAACCGCGCCTTTGGTATGACTCCCTAATTGAAAGCGAGTCCCAAACGGTTACGGGGAGGGCTCTTGGTATTCAACTCCTTTATAAAGAGACCAAGGCTCGACTCCTTTCTTTTCAATCCAATCGAATCCGCCCCTCGCCTTGAGTTCCAACACCCAAAGCTCTAGTTTTAGGTGCTTCGGACCTTCGACGATGTCCGGCTCCGACCTTCAAGGCCGGTGGATGCCTTCCTCCATTACAGAAGAAGACGTGCAAAAGCTGAGAGATGCCAGGTATCTAACCGGCGAAATCTCGCATAGGCTGCCTGCTCAAGGGCATGCCATTCCCACTCCCCAGCCCAGTGAGAGCGTGGTGTTCACATCTCACTTCCTTCGGGGGCTAGGCTTCCCGATTGATCCCTTCGTGAGGGGGCTTATGTTTTATTACGGGCTGGAATTCCACGACTTAGCTCCGGAGTCCATCCTCCAAATCTCATCATTCATTGTCGTGTGTGAGGCCTTCCTCCATATTACTCCTCACTTCAGATTGTGGCTTAGAACCTTCAAGGTGGAACGGAAGATGATCGGGGGGCAGCACGCTGAGTGCGGAGGAGCTATCATAAGCAAGATGGCCGACGCTCCATGGCCCGAGGGCTCTTTCCAAGAGGAGTTAGGCTTATGGCAACGGGACTGGTTTTACATCACAGCCCCTAGGGACACCACATGGGTGGCGCCACCTACTTTTTGCTCGGGTCCCCCACCACGGCTAGCGTCATGGGTCAATGAAGGGCTTATCTGGGGGCCGTCCAAAGACGTGCCCCTACTGCAGGACCGCATTCGAGATCTCCTAGAAAGAGATATTAACTTGACCATACTGGCGCAAGTTATGCTGATTCGCCGCATGCTGCCCTGCAAACGTCGCCCTCTCCGCCTGTGGGAATTTAATCCGGAGGGACCGCAAGTCCTCCAACATTTTATGGGCGCGACGCCCGTGGAGATGTACAAATTGTTCTTCGGATCACAAGCAAGGTGTCCGGACTTGTCCGAGGACGCAGGTCTGAGCTGCAATCGCCCGGATGCTCAAGTAAGTAGCCCCGTATTTGGACACGCCATCCGTATTTTCATCATAAAATTGCCCTTTAACAGAGCTATCTTTTGAACAGGAGTGGATAGCGAAGGCAAAGCTTATCAGGTGTCCAGCCCCCCTGCCTGAGACCGTGCCAGATCCCGTGTTGACCAGGATGCTGGAGATTATGCTTTCGGTAGAGGGCGAAGAGGGGAACCAAGGAGCTACCGCCTCCGTGAAGAAGGCTGTCAGGAAGGGAGGAATCGAGAATTCCCCCAACCTGGGAAAGAAAAGGACCGCCTCTGAAGACCCGGAGGGGATGGCCTCGAAACGGGGGAAGAAATCTTCGCCAGAGGATCCGGCGCCGGAGAATGCCCCGGCCGCATTGCGCCCTCAAGGGGATCAGCTCTCCTCCGAGCCGTAAGTAAAGAGAGGGTTCCAAAATGAGTGGCATCCCTGTTTTATTTCTGAGGAAGATAACCAAAATATTACCTTGCAGTTCGGATCTCAACCCTTCTCAGCAGAGCTCACCTTCAGGGGATCTTCGTCCGGAGATGATGGAGAGCGAAACGCCTCCCCTAGCTGCACCGTCTTACGAGGCAGGCGACCCCGAGGTGTCATCCCGGAGGGTTTTTCCAAGTCCGGACCCTGAAAAAGGTCGTCAGGCTAGTCCGACACCCTCTGGTGCGCGGTCGGAGGGGCTGAGGGATCTGCTTGGGCGAGCGTCCATCTCAGAAGAACACCTTATGTTGATGAACACGGTGATAGGAAGGATTTCATCTGCGGAAAGCAGATTGTACGAGGCCGCCAGGAGTTTACTGACAGGCTTTGAGGTACGTGAAAAGGTGTACCTTTTGGTAGAGCCGCATATATAAAATGCGCCCTGTATAAATAGTAGCCCCTGAGACTCTGTGTGTCGTCAAAAGTGACGGCGGAGAGAGGATCATAACCCCAGGTGTAACATATCACCTTTTTATGAAGGTGGCGAGGCGTTCGGTGACTAGCCGGACTGATGAATCTGCCGAGCTAAAGCGGCAACTTGACGTGGCGGATGCCGACATCGCGCTTGTAAATAAGCGGCTAGACGAGGCACAAGGTATGCTCCACAGACATCTGATAAGAGGAGTTCGATGCTCGTGCCTTATAAGATATGTGCTTAATGTAGATGGTGATGCTGCCGTGGAGAACCTTCGGTCGGAACTTGCCCGAGACAAGAAGCAAGCAAGGAAAAGTGATGCAGCTGCCGTTAAGGCGGCTGAAGAGCTAAAAGCCGAATAGGCTGCTCATTGCCAGAGCAAGAAAGTAATAGCCGAGATGGCTATAAAATTGAAGGATGCTGCCGACTGCTGTAAATTTCTCGAACAAGAAGATAGGGCGGCTCAGAAGGACCTTGAGAAGATCACTGCTGAGGCCAAGGATACTCGCTCTGCAATGAGATATGAAGAAGGAGCTACGTCAGGACGGAGATATCACGACTGGAAAGCCCTATATGCTGCGGATGAAGTTCGGGGATCCTAAGTATGCTCCGTTAGACCGGAAGTGGAGTGCGGAAAACACTTATCTGGATTTGGCAGCGAATGCGGCAGACGCAACCGAACACTTCCGAGGTCGAGGTGACCATGAATTGGAAGAACTTTTTTGGTCACAGTTCCACAATCCAGAACGCCCACTTTCGGTATCCGACCGTTTGGCCGCCTGGGCGGAGCTGAACAGGTTATCCGGACTCGCCATGAGGTATGTTGCGAGTCGTTTGTGGCCGGAAGAGCCAGAGCCGAAGAGTTATTTTAGCTTGGTGCAACAGTTCCTTGGTTCGGTGCCGCATGTTGATGCAATGAAGAGGTCGGCGTGCATAGAGGGTGCACAAATGGCTCTTGCCCGTGTCAAAACATATTGGGTGGATATGAAGGCCAGTGTTGTTGCATCCCGGGATTCGGACGAAAGCCGAGTACCTACCAAGCACTACTTTGAGGAAGTTCTTCCGGGCGCTCGTTTAATAGAGGCGCAGTGCTCGAAGGATGTTGTGTTCAAATAGCATGTGCTATTGTAAAAGGAATATTTTGATAGAATATAAAAGCTTTTTATACTTGTGCTTGCAAGAATTATAATACCTCATGTGCGGCCGTTAATGTATATGTGTATATAACCTGAAAGATGGCAGTCGTTGGCTTCAGCGCCCACGCATATAATGTGTGGGTGTTCGCAAAAAGGCGCCTTTTCACACTTAATCCAACGTCTTGGTCCTACAAAGGAGGTGATAGCGCAGCGAACTAGGCAACCGGACTATAATGCTTTATCACTTTCACTTAGCCATAGGAGTTTGACAGTGGGGCTACTTAATAGCCCCTAGGGGCACCGCGCTCGCCTGAATTCGGGGCGCGTGTGTGCCTGACCGGGAAGTGGCCCTTCGTTAATGCGGAGGAATCCTAAAGATTCCGAGAGTCATCGAGTGGTTGACCAGTCTCTCGCTATAACATGACAGTCAGTTTTCGGCTTTCTCTACTGAGGTGCTCGCTTGGCCAAACCGGGGCACAATCGCAGTAGTTCTCCTGGTGCCGCCTTAGCCGATAGAGCGGAACGTAAGGCAGCAAAACACAGGAGCCGGGCAAACCCAACATTTGACCAAAGACATGATTCGGAGCTGATGCATATAAGGCCAAACTTGCGACGCCGAACACTCCCTAAGGTATTTGGTCTTTATGAAGACGGGCCGAACCAAAGCCCTTGGTAAAAAAGCCCCTGGTGTCCAGGTACGCGCAAGATTCTGGCGTGGCCACATGCCAAGACGCCAGCCTCCTCCTTGGTTATAGCAAAAACCGGGGGATGTTTATCAACAAGAGACAGTAAAAAAGGTTTACGCAGGGTCTTAATCTGAAAAGAATCCTTAAAATGGGTCCCTACTGCACGTCTGCGCCTGTGTCTCCGTTGTGCCGTATCCTGGACGGGCATAGCATGGTGTTCGTCTGCGAAAGAGAGGGACTTAGTAAAAAATAATCATGCGAGAAATCTATATTAAAATAAACAAAATATAGTACAGAGACATGAGCAAAATTGAGCCATATTGTCTCCTGGTGTAAACACGCCGAGCCTTGCGGCTATTAAGCCTTTGTATGTTTACGCCGGACTCGTCGAGCCGTGCCCGGGATAGTAGGGCTGGATTAGTGTGTGGCTGTCCAGGCGGCCGCACCATTACCTGTACTTTGGGGATCAATTGATATTTCCCTTTAATGAGTTGATGCCTCGTGGATCGGGCATTTTGAGTGTAAGGAATGCATAATGCGGTATTGCGTTAAAGCGGGTGAAAGCTTCACGTCCCAGTAGCACTTGATAGCGACTTATGAATGGGGCGATGTGGAAGGTTATCTTTTCGCTTCGGAAGTTGTCGGGTGAGCCGAACGTGACTTCTAACAAAAGGGAACCCATACTCTGGGTATCTGGGCCCGGCGTGACTAGTTGAAAGGAAGTGTTGCCATGGCAAATTATTGCTGGGTTGACCCCCAGTTTGCGGATTGTGTCCTGATATAACAGGTTTAGGTCACTGCTGCCGTCCATAAGGACTTGTGTAAATTGGAGTCCGTTAATAATCGGATCCAAGACCAAGGCAGTCCAGCCTGCGTTCCGGACCCCTCTGGAGTAATCCTGATGATCGAAGGTGATTGGTTGTAACAACCAGTGGCGGTGCTCCTCTGGGGCAGGCTGTATGGCGCGTATCTTCGTAAGCATCGTTCTGTTTTTCCCTTTTGTCATCTGAAGTGAATTTACTGTTTTGACTTCTTGTGGGAACTTCTTTTGTTCTCCGGTGTTCTGCTTGTGGGGTGCGTCGTCATCCTCGCTTGGTGTGTCGAGCCCCTTGTGTTCGATGTTGAGTTTGCCGGACTGCTTGAAGACCCAACAATCTCTGTGGGTGTGGTTTGCAGGTCTCCCGGGGGTACTGTGGATTTGACATATTTATTCCAGGATTTTGTTGAGGTTAGATAGCTCGTCCCTGTCATCTTTGGGGGGCGCTTTTTTTGATTTTGCCGAGAGCTTTTGAATCTGGCGTTGACTGTCGTGCTCGTCGGGCTGTTATCCTTGATCCAGCGCTGTTCTTTGTTACGACGCGGTTTCTCGTTTCCATCTCTGAGTCCGGATGTACTCAGGCCGCTGGTGATGCTTCTTGCCAACCAGCTATCCTCTCCTGCGCAAAAGCGGGTCATGAGGCTTGTTAATGCGGCCATTGTTCTTGGCTTTTCTTGGCCGAGGTGTCTGGCGAGCCATTCATCTCGGACACTATGTTTGAAAGCTGCTAGGGCCTCGGCGTCCGGACAGTCGACTATCTAATTCTTTTTAGTAAGAAATTTGTTCCAGAGTTTCCAGGCTGACTCTCCGGGCTGCTGAGTTATATGACTCAGATCATCTGCATCCTGAGGTCGGACATAGGTCCCTTGAAAATTTGCCCGGAAAGCATCCTCGAGCGCTTCCCAACTTCCCATGGTGTTTTCGAGAAGGCTTTTAAGCCAATGCCGGGCTGGCCCTTTGAGCTTAAGGGGTAAGTATTTTATGGTGTGAAGGTCATCTCCTCTGGCCATGTGTATGTGGAGGATATAATCCTCGATCCAGACTCCAAGGTCTGTTGTTCCGTCGTATGCTTCTATGTTTACGGGCTTGAATCCCACTGGAAATTCGTGATCCTGTACCTCATCGGTAAAACATAGGGGATGTGCGGCGCCCCTGTATGTAGGTGTGTCGCGATGTTCGGATATTTTTTGCGTTGCATTGCTCACTGGAGCTTGCTTTCTTGGCCCATAGATGGATCTAGTTGGACCGGTTTTTTGATGCGAATCCTTGGGCGGACCGCGCGCCGTATTGAGTGCGGCGCCCTTTGTCGCTTGAGATCGATCGTGGGGTCGTCTATCCGACCTGGTGCCTTCCTTGTTTTTTGACTGTGGGGGCTCTAAGGCCTCTTCGTCAAATTCCGGTAGTAATTTCCGCTTCAGATAGCTCTTTGTGTGATGACTGTTGCCGTACTTGTGTGTGGTATTGAGTACTTTGCCCCATCTGATTCTGAGTGCATCTTCCGCTGTTTTGAGCTTCCGCTTCTGCTTTTTCAGGCTACGTGCAGTGGCAACAAGCCTTTGGTGGAGGTTCTGGTGTTCCAGCGACTTGTCCGGCGTGAGGTCGTCCGAACTATTATCTTTCCCGGGGACGGATTGTTCGGTTTGTCTGCCCTGTTTGGACGGTTGCTCGATGGCATGTCCGTCTTCCGTTGATTCACCCTGCTCTATGGCTGGGTCTCTGTCGAGGTGGGGCTTGGCGCGGCGATTATGCCGCTGCTTTGATTGTTTTTTGAGGGAGCGATCCCTGGTTGCGCCCTTTTGATCCTCGTCGTTGCTTCTTTTAGGTGTGTCCACCATGTATACATCGTGTGATGGGGTGGCTTTCCAGTGCCCTATAGGTGCTGGTTCTTGATCGTCTCCTTCATCGGCGTCCATACCGTTGATGTCTTCGGAGTCGAAGTCGAGCATGTCAGTTAGATCGTCGACAGTGGCTACAAAGTGGGTGGTGGGTGGGTTTCGAATTTCTTCGTCGTCCGCATCCTGACCGTGCTGACCATAGTCCGGCCAGGGCTCTCCTGACAAAGAGAGAGACTTTAGTGAATTTAGGATAATCACAAAAGGGCGAGTGCTAGAAGACGTCCACGGCAGTGAACTCCATGATCGGAGCCCAATTGGGTTCGATCGGAAGGGGTGCGGAAGATTCGGAGTCCGGACAGGAGTCCGGCACCTTGGAGTCACAGGCCTCGCGAAGGATTAGACTGGTAATCGGCTCTATTGCCGTAGAGATTGTGGCTCCTGGGGCGGCGTCCAACCGACCGGCCCCGACTGGCGCAGCCGGCTCTGAGCTAGTGGTCGGAGCGGACACATGAGCGGCTCTCTGGGCGCTGTCCGGCGGCAGAGCTAGATCATGCCCATCGTGACAGTGCGGCGCGCTCGGCCGTGGCTCGAATCCGTCGAAGATCAAGTCCCCGTGGATGTCGGCCGTGTAGTTTAAGCTTCCAAACCTGACCTGATGGCCAGGGGCGTAGCTTTCGATCTGCTCCAGATGGCCAAGCGAATTGGCCCGCAGTGCGAAGCCGCCGAATACAAAGATCTTTCCGGGGAGAAAAGTCTCACCCTAGACCGTGTCATGGCTGACGATCGAAGAAGCCATCGGGCCTAAAGGTGACAATACAGAGGAACTCTCAATGAAAGCACCAATGTCGGTGTCAAAACCGGCGAATCTCGGGTAGGGGGTCCCGAACTGTGCGTCTAGGCGGATGGTAATAGGAGACAAGGGACACGATGTTTTTACCCAGGTTCGGGCCCTCTCGATGGAGGTCAAACCCTACTCCTACTTGATTGATGTTGATGATATGGGTAGTACAAGAGTTGATCTACCACGAGATCAGAGAGGCTAAACCCTAGAAGCTAGCCTATGGTATGATTGTTGTTCGTCCTACGGACTAAAACTCTCCGGTTTATATAGACAACGGAGAGGGCTAGGGTTACACAGAGTCGGTTACAATGGGAGGAGATCTTCATATCATATCGCCAAGCTTGCCTTCCACGCCAAGGAAAGTCCTATCCAGACACGGGACGAAGTCTTCAATCTTGTATCTTCATAGTCCGGGAGTCCGGCCAAAGGTCATAGTCCGGCCATCCGGACACCCCCTAATCCAGGACTCCCTCAACCACCTTTAGTCAGGATAACTTGTACTAGCTGTCCCCTTTCAAATTGGTTGTTGTTGGATCCCTTCCCGCTCAATATTTGATGAAAGGACCAGGGCCTTTATAAATAGGACTAGCCACCACCATAGAAAAGGGGGCAAAGCGAATCGACCAGTTCCAGCTAGAACACACCAGCTCAAGAACACCTCACCTCCCGAGGCTAGTTCATCCTCTGTATTGTTCATCATCAGCCCAAGAGGCAATCCACCACCACCACACTGGAGTAGGGTATTACACCACAATGGTGGCATGAACCAGTATAAATCTTGTGTCTCTTGTGTTGTGAGTTGATCGAGCTAAACTTAGAGATCGCTGCAAGGCTGATGCGAGATTCGGTAGGGGAAAATCTTCGTGCGCACCCCAGTGTTTGAACCTCAAGGGTTTTGCTGGAACCCGAAATCCGATATTTGGTGCGCCAGGTAGGGGTGCGCCGAAGCCTTCCTTCCGCTGATCCGCGTCCCATCGCTACGTCGCAGCCATGTCTGACGCCCGTCGAGCCCGCGCTGAGCGCCGGGTCGCTCTCGCCGCACGCGTTGCCCAGACGGCTCCTGTCGGCGGGCCTCCCTGTCGTTCCCCATCGCCTGTCGCCAACGGCCGGGCCGGGAACAAGCAGCAAGTATCCTCGCTGCCCCCCTCGGTGCATCGGGACGGCCGCACCACCACTCTGCCGCTGACCCAAGCCGGTTCGTCGTCCCACGCTCGTCGTGCTCCCACCGACACGCAGGCCGCGCTGCTCATGGCGCGCAAGCTCCTGCGTTACCGCCCCGTCGACGACCTCTACGAGGAATGGCTCGCTCACATCACCGAGCTCATCAGCGCCACAGGGGGCTCTCCCGCGCCGTCCCTCTCGTTGCCCCGCCCTCCGCCGGGAACGGGCGACGTGGCTCATGGAGCGCCTCCACCACCTTTTCCCCAGGACCGCGCCCTGGCGCCAAGGCGCGCGGCCCCTGGGCGTGACCCACCACGTCCGGCACCCGCGCGGGAAGAAAGAAGCTGTCAAGAAATCCCTCGACCTCAAGAAGGCACCCCCGTGCTCCCTGCACCGGCATGACAAGACCGCGTACTGCCTATGGCGGCGGTGCATGGGTACCATCAAGAGCAAGCCCTGCAATAGCAAGGGGCCCTGGTGACCACAACAAGTTGCCTGGCCGGGAAAGTTCAAGTCGGACCTGCCTCCTCGCTATGACGGCACCCCCGACCCCGCGGAGTTCTTGCATCTCTATGAGCTGAGCATCGAGGCAGCCAAAGGCGATGAGAAAGTCATGGCGAATTGGTTTCCCATGGCACTCAAGGACGGTGCCCGCTCATGGCTCCTGAACTTGCCTCCCGGCTCAATCTTCTCCTGGGACGAGATGCGCAGTCGCTTCATCGCCAAGTTCCAGGGCACTCGCGACCGCCCCCCGGCCGCGGGTGACCTCCGCCGCATCAGGCAGCTGTTGGGGAACGTAGTAATTTCAAAAAAATCCTACACACACGCAAGATCATGGTGATGCATAGCAACGAGAGGGGAGAGTGTTATCCACATACCCTCGTAGACCGAAAGCGGAAGCATTAGCACAACGCGGTTGATGTAGTTGTACGTCTTCACGATCCGACTGATCAAGTACCAAACACACGGCACCTCCGAGTTCATCACATGTTCAACTCGATGACGTCCCTCGAACTCCGATGCAGCCGAGCTTTGAGGGAGAGTTCCGTCAGCACGACGACGCGGTGACGATGATGATGTTCTACCGACGCGGGGCTTCACCTAAGCACCGCTACGATATTATCGAGGTGGACTATGGTGGAGGGGGGCACCGCACACAGCTAAGAGATCCAAGGGATCAATTGTTGTGTCTAGAGGTGCCCCCCTGCCCCCGTATATAAAGGAGCAAGGGGGAGGCCGGCCAACCTTGGGACGCACCAATGAGGGGAGGAGTCCTCCTCCTAGTAGGAGTAGGACTCCCCTCTTTCCTAGTCCAACTAGGAAAAGGAAGGGGGAAGGAGGGAGAGGGAAAGGAGAAGGAAAGGGGGGGCGCGCCCCCCTCCCTAGTCCAATTCGGACCCCCTATAGGGAGGGGGTGCAGCTGCCCCTTGTGGGCTGCCTTCCCTCTTCCCTATGGCCCATGTAGGCCCAATAGTCCCCCCGGGGTTTCCGATAACCCCCCGGCACTCTGATAAATATCTGAATCACTCAGAACCTTTCTGATGTCCGAATATAGTCGTCCAATATATCGATCTTTACGTCTCGACCATTTCGAGACTCCTCGTCATGTCCCCGATCTCATCCGGGACTCTAGACTACCTTAGGTACATCAAAACACATAAACTCATAATATAACCGTCATTGAACTTTAAGCGTGCGGACCCTACGGGTTAGAGAACTATGTAGACATGACTGAGACACATATCCGATCAATAACCAATAGCAGAACCTGCATGCTCATATTTGCTCCCACATATTCTACGAAGATTTTTATCGGTTAAACCGCATAACAACATATGTTGTTCCCTTTGTCATCGGTATCTTACTTGCCCGAGATTCGATCGTCGGTATCTCAATACCTAGTTCAATCTCGTTACCCGCAAGTCTCTTTACTCGTTCCATAATACATCATCCCGCAACTAACTCATTAGTTGCAATGCTTGCAAGGCTTATATTGATATGCATTACCGAGTGGGCCCAGAGATACCTCTCCGACAATCGGAGTGACAAATCCTAATCTCGAAATACACCAACCCAACAAGTACCTTTGGAGACACCTGTAGAGCACCTTTATAATCACCCAATTACGTTGTGACGTTTGGTTGCACACAAAGTGTTCCTCCGGTAAACGCGAGTTGCATAATCTCATAGTCATAGGAACATGTATAAGTCATGAAGAAAGCAATAGCAACATACTAAATGATCAAGTGCTAACCTAACGGAATGGGTCAAGTCAATCACATCATTCTCCTAATGATGTGATCCTGTTAATCAAATGACAACTCTTTGTCCATGGCTAGGAAACATAACCATCTTTGATTAACGAGCTAGTCAAGTAGAGGCATACCAGTGACACTAAGTTTGCCTATGTATTCACACATGTACTAAGTTTCCAGTTAATACAATTCTAGCATGAATAATAAACATTTATCATGTAATAAGGAAATAAATAATAACTTTATTATTGCCTCTAGGGCATATTTCCTTCAGTCTCCCACTTGCACTAGAGTCAATAATCTAGTTCACATCGCCATGTGATTTAACACCAATATTCACATCTGTATGTGATTAACACCCATAGTTCACATCGTCATGTGACCAACACCCGAAGGGTTTACTAGAGTCAATAATCTAGTTCACATCACTATGTGATTAACACCCAAAGAGTACTAAGTATGATCATGTTTTTCTCGTGAAAGAAGTTTAGTCAACGGGTCTGTCACATTCAGAGCCGTATGTATTTTGCAAAAAATTTATGTCTATAATGCTCTGCACGGAGCTACTCTAGTTAATTGCTCCCACTTTCAATATGTATCCAGATTGAGACTTAGAGTCATCTGGATTAGTGTAAAAGCTTGCATCGATGTAACTCTTTACGACGAACTCTTTTATCACCTCCATAATCGAGAAACATCTCCTTAGTCCTCACTAAGTATATTCTTGACCGATATCCAGTGATCTACTCCTAGATCAAAATTGTACTCCCTTGCCAAACTCAGAGCAAGGTATACAATAGGTTTGGTACACAACATAGCATACTTTATAGAACCTATGACTGAGGCATAGGGAATGACTTTCATTCTCTTTCTATTTTCTGCCGTGGTCTGGTTTTGAGTCTTACTCAACTTCACACCTTGCAACACAGGCACGAACTCCTTTTTGACTGTTCCATTTTGAACTACTTCAAAATCTTATCAAGGTATGTACTCATTGAAAAATCTTATCAAGCGTCTTGATCTATCTCTATAGATCTTGATGCTCAATGTGTAAGCAGTTTCACCAAGGTCTTTCTTTGAAAAAATCCTTTCAAACACTCCTTTTTATGCTTTCCAGAAAATTCTACATTATTTCCGATCAATAATATGTCATTCACATATACTTATCAGAAAGGCTGTAGTGCTCCCACTCACTTTCTTGTAAATACAGGCCTTTCCAAAAGTATGTATAAAACCATATGCTTTCATCAACTCATCAAAGCGTATATTCCAACTCCGAGATACTTGCACCAGTCCATTGATGGATCGCTGGAGCTTGCACATTTTGTTAGCACCTTTCGGATCGACAAAACCTTCTGGTTGCATCATATACAACTCTTCTCCTAGAAATCCATTCAGGAATGCAGTTTTGATATCCATTTGCCAGATTTCATAAAATGTGGTAATTGCTAATTTGATTCGGACTGACTTAAGCATCGTTACGAGTGAGAAAATCTCATCGTAATCAACACCTTTGAACTTGTCGAAAACCTTTTGCAACAAGTCGAGCTTTGTAGATAGTAACAGTACTATCAGTGTCCGTCTTCCTCTTGAAGATCCATTTATTTAGCTTGGCTTGCTGATCATAGAGCAAGTCAACTAAAGTCCACACTTTGTTCTCTTACATGGATCCTATCTCAGACTTTATGGCCTCAAGCCATTTCGCGGAATTTGGGCTCATCATTGCTTCCTCATAGTTCGTAGGTTCATCATGGTCTAGTAACATGACTTCCAGAACAGGATAACCGTACCACTCTGGTGCGGATCTTACACTGGAAGACCTACGAGGTTCAGTAGCAACTTGATATGAAGTTTCATGATCATCATTATTAACTTCCTCACTAATTGGTGTAGGAATCACTAGAACTGATTTCTATGATGAACTACTTTCCAATAAGGGAGAAGGTACAATTACCTCATCAAGTTCTACTTTCCTCCCACTCACTTCTTTCGAGAGAAACTTCTTCTCTAGAAAGGATCCATTCTTAGCAACTAATATCTTGCCTTTGGATCTGTGATAGAAGGTGTACCCAACAGTTTCCTTTGGGTATCCTATGAAGACACACTTCTCCGATTTGGGTTCGAGCTTATCAGGGTGAAACTTTTCACATAAGCATCATAGCCCCAAAACGACAGTGGTAAACCGATAAGAGACATCATAGATTGCACAATATCCAATAAAGTGCGGTTACGACGTTCGGACACACCATAACGCTGTGGTGTTCCAGGTGGTGTGAACTATGAAACTATTCCACATTGTTTTATATGAAGGCCAAACTCGTAACTCAAATATTCTCCTCCACGATCAGATCGTAGAAACTTTATTTTCTTGTTACGATGATTCTCCACTTCACTCTGAAATTCTTTGAACTTTTCAAATGTTTCATACTTGTGTTTCTTTAAGTAGATATACTCATATCTGCTCAAATCATCTTGTGAAGGTCAGAAAATAACGATACCCGCCACGAGCATCAACACTCATTGGACCGCATACATCGGTATGTATTATTTCCAATAAGTCACTAGCTCGTTCCATTGTTCCGGAGAACAAAGTTTCAGTCATCTTGCCCATAAGGCACGTTTCACAAGCATCAAATGATTCATAATCAAGTGATTCCAAAAGTCCATCTTTATAGAGTTTCTTCATGCGCTTTACACTGATATGACCCAAACGACAGTGCCACAAATAAGTTGCACTATCATTATCAACTTTGCATCTTTTTGGCATCAATATAATGAATATGTGTATTACCACGATCGAGATCCAACAAACTATTTTCATTGGGTGTATTACCATCGAAGGTTTTATTCATGTAAACAAAATAACAATTTATTCTCCATCTTAGATGAATAATCGTATCGCAAGAAACATGATCTAATCATATTTATGCTCAATGCAAACACCAAATAACATTTATTTAGGTTCTACACAAATCTCGAAAGTATAGGGAGTGTACGATGATGATCATATCAATCTTGGAACCACTTCCAACACACATCGTCACTTCATCCTCAACTAGTCTCTGTTTATTCTGTAACTCCTGTTTCGAGTTACTAATCTTAGCAACCGAACAAGTATCAAATACTCAGGGGCTACTATAAACACTAGTAAGGTACACACCAATAACCTGTATATCAAATATACCCTTGTTCACATTGCCATTCTTCTTATCCACCAATTTTTCAGGGCATTTCCGCTTCCAGTGACCATTTCCTTTGTAGTAGAAGCACTCAGTTTCAAGTTTTGGTCTAGCTTTGGGCTTCTTCATGGGAGTGACAACTTGCTTGCCATTCTACTTGAAGTTCCCTTTCTTTTCCTTTGCCTTTTTCTTGAAACTAGTGGTCTTGTCAATCATCAACACTTGATGCTCTTTCTTGATTTCTACCTTCGTCGATTTCAGCACCACGAAGAGCTCGAGAATCGTTTTCGTCATCCCTTGCGTACTATAGTTCATCACGAAGTTCTAGTAACTTGGTGATGATGACTAGAGAACTCTGTCAATCACTATATTATCTGGAAGATTAACTCCCACTTGATTCAAGCGATTGTAGTACTCAGACAATCTAAGCACTTGCTCACTAGTTGACCAATTCTCCTCCATCTTTTAGCTATAGAACTTGTTGGAGACTTCATATCTCTCAACTCGGGTATTTGCTTGAAATATTAACTTCAACTCCTGGAACATCTCATATGGTCCATGACGTTCAAAATGTCTTTGAAGTCCCGATTCTAAGCCGTTAAGCATGGTGCAGTAAACTATCAAGTAGTCATCATATTGAGCTAGCCAAACGTTCATAACGTCTGTATCTGCTCTTGCAATAAGTCTGTCACCTAGCGGTGCATCAAGGACATAATTCTTCTGTGCAGCAATGAGGATAACCTACCAAGTCCGCATCATTGCTACTAACATCTTTCAACATAGTTTTCTCTTGGAACACATATAAAAAAACAACGGAACAGCAGCACGAGCCATCTATCTACAACAACATAGACATGCAAAATACTATCAGGTACTAAGTTCATGATAAGTTTAAGTTCAATTAATCATATTACTTAAGAACTCCCACTTAGATAGACATCCCTCTAATCATCTAAGTGATCACGTGATCCAAATCAACTAAACCATAAACGATCATCACGTGAAATGGAGTAGTTTTCAATGGTGAACATCACTATGTTGATAATATCTACTATATGATTCACGCTCGACCTTTCGGTCTCAGTGTTCCGAGGCCATATCTGCATATGCTAGGCTCGTCAAGTTTAACCTGAGTATTCTGCGTGTGCAAAACTGGCTTGCACCCGTTGTAGATGGATGATACGTCTCCTCCGTATCTATATTTTTCGATTGTTCCATGCCAATATTCTTCAACTTTCATATACTTTTGGCAACTTTTTATACTATTTTTGGGACTAACATATTGATCCAGTGCCCAGTGCCAGTTCCTGTCTGTTGCATGTTTTATGTTTCACAGAAAACCAATATCAAACGGAGTCCAAACGCGATAAAAATGGACGAAAAATTATTTTGGAATATTTGGGATTTTCTGGAGGAAGAATCAACGCGAAACGGTGTCCGAGGTGGCCACGAGACAGAGGGGCATGCCCACCCCCCTGGGTGCGCCCTGGGCTCTCGTGGGCCACCTATAAGGCGGTTGATGCCCTTCTTCTGCCGCAGGAAAGCTAATTTTATGAGAAAAATCTGGGCGAAAGATTCACCCCAATCGGAGTTACGGATCTCCGGATATTTAAGAAATAGTGAAGGGGTAGAATCTGGGACGCAGAAATAGAGAGATAGATCCAATCTCGGAGGGGATCTTGCCCCTACCAAGCCATGCGAGCCAAGGACCAGAGGGGAAACCCTTCTTCCATCTAGGGAGAAGGTCAAGGAAGAAGAAGAAGAAGAAGGGGGGCTCTCTCCCCCTTGCTTCCGGTGGCGCCGGAACGCCGCCGGGAGCCATCATCATCACCGCGATCTTCACCAACACCTCCGCCATCTTCACCAACATATCCATCACCTTCCCCCCTCTATCTACAGCGGTCCACTCTCCCGCAATCCGCTGTACCCTCTACTTGAACATGGTGCTTTATGCTTCATATTATTATCCAATGATGTGTTGCCATCCTATGATGTCTGAGTAGACTTTTGTTGTCCTATTGGTGGTTGATGAATTGCTATGATTGATTTAATTTGCTTGTGGTTATGTTGCTTTCCTTTGGTGCCCATCATATGAGCGCGCGCATGGATCACACCATAGGGTTAGTTGTATGTTGATAGGACTATGTGTTAGAGGGCTAGAGTGACAGAAGCTTCAACCTAGCATAAAAATTGAGGCATACGGGATTGAAGGGGGACCAATATATCTTAATGCTATGGTTGGGTTTTACCTTAATGAATGTTAGTAGTTGCGGATGCTTGCTAATAGTTCCAATCATAAGTGCATAGAATTCCAAGTAAGGGATGACATGCTAGCAGTGGCCTCTCCCACATAAAACTTGCTATCAGTCGAGTATAGTAGTCAATTTCTTAGGGACAATTTCACAACTCCTACCACCACTTTTCCACACTCGCTATATTTACTTTATTGCATCTTTATCTAAACAGCCCCTACTTTTTTTACGTGTTCTTTATTATCTTGCAAACCTATCCTATCACACCCACAAAGTACTTCTAGTTTCATACTTGTTCTAGGTAAAGCGAACATCAAGCGTGCGTAGAGTCATATCAGTGGCCGATAGGACTTGAGAGAGTATTTGTTCTACCTTTAGCTCCTCGTTGGGTTTGACACTCTTACTTATCGAAAGAGGCTACAACTATCCCGTATACTTGCGGGTCATCAAGACCTTTTTCTGGTGCCGTTGCCGGGGAGTCATAGCGTGGGGTGAATATTCTCATGTGTGCTTGTTTGCTTTATCACTAAGTAATTTTTATTTGCTGTTCTTAGTTGTTTTCTATCTTTAGTTATGGGTAGGAAACGCAAAATACCAAAAAAAATAGTTGTATCAACTGCACCAATGGTTGAAGAACCACTCAAAATCTATCACACTACTGAAGCTTTTTACTTGGATCATCTTCGATCCCTATGTGCTCGTGCTAAAAACCCCACTAGCTTAGTTGAGGGAAAATCTTTAGATGAGCATGCTTGTTATGTGCGACACCGTATATCTGAAAAAGGGAAACTATTATGGGATCAAATTCAGCGTTTGCAATGCTATGCCTGGACTTTATGTGAACTATATGATTTTACTTGTTGTTCTGAAGACCCTAAGAAACACCTACCCTATCAATGCTTGTTTAGTGATAATGGAATCGTATCTTCGTATGCTAAGGGTGTTTATAATTACTATGATGTTCAACAAATTGAAGAATTTGTTGCTTTTAAGGGTGCTTATGAGATTGCTTCTTTGATTGAAAAGTATGATGCTACTCTTTACAAATCTGAAATTTTTGCCATATTCCAATATTGTTATGATAATTATGCTTCTAATGCCTATGTTAAACTATATATTGAGAAATTCTCCGCTGTCCAAGAAGAGACTAATATTTTGCAGGAAGCTATGGAAGAAGAAATTGATGAAACTGTGAGCTCTTTGGATGAAAAAGATGATGAGGAGAGCGAAGAACAAAAGGAGGAAGAGCGGATTAGCTACCCGTGCCCACCTTCTAATGAGAGTAACTCTTCAACTCATACATTGTTTAATTTCCCTTCGTGCTTACCGGAGGATGATTGCTATGATGATTGTTATGATCCCCTTGATTCTCTTGAAATATCCCTTTTTGATGATGCTCGCTATGCTTGTGGCCAAGATGCCAATATAAATTATGCTTATGGAGATGAACTTGCTATAGTTCCTTATGTTAAACATGAAATTGTTGCTATTGCACCCATGCATGATAGTCCTATTATCTTTTTGAATTCTCCAAACTACACTATATTGGAGAAGTTTGTGCTTATTAAGGATTATGTTGATGGGTTGCCTTTTACCGTTGCACATGATGATTTTGATGAAAATAATATGCATGTGCTTGCTGCTTCTACTTGCAATTATTATGAGAGAGGAACTATATCTCCACCTCTCTATGTTTCCAATTTGATAAAATTGCAAGAAACTGCTTATACTATGCATTGGCCTTTACTTAGTGTGCATGAATTGTTCTTTTATGACATGCCGATGCATAGGAAGAGAGTTAGACTTTGTTGTTTCTTGATATATGTTACTTTGTGCTCACTACTAAATTACAAATCATTGTTAATTAAAATTGGCTTTGATATACCTTGGGATCCGGGTGGATTCATTACTTGAGCACTACATGCCTAGCTTAATGGCTTTAAAGAAAGCGCTGCCAGGGAGACAACCTAGAACTTTTAGAGAGTCATTTATTTCTGTTGAGTGCTTTTATATAGTTTAAAAACAAAAAATTAAAAGAGGGGAACCTAAAAACTTTTCAAAAAGGAAATTAAAAGCATTGTTGAAGTGGGAGCTAGCCTTGAACTTTGTTCATGCTCATGGAAACTTTGTGAATCTTGATTACAGAAACTTTTCATCAAAAATAATTATCCTCTTGTATAATTCCATTGTATTATAAAAATAATGTGCCAAGTTTTACCTTTAGGATGTTTACAATGCTTGTTGGTTTGTACGGTGTAGGACAAAAACTTTGGCTGTAGTGCTTGATTTTACATTTTTTAACTGGAACATCAATTGGTTCTGATTCCTTTTGCACTGTCTTTCTGTACAACTTGGTTATTTTTCCTAATTTCGGTAGAATTTTTGGGGTAGCAGAAGTATGGTGGATGTTCAGATTGCTACAGACTGTTCTGTTTTTGACATATTCTGTTTTTGATGCATAGTTTGCTTGTTTTGATGAAACTATCAATTTATATCAGTGGATTAAGCAATGAAAAAGTTATATTACAGTATACACAATGCAAAAACAAAATATGAATTGGTTTGCTACAGTACTTAGAGTGGTGATTTGCTTTATTATACTAACGGATCTTACCGAGTTTTCTGTTTAAGTTTTGTGTGGATGAAGTGTCTAATCGAGGAGGTCTCTATATGAGGAAAAGGAAGAGAGGCAAGAGCTCAAGCTTGGGGATTCCCGAGGCACCCCAAGTAAATATTCAAGGAGACTCAAGCGTCTAAGCTTGGGGATGCCCCGGAAGGCATCCCCTCTTTCTTCAACAAGTATCGGTATGTTTTCAGATTCGTTTCGTTCATGCATTATGTGCAAGTCTGGAGCGTCTTTTGCATTTAGTTTTCACTTTTCTTTTATGCACCATGCTGGTATGAGATAGTCCTTGGTTGATTTATAGAATGCTCATTGCACTTCACTTAAATCTTTTGAGTATGGCCTTATAGAATGCTTCATGTGCTTCACTTATATCATTTGAAGTTTGGTTTGCCTGTTTCTCTTCACATAGAAAACCGCCATTTGTAGAATGCTCTGTTGCTTCACTAATATTTGTTAGAGCATGGGCATGTCTTTTGTAGAAAGAATTAAACTCTCTTGCTTCACTTATATCTATTTAGAGAGATGACAGGAATTGGTCATTCACATGGTTAGTCATAAAATCCTACATAAACTTGTAGATCACTGAATATGATATGTTTGATTCCTTGCAATAGTTTTGTGATATAAAGGTGGTGATATTAGAGTCGTGCTAGTTGAGTAATTGTGAAATTGAGAAATACTTGTGTTGAGGTTTGCAAGTCCCGTAGCATGCACGTATGGTGAACCGTTATGTAACGAAGTTGGAGCATGAGGTGCTCTTTGATTGCTTTCCTTATGAGTGGCAGTCGGGGACGAGCGATGGATTTTTCCTACCAATCTATCCCTCTTGGGGCATGCGTAGTAGTACTTTGCTTTGAGGGCTAAGTAGACTTTTGCAATAAGTATATGAGTTCTTTATGACTAATGTGAGTCCATGGATATACGCACACTCATCCTTCCACTTTGTTAGCTTCTATTTTACCGCGCAACTTTCGCCGGTAGCATAAACCCATTATTTACCTTCCTCAAAACAGCCATCATACCTACCTATATGGCATTTCCATAGCCATTCCAAGATATATTGGCATACAACTTTCCACTGTTCCTTTAATTATGACACGTTTCATCATTGTCATATTGCTCTTTGCATGATCATGTAGTTGACATCGTATTTGTGGCAAGGCCACCTTCATAATTTTCATACATGTCGCTCTTGATTCATTGCATATCCCGGTACACCGCCGGAGGCATTCATATAGAGTCATATTTTGTTCTAGCTTTGAGTTGTAATTCTTTAGATGTAAATCCATAAAAGTGTGATGATCTTCATTATTAGAGCATTGTCCCAGTGAGGAAAGGATGATGAAGACTATCCCCCACAAGTCGGGATGGGACTTCGGACTTTATAAAAATAAAAGAGGCCAAAGAAACCCAAATAAAAAAAAGAGGCCAAAGAAGCCCACAAAAAAGAAAGAAAAAATAAAAAAATAAATGAAATGAAAAAATGAAAAAGAAAAAGAAAAAAAATGAGAGAAAAAGAGAGAAGCGGCAATGTTACTATCCTTTTACCACACTTGTGCTTCAGAGTAGCACCATGTTCTTCATAGAGAGAGTCTCCTATACTTTCACTTTCATATACTAGTGGGAATTTTTCATTATAGAACTTGGCTTGTATATTCCAATGATGGGCTTCCTCAAAATGCCCTAGGTCTTCATGAGCAAGCAAGTTGGATGCACACCCACTTAGTTTCTTTTGTTGAACTTTCATATATTTATAGCTCTAGTGCATCCGTTGCATGGCAATCCCTACTCACTCACATTGATATCTATTAATGGGCATCTCCATAGCCCGTTGATACGCCTAGTTGATGTGAGACTATCTTCTCCCACTTTTTGTCCTCACAACCACCACAATAGACCACCATAGTGCTATGTCCATGGCTTGCGCTCATGTATTGCATAAGAGTTGAAAAGCTGAAGCGCATTAAAAAGTATGAACCAATTGCTCGGCTCGTCATCGGGGTTGTGCATGAATGGAATGCTTTGTGTGACGAAGATGGAGCATAGCCAGACTATATGATTTTGTAGGGATGAGCTTTCTTTGGCTAGGTTATTTCGATAAGACATAATTGCTTGGTTGGTATGCTTGAAGTATTATTGTTTATATGTCAAATGATAGACTATTGCCTTGAATCACTCATGTCTTAATATTCATGCCATGATTAGACATATGATCAAGACTATGCTAGGTAGCATTCCACATCATTTTTTTATCATTTACCTACTCGAGGACGAGCAGGAATTAAGCTTGGGGATGCTGATACGTCTACGTCGTATCTATAATTTTTGATTGTTCCATGCCAATATTCTTCAACTTTCATATACTTTTGGCAACTTTTTATACTATTTTTGGGACTAACATATTGATCCAGTGCCCAGTGCCAGTTCCTGTCTGCTGCATGTTTTATGTTTCGCAGAAAACCAATATCAAACGGAGTCCAAACGGGATAAAAACGGACGGAGAATTATTTTGGAATATTTGGATTTTCCGGAGGAAGAATCAATGCGAAACGGTGTCCGAGGTAGCCACAAGACAGGGGGGCGCGCCCACCCCCCTGGGTGCACCCCAGGCTCTCGTAGGCCACCCGTAAGGCGGTTGATGCCCTTCTTTTTCCGCAAGAAAGCTAATTTTATGAGAAAAATCTGGGCGACAGATTCACCCCAATCGGAGTTACGGATCTCCGGATATTTAAGAAATGGTGAAGGGGTAGAATCTGGGAACGCAGAAACAAAGAGATAGATCCAATCTCGGAGGGGCTCTCGCCCCTCCCAAGCCATGGGAGCCAAGGACCAGAGGGGCAACCCTTCTTCCATCTAGGGAGAAGGTCAAGGAAGAAGAAGAAGAAGAATAAGGGGGGCTCTCTCCCCCTTGCTTCCGGTGGCGCCAGAACACCGCCGGGAGCCATCATCATCACCACGATCTTCACCAACACCTCCGCCATCTTCACCAACATCTCCATCACCTTCCCACCTCTATCTACAGTGGTTCACTCTCCCGCAACCCGCTGTACCCTCTACTTGAACATGGTGCTTTATGCTTCATATTATTATCCAATGATGTGTTGCCATCCTATGAGGTCTAGGTAGATTTTCGTTGTCCTATTGGTGGTTGATGAATTGCTATGATTGATTTAATTTGCTTGTGGTTATCTTGCTGTCCTTTGGTGCCCATCATATGAGCGCGTGCGTGGATCACACCATAGGGTTAGTTGTATGTTCATAGGACTATGTATTGGAGGGCTAGAGTGACAGAAGCTTCAACCTAGCATAGAAATTGAGGCATACGGGATTGAAGGGGGACCAATATATCTTAATGCTATGGTTTGGTTTTACCTCAATGAACGTTAGTAGTTGCGGATGCTTGCTAATAGTTCCAGTCATAAGTGCATAGAATTCCAAGTAAGGGATGCCATGCTAGCAGTGGCCTCTCCCACATAAAACTTGCTATCGGTCTAGTAAATTAGTAAATTGCTTAGGGACAATTTCACAACTCCATTGCATCTTTATCTAAACAGCCCCTACTTTTTATTTACGTGTTCTTTATTATCTTGCAAACCTATTGAGGGAGTCCCGGATTAGGGGGTGTCCGGTTGAACGGACTATAACCTTTGGCCGGACTCCTGGACTATGAAGATACAAGATTGAAGACTTCGTCCCGTGTCCGGATGGGACTTTCCTTGGCGTGGAAGGCAAGCTTGGCGATACGAATATGTAGACTGACTCTGTGTAACCCTAGCCCTCTCCGGTGTCTATATAAACCGGAGGGTTTTAGTCCGTAGGACGAACAACAATCATACCATAGGCTAGCTTCTAGGGTTTAGCCTCTCTGATCTCGTGGTAGATCTACTCTTGTACTACCCATATCATCAATATTAATCAAGCAGGAGTAGGGTTTTGCCTCCATCGAGAGGGCCCAAACCTGGGTAAAAACATCGTGTCCCTTGTCTCCTGTTACCATCCGCCTAGACGCACAGTTCGGGACCCCCTACCCGAGATCCGCCGGTTTTGACACCGACATTGGTGCTTTCATTGAGAGTTCCGCTTTGCCTTCGCCATCAGGAAGGATGCCTCATCCCGTCTTTAAAGACGGCACTGTTGCTAAAGGAGCTTTGACTATCGGCCAAACTCTCCGGCTAGGCTGTTTTCTTATGACCGCCTGTTCGGCCGCCGCGCCAACGATGACTTCTCGGGTCATCGAAAGCAATCTTCACGTCAACTCGGAACTCGCGGAGCAGCTAGATCCGATGGAGCTCTCTTCCTTAAACGAGCTCTTGGATCGCATTACCACCCTGGGAGTCGCTACAGACTACGGTCAGATTGGACTTAAACCGGATCTGAGAGAGATTAACTCTCCCCAGGTCACCCACCACATTGCATTGGTGGAGGAACAATGCGTCAAGCCTTCATCTATCTTAAGGACTAGTTATGTCCGGATTCCCAATCCCTCCAAGCTGGATACCCGCAGAGGGGAGGACGTCACTCAAGCCCTGAACCTAAAGTCAGGCAGCGGGTTAGATTCATTGGATGATATCCAAGAATCCAAGCTTCCGAGTTCGGAAACTCCTTGGCCCCCGAGTCTCAGATTGGGCGAGGTTCCAGATTAATTCCACCCGCCCACCCAAATATAAGGGATTTATCCCAAATTCGGCAAGAGCCCGGAGAAACAGTACACCATTACTGGGCCAGATTCCTCCTGGTTATGAACAGGATAGAGGGCTGCCGCGAGGAGGATGCAATTTCATTATTCTACAATAATTGCACAGACAAGGGAATCCTCAACGCCATAAGTCGCCGTGAAATTACACGCTTCGCCGACTTGGCATCCATAGTACGAAAGTACTGTGTGATGGAAAGCGCACGGAAAACCGAAATAAAATATTGGGACAATCCGGCCCTGAATACAACCCCAGTCCGAAATAAAACGGTGCATTATCGCCAGGCACCTGGGTTAAACACCAAAAAGCAAAAACCCTCCATAGGGCATGGAACCGTACTGGAGGGATGGCTCAATGGACCCTGTAAAATTCATAGTACAGAGGGCGCCACACCAACTCATAGCCTTAGAGCATGTTGGATACTCCGGCAGGTGGCCAGAAGTGGCGAGGAGCTTCTAACTCCAAAATTCACAGAGCACCACCCCAAGGATACCAGTACGGTATTAACAGTCTTCGAGACTTTCGCATCAAATAATATGCGGAAACGAACACTCCGCAGCCTTGCCGAAGTCTACCAAGTAGCAACAATAAACCCATGGAGTGACACAGCTATTACCTTTAATGCCAGTGATGAACCTAAATTTCGAACAGCCCAAGCACCAGCCGCATTGGTTCTCAGTCCAATAGTGGACGACTTTCGACTTACCAAGGTACTCATGGACGGTGGCAGCAGATTGAACCTCATTTATGAGGAAACCCTTCGAAAAATGGAAATAGACTAGAGCCGCATTGAGCGAAGCAACACAACCTTTAGAGGAATAATCCCCAGTCGGGAAGTGTGCTGTACAGGAAAAATCACACTGGATGTGGTGTTCGGCACACCGGATAATTACATATCCGAGGAGGTCACGTTTCAAGTGGCCCCGTTCAGCAGCGGATACCACGCTCTATTAGGGCGAGAGGCATTCACAATTTTTCAAGCTATACCCCATTACGGGTACATGAAGCTCAAAATGCCCAGACCCAACGGAATCATCCCTCTTGCTAGTGACCCGGACATAGCACTCCGCACCGAAAACAAGACAGCCATACTGGCCCTTGCGGCACTATCCGAAGCCCTAGCGGCCGAAGAACTAACTGCGCTGCACTCCACGGTGAATAAGGATGATGTGATACTCGATAAAAGATCCAAGTCCACCTCCTTTAAACCGGCGGATGAAATAGTCAAATTCCAAGTCCACCCAATAGACCCTACAAAAACGGCCTCAATCGGGGTGCAATTAAACCCTGATGTAGACACCGCACTATGAGAATTCCTATGCGAAAATTGGGACATTTTTGCCTGGCACCCTTCAGACATGCCAGGAATCCCAAGCAGGCTGGCCGAGCACAGCCTAAACATCCTAAAAGGATTCAAGCCTGTCAAGGAGGCTCTTCGGTGTTTCTCCGAACCCAAGAGACAAGCCATGGGAGAGGATCTAGCCAAACTACTGGAGGTCAGATTCATCAGAGACATAAAACATCCGGACTGGCTAGCAAACCTGGTGATGGTACCAAAGAAGGACAAATCCTGGCGCCTATGCGTCGATTTTAAGGACCTCAACAAGGCTTGCCCAAAGGATCCCTTCCCCCTCCCCCGCATCGATCAAATTATCGACGCCACCGCAGGACACAATTCATTGTGTTTCCTCGACGCATACTCCAGCTACCATTAAATTAAGATGGCAGAGCCAGACCAAGCCGCAACGGCATTCTTCACCCCATACGGCCCATTATGCTTCAACACAATGCCCTTTGGGCTCAAAAACACCGACGCAACATATCAGCACATGATTCAGACATGTCTGGCAAACCAGATCGGCAAAACAGTGGAGGCATACGTATATGACGTGGTCATCAAAACCAAGCATGTCGAAACTCTAGTAGATGACTTGAGGCTCACATTCGATAACCTTCGGACATACGACATCAAGCTTAACCCGGAAAAATGCGTTTTCGGTGGACCAGCCGGAAAGCTCTTGGGCTTCATTATATCCGGTAGAGGAATTGAAGCAAACCCAGCCAAGTTCCAAGCTCTGTCACAATTGGATATTCTAAAAGACCTCAAACAAATACAAAAATTGATGGGATGCGTGGCGGCTCTAAGCCGCTTTATCTCCCGCTTGGGAGAAAAGGCATTACCCCTTTATCGCCTCCTCCGGCGCACCGAACACTTTGAGTGGACGGATGCCGCCACGGCCGGACTCGAAGAAATAAAAGCCATATTGGCAACAAACCCGGTCCTGGCCGCGCCTAACATCGGCGAACCAATGCTATTATACATTGCGGCAACTCATCAAGTTGTAAGCGCAGTGCTCGTCGTCGAACGAGAAACGGACGGACACAAATTCCCCCTTCGAAAACCAGTTTACTACATGTCCACTGTCCTCACTCCATGCAAGTCACGGTACCCGCATTATCAAAAGATAGCGTACGCAGTGTTTATGGCATCCCGGAAGCTGCGACACTACTTTCAAGAGTGTTCAATAACAGTAGCCTCCGAAGTACCTCTTAACGACATTATAAACAACCGCGACGCGACGAGCTGGATTGCCAAATGGGACATTGAGCTCCTCCCGTTCGACATAACCTACAAGCCACGGCGATCCATCAAGTCGCAAGTTTTGGCCGACTTCGTCGCCGAATGGACTGAAGCCGAACTCCCTAAAGAGTATGGCACATATTCCAATTGGGTCATGCACTTCGACGGCTCCAAAATGTTAGCTGGTCTGGGGGCTGGCGTCATTTTGACGTCCCCAACAGGAGATACAGTTCAATATGTACTCCAGATAATGTATACAGACTCCAATAACGCAGCCGAATACGAGGCCCTTCTACACAGTCTCCGGATGGCAGTCTCCATGGGCATTCAATGCCTAGAGGTGCGTGGGGATTCGAACCTCGCGATATCCCAAATAAATGGAGACTTTGATGCCAAGGATCAGAAAATGGCAGCTTATCGCAACGCCGTCCTAAAAATGTCAGCTCGGTTCGAAGGGCTCGAATTTCACCATATAGCCCGGGAAAACAATCAGGCAGCAGACGTCTTGGCACGCATCGGTGCAAAGCGCGATGCAGTCCCCCCAACATTTTCTTGGAAAGGCTATTCAAGCCATCCGTATCATGGGAAGGGGAATCCAGAAATAACAGCCCGGATCCAACCGCACTGCCCGACACCGAACATTCTGACACAGCGGGAGGCTCGACCAACGAAGTAACATCCTCAACCCACGAAATAATGGCGGTCATTGCCCCATGGACAAAACCATTCCTAGCCTACCTGACCAGGCAGGAACTTCCAGAGGACCAAAACGAGGCACGCTGCATAGTGCGGCGATCTAAAGCCTATAAAGTCCACGAGGGAGAGCTTTATAAGAAAAGCACCACCGGAGTCCTTCAAAGGTGTATCTCCAAAGAGGAAGGGCGAAATCTCCTGGCTGAAATTCATGCCGGACTCGGCGGGTACCACGCCGCAGCCCGGGCCCTTGTAAGCAAGGCCTTCCGTACAGGATTTTACTGGCCGACGGCCCAGGCAGATGCTCGGGACTTAGTCCAACGATGCGTCGGTTGCCAACTCTTTGCTAACCAAAGCCATATGCCACCCACCTCCCTCCAAACTATACCCATCACCTGGCCCTTCGCGGTCTAGGGGCTTGACATGGTTGGACCCCTTAAAGGAGGAACCCACAGGAAAAAATACTTACTGGTCATGGTGGACAAATTCACCAAATGGATAGAGGCCGAGCCTGTTAAGACGGCCGAATCCGGACCAGTGATAGACTTCATATCAGGGGTCGTACACCGTTACGACGTCCCCCACAGCATTATCACTGATAACGGCACGAACTTTACGGCTGACGAGGTCAAACTCTGGTGCAAAAACATGGGCATCAAGCTCGACTACGCTTCAGTCTATCACCCACAAACTAACGGTCAAGTCGAGCGAGCAAATGGTCTGATCATGAGCGACATCAAACCCAGGTTAGTGCGATCCCTCAAGGAATCTAATACGCACTGGGTAGAGGAGCTCGACTCCGTACTCTGGGGGCTGCGGACCACGCCGAATCGCACTACCAAATTCACACCATTCTTTATGGTATACGGCGCTGAGGCAGTTCTGCCCTCGACATAATTCATGACTCACCTCACATGCGCATGTACGAAGAAAGAGAAGCCGAACTCGACCGGTAGGACAGTTTGGTCGCCTTGGAGGAGGAGCGCGATGTGGCAAAAGCCTGTTCCCCATTCTATCGACAACAGGCTCGAAGATATCAAAGCAGAGAAGTACGGACCAAAACTTACAATGTTGGCGAATTAGTTCTACGCCTGCCGGACAAGAAAAAGGACAAACTCAAGCCCAAATGGGAAGGTCCCTTCATAATTGACCAAGTCCTGACTGGTGGAGCGTACCATCTCCGAGATGCGTCGGATAACCGACTCGAGCCGAACCCATGGAATGCAGCCCGTCTACGAAGATTCTACGCCTAGCGCCGGACTTTGTGTTCGTCTCCTTCCTCTGTCTTTTTTTACATATTAGCTGTCTTATATTTCTCTCCTTCTCCCTCCTTTTCTCTTATAGCCTTTGAGGGCTCGTTTGCGCCTTGTTCGCAAACAACTGACGCGCTATCCGCGCTCATTATACCTGGGGACTTCTTTAACAGAAGCTTGTTTATACGTGCCTCATGCCCAACACATGTGTCACACTTCCACATGTACCTTTTATTCACCATTATATGCATCGATATGACTTAAGTTTTGGCCAAGCTGGGTTGCCTAGCTCCTGTGCTTACCCTACATTCCCGATTGTTCGGCTAGGCGGTAAAGGGAGCACCTCTGCGATTGTTACTGCCGGGTCAGCCGGATGTGTACCTCAGACTGGGTGAAGCCGAAAGCTAGCGTTCTTAAGGGAATATTCGGTCGGTGAATGAAAAGATGATTTCTCACTCATTTATTTATCCGCCCCCAGATGTTTTTCTGCTTTTTTGGTAGTCCGAACATGCACTTTAGGGCATGCCTCCCAGGGAAAGGAACCCCTAACAGAACTATTCTCCCTGGAAGATGTTTCTTACTAACCATGTAATATAACATAACTAGTCGGGCACTTGTCTGTTCAAGCACTAATGACCCCTACGCCTGGTCTCCACGCATGCCCTGGTTCTTACATAACCGAGAGGTATTCGGACACACTCTGGACTATCGGGTCCCGAGGTTGAAGCGAAAAGGTCCGCCATGACAAATGATCTACAATCCGGCTAGAAGGCATTTTACATGTCATCTTAAATTACATAGTCAATTTGACTGGGTATATTCCTCTTCAATACCATCCAACATGCTGTCTAGTTTACAGTCCTGTTGGGAATATTTGGCGGCCAGCTCTACCTGGTCGTACACTAAGCTCACAGGGATCTCCTTCCCATCGGGCCCTACCGGTCTGACCTCGGCCATGTGGTTTGGGTCAGCCTTCGTGTACCGTGTCTTCACCATGGCCCAGGCCTCCCTGGCGCCATGACGGCAGGCCGATATCTTCCATAATCGGAAGCGCCGCCGCGCTCCCTTCAGCTTCTCTGCAAGCTCTCCAAGGCCTTCGGGCATGGAGACGGATGGCCACAAGGCCTGGGTGACACCTTGCATCACCTGCCGAACTCGTTCATGCAGTTGTGAGAGCTCGGGAAGAAGGTCACCCGTAGATCCGGGCATTTCCTCCGCAGGTCGACCTCTCAGCATACCTACAGACATAACTCTGTCAATTGACTTCCTCGCCGAACTCTTTTTTCGAAGTTCATTCAAGCACTTACTAAAATGCCGCGTCGAAGCCGCCGATTCTCCTTCACGGAGTCCGACATCTGAGCACGAACATCCTTTAGTTCCTCGCCCAGCTAGGTGTTGGCATCTTGGAGCTTATTTTTCTTTTGCCTCACCCTTGTAAGCACGCTCTCACCGGCCTTTAACCGGCGCAAGAGTTGTTGTTTGTCCGGATCCACTCCGGCGCCATCTGCAATGTTATTGTTAGATTTTCATGCATGCCGAACTTTTCAAAATACTTATCTTTTGAAGCACATATTACCAGAGGGGGTCTCCTTGGCCTCCCCCGCCGCGGCTAGTGCGGCCTCAAGTTGGGCTTTGCACTCTTCCAGCTCCTGGGACAGTTGGGTATTCTTTTCTGTAAGATCCTGCATAACAAATGATCCTTAAATCAGTTATTCTAACTGTTTCAAGTCTCGGGGGCTACTGACATATATAACCATCAAATTTTCTCACCCGTATGTCTTTTACATACTGCTTTGTGGCTTTGGCTAGATCATTTTGAGCGGCACGAAGGTACGCATCTCCCGTATTAAAGGCATCTAACGCCTCTTGGGAGAAACAAGCGTCACGAAGAACTGTCTGGCGACGCCTGTGGTTCAGGGCACTCTCCACCTCGGAATTGGTGGCAGACAGCCCGTCTGCATCCTCTGTCGGAGGAGCGTCCGGTGCGCACCTCGTGCTCGCCTCCGCTTCCGGACCCGGCCTTGGAGCCTGGCCGGTGGAGGCGCGGTTGGTAACCTCTTCGGATATAGTCCGGTGAGCGCTCTTTTTCCTGAAGAGAGCACGAGCATTAGTACGCCTCGAGGGAATAAAACCTGGGAATAAAATGGCACGCCATACCACTGCGCCGGTGTCTCAGTCCGAACCGCACTTCTTTTCAGTCTGCTGGGCCTTGATGCCCCTTGTTGGCTAGCCGCCACAGGCTCGGCCCTCTGCCTCAAGGATTTCCCCTGCAAAAATGCCATTGGTATACAGTGATCAAAAATAAGCACGGGTGGATCATCTTAAAAGTACTGGGACTTCGGTCTCGGTTACTTGTGAGGCTGGAAGTAGTCCGGGATAGTCAGCCGTAATGGCCACTAAGGTGTTGTCCTTGCTCAATTGATGAAACACCCCATCGATCAGCTCCACACATAAGTCCGGGTCCTCTTGGGAGTCCGGATCGAAGGACTGTTCTGGGTCCTCGGGTTGTGGAGGAGGGCTGTTTATCTCCTTTATAGCCTGGCGTAGCTCCTGCGTTGAAATTGCTAGACTAAATACTTAACTGTGGGAATATGAAATGGATGGGCAAATGAAAGTATTCGCTTACCCAGCTTGGAGGATTGTACATAGAAAATCCGCCCCGTGGGTTGACGCGGAGGAATTCCTCCTCTTCTCCCTTGTACAAAGCGGACAAGATCTTTATTAGAGCGGCAGCTGATTCCGGCCCCTTACGGCCCCACCGGGTGGCGTCATCCTCCCCGTTGAAATCCCACATGGGGTGGCCCCTATACTGAAACAGCTGCACTCCCCGCATAATGCATGTGGCCATGACCTCGATCATGGTCAGTTCGGAATGAGATAATAACCTTATCCGGCTCATCAGGTAAAGGACGTCCCTGTCATTTTCCTTCTGAGGGCTCCGTGGATGCCAGCTTAGGCGCTTCTTCAAAGGAGCATTATCGAACTCAGGGAGGCGGATCCGTACAGGGTCCGGTAGGGGGACATCTTCTATATAAAACCGTTCTGAAGGCCAGTCTTCGGATGCCTTCTTTGGGGTTCCGGATAGATATCCGGCCCCGGTGATGCGCCATAGTTTGGCTCCGCCCACTTGATATATCGACCCCTCCTGAGAACGGGGCACAAGGCAGGACAGCATCTTCCACAGTGCGAAATGAGCCTCGATGCCCAAAAACAGCTCGCAAAGGGCTACGAAGCCCGCAATATGCAATATGGAGGCAGACGTAAGGCTGTGCAACTGGAGGCCGTAGAACTCCAGGAGCCCCTGGAGAAACGGATGAATTGGAAACCCGAGCCCTCTTATCAAACAAGGGACAAGGCATACCCGCTCTCCTTTGGAGGGATTGGGGACGCACTCCGCTTGCTCTCCACCATTATAGGCAGCGAGCCCGGCTCGAACCGGGACCATGTAGGCCAGGGGAGTAACC
>NC_041387.1:594746555-594770170 GCF_002162155.2 Triticum dicoccoides | reverse complement strand
GCAAGAGGAGGAGCTGCGTCAACTGGCCATGATAGAATGGATCTCTGTCGAATGCGCTCCGATGAATGCTCGCAAAGGGAAGATGGTCTGGTTCGGATCTAAATCCCCGTCTCTTTTATAGGAAGCTCATTTTCGCAGCTAGGGGGGTAAATGAAAAAACACCCTGGCTTTTCGCATTCATTTGACACATGGAAGATGGCCATTATTAGGCACAGAAGCCAAGGAGCACAACATTCACCAGAAGCCGGACACTATTCAACAGCTATATGGAGTTTGGAGAAGAACCCGCCTTGCAATGCCGAAGACAAATTTGCACGCCAGACTCATCGTCATTGAAGCCTGGTTTGGGGGCTACTAAGGGAGTCCTGGATTAGGGGGTGTCCGGATGACCGGACTATAACCTTTGGCCGGACTCCTGGACTATGAAGATACAAGATTGAAGACTTCGTCCCGTGTCCGGATGGGACTTTCCTTGGCGTGGAAGGCAAGCTTGGCGATATGAATATGTAGATCTCCTCCCATTGTAACCGACTCTGTGTAACCCTAGCCCTCTCCGGTGTCTATATAAACCGGAGGGTTTTAGTCCGTAGGACGAACAACAATCATACCATAGGCTAGATTCTAGGGTTTAGCCTCTCTGATCTCATGGTAGATCTACTCTTGTACTACCCATATCATCCATATTAATCAAGCAGGAGTAGGGTTTTACCTCCATCGAGAGGGCCCGAAGCTGGGTAAAAACATCGTATCCCTTGTCTCCTGTTACCATCCGCCTAGACGCACAGTTCAGGACCCCCTACTCGAGATCTGCCGGTTTTGACACCGACACCTATCCTATCACACCCACAAAGTACTTCTAGTTTCATACTTGTTCTAGGTAAGGCGAATATCACGTGGCCGATAGGACTTGAGAGAGTATTTGTTCTACCTTTAGCTCCTCCTTGGGTTTGACACTCTTACTTATCGAAAGAGGCTACAACTATCCCTTATACTTGCGGGTCATCAATGGACGTAGAGCTTATCACACCCGATCATCACGTGGTGTCTGGGCACGACGAACTTTGGCAACGGTGCATACTCAGGGAGAACACTTTTATCTTGAAATTTAGTGAGAGATCATCTTATGATGCTACCGTCAATCAAAGCAAGATAAGATGCATGAAGGATAAACATCACATGCAATCAATATAAGTGATATGATATGGCCATCATCGTCTTGTGCTTGTGATCTCCATCTCCGAAGCACTGTCACGATCACCATTGTCACCGGCGTGACACCTTGATCTCCATCGTAGCATCGCTGTCGTCTCGCCAACTATTGCTTCTACGACTATCGCTACCGTTTAGTGATAAAGTAAAGCAGTTACAGGGCGTTTGCATTGCATACAATAAAGCGACAACCATATGGCTCCTGGCAGTTGCCGATAACTTGGTTACAAAACATGATCATCTCATACAATAAAATATAGCATCACGTCTTGACCATATCACATCGCAACATGCCCTGCAAAAACAAGTTAGACGTCCTCTACTTTGTTGTTGCAAGTTTTACGTGGCTGCTACGGGCTGAGCAAAGAACCGTTCTTACCTACGCATCAAAACCACAACGATAGTTTGTAAAGTTAGTGTTGTTTTAACCTTCTCAAGGATCGGGCGTACCCACACTCGGTTCAACTAAAGTTGGAGAAACTGACACCCGCCAGCCACCTATGTGGAAAGCACGTCGGTAGAACCAGTCTCGCATAAGCATACGCGTAATGTCGGTCCGGGCTGCTTCATCCAACAATACCACCGAACCAAAGTATGACATGCTGGTAAGCAGTATGACTTGTATCGCCGACAACTCACTTGTGTTCTACTCATGCATATAACATCAACGCATAAAACCAGGCTCGGATGCCACTGTTGGGGAACGTAGTAATTTCAAAAAAAATTCCTACGCACACGCAAGATCATGGTGATGCATAGCAATGAGAGGGGAGAGTGTTGTCCACGTACCCTCGTAGAACGAAAGCGGAAGCGTTAGCACAACGCGGTTGATGTAGTCGTACGTCTTCACAATCCGACCGATCAAGTACCGAACGCACGGCACCTCCATGTTCAGCACACGTTCAACTCGATGACGTCCCTCGAACTCCGATCCAGCCAAGCTTTGAGGGAGAGTTCCGTCAGCACGACGGCGTGGTGATGATGATGATGTTCTACCGACGCAGGGCTTCACCTAAGCACTGGTACGATATTATCAAGGTGGACTATAGTGGAGGGGGGCACCGCACACGACTAAGAGATCCAAGGGATCAATTGTTGTGTCGAGAGGTGCCCCCTGCCCCTGTATATAAAGGAGAAGGGGGAGGCCGGCCAGCCTTGGGACGCACCAAGGAGGGGAGGAGTCCTCCTCCTAGTAGGAGTAGAACTCCCCTCTTTCCTAGTCCAACTAGGAAAAGGATGGGGGAAGGAAGGAGAGGGAAAGGAGAAGGAAAGGGGGGGCGCGCCCCCCTCCCTAGTCCAATTCGGCCCCCCTATAGGGAGGGGGCGCAGCTGCCCCTTGTGGGCTGCCTTCCCTCTTCCCTATGGCCCATGTAGGCCCAATAGTCCCCCCGGGGTTTCCGATAACCCCCCGGCACTCTGATAAATACCTGAATCACTCGGAACCTTTCCGATGTTCGAATATAGTCGTCCAATATATCGATCTTTACGTCTCGACAATTTCGAGACTCCTCGTCATGTCCCCGATCTCATCTGGGACTCCGAACTACCTTCGGTACATCAAAACACATAAACTCATAATATAACCATCATCAAACTTTAAGCGTGCAGACCCTACGGGTTCGAGAACTATGTAGACATGACCGAGACACATCTCCGGTCAATAACCAATAGCGGAACCTGGATGCTCATATTGGCTCCCACATATTCTACGAAGATCTTTATCGGTCAAACCGCATAACAACATACGTTGTTCCCTTTGTCATCGGCATGTTACTTGCCCGAGATTCGATCATCGTTATCTCAATACCTAGTTCAATCTCATTACCGGCAAGTCTCTTTACTCGTTCCATAATACATCATCCCGCAACTAACTCATTAGTTGCAATGCTTGCAAGGCTTATATTGATGTACATTACCGAGTGGGCCCAGAGATACCTCTCCGAAAATCGGAGTGACAAATCCTAATCTCAAAATACGCCAACCCAACAAGTACCTTTGGAGACACCTGTAGAGCACCTTTATAATCACCCAGTTATGTTGTGACGTTTGGTAGCACACAAAGTGTTCCTCCGGTAAATGCGAGTTGCATAATCTCATAGTCATAGGAATATGTATAAGTCATGAAGAAAGCAATAGCAACATACTAAACGATCAAGTGCTAACCTAATGGAATGGGTCAAGTCAATCACATCATTCTCCTAATGATGTGATCCCGTTAATCAAATGACAACTCTTTGTCCATGGCTAGGAAACATAATCATTTTTGATTAACGAGCTAGTCAAGTAGAGGCATACTAGTGACACTCAGTTTATCTATGTATTCACACATGTACTAAGTTTCCGGTTAATACAATTCTAGCATGAATAATAAACATTTATCATGTAATAAGGAAATAAATAATAAATTTATTATTGTCTCTAGGGCATATTTCGTTCAGCAGCAACCCGGGGAAACCCTATAGAAATACATCCAGCACTTCAACAACGTCCGCCTTAAGATCCCCAAGGTGACAGACGAGGCCATCATCTCAGCGTTCTCTGATGGCGTCCGTGACGTCAAGATGAAGGAGGAGCTAGCCATCCACAAGGAGTTGTGCACATCCCTGGAGCTGTTCAACCTGGCGATCAAGTGCGCAAGAGCTGAGGAGGGACGCCTCTCCCTCTTCGAGCTCCCAGCTTCCGACCCTTAAGAAAAGAAGACCAAGGCCAAGGACGTGAAGAGCAAGGGAACCGCTGTGCTAGCGGCAGAACCAGACACGAAGCGCGGCAGGGACCAGCCGGAGTCGTCCAAGGGCAACCGACCGTTCTACGCTTACCACAATCTCCACACCCACAACACCAACGATTGCTAGGATCTCTGGCCGTTCAAGAAGGACGTTTCAGTCGACGCCCCGAGCGCAACAACCGGGGCTACGACTCAGGAGGAGGACATGGCGCAGGACGGTGGGATGACTGCAGCCCTGATACGTCTCCAACGTATCTATAATTTACGAAGCGTTCATGCTATTTTATTATCTGTTTTGAATGATTACGAGCTTTATTTTACACTTATATATTACTTTTGGGACTAACCTATTAACCGGAGGCCCAGCCCATATTGCTGTTTTATTGCCTGTTTCAGTATTTAGAAGAAAAGGAATATCAAACGGAGTCCAAACGGAATGAAACCTTCGTCAACATTATTTTTGGGAAGAATATCACCCAGGAGATTTAGAGTTCACGTCAGAAGAGCCTCGGGGAGGCCACGAGGTAGGAGGGCGCCGCCCCCCTACTGGGCGCCCCCCTGTCTCATGGACCCCTCGAGCACTCCCTGACCTACTTCTTTCGCCTATATAACCCTACGTACCCTAAAACCATCGAAAATCAAGATAGATCGGGAGTTCTGCCGCCGCAAGCCTCTGTAGCCACCAAAAAACCTCTCGGGAGCCCATTCCGACACCCTGCCGGAGGGGGAACCCATCACTGGTGGCCATCTTCATCATCCCGGCGCTATCCATGACGAGGAGGGAGTAGTTCACCCTCGGGGCTGAGGGTATGTACCAGTAGCTATGTGTTTGATCTCTCTCTCTCGTGTTCTCTCTTGTGTTCCCTCTATGGCACGATCTTGATGTATCCCGAGCTTTGCTATTGTAGTTGGATCTTATGATGTTTCTCCCCCTCTACTCTCTTGTGATGAATTGAGTTTCCCCTTTGAAGTTATCTTATCGGATTGAGTCTTTTATGAGAACACTTGATGTATGTCTTGCCGTGCTTATCTGTGGTGACAATGGGATATCATGTGCCTCTTGATGTATGTTTTGGTGACCAACTTGCGGGTTCCGCCTATGAACCTATGCATAGGGGTTGGCACACGTTCTTGACTCTCCGGTAGAAACTTTGGGGCAATCTTTGAAGTACTTTGTGTTGGTTGAATAGATGAATCTGAGATTGTGTGATGCATATCGTATAATCATGCCCACGGATACTTGAGGTGACAATGGAGTATCTAGGTGACATTAGGGTTTTGGTTGATTTGTGTCTTAAGGTGTTATTCTAGTACGAACTCTAGAATAGATTGATCCGAAAGAATAACTTTGAGGTGGTTTTGTACCCTACCATAATCTCTTCGTTTGTTCTCCGCTATTAGTGTCTTTGGAGTGACTCTTTATTGCATGTTGAGGGATTGTTATATGATCTATCTATGTTATTATTGTTGAGAGAACTTGCACTAGTGAAAGTATGAACCCTAGGCCTTGTTTCCTACCATTGCAATACCGTTTACGCTCACTTTTACCACTTGTTACCTTGCTGTTTTTATAATTTCAGATTACAAATACCTTTATCTACCATCCATATTGCACTTGTATCACTATCTCTTCGCCGAACTAGTGCATCTATACAATTTACCATTGTATTGGGTGTGTTGGGAACACAAGAGACTCTTTGTTATTTGGTTGCAAGGTTGTTTGAGAGAGACCATCTTCATCCTACGCCTCCTACGGATTGATAAACCTTAGGTCATCCACTTGAGGGAAATTTTCTACTATCCTACAAACCTATGCACTTGCAGGCCCAACAACGTCTACAAGAAGAAGGTTGTGTAGTAGACATCAGGCCCTCGCCAGGAGTGGCGTGACCGACCTCGTGAGGATCGCTGGCAGGACCAGCATCGCGAGGGCGCCTGGAGGGACCAGCCTCGTGAGGGCGCTTGGAGGGATCAGCCTCGCGAGGACCGCCCCCAGGGTAATGCGGGCCTTCCTCCACTGCCGCCGCTGCCAAGAAGGAATGACGACCACTATCGCTGTCAAAACCGGCGGATCTCGGGTAGGGGGTCCCGAACTATGCATCTAAGGCTAATGGTAACAGGAGGCGGGGGACACGATGTTTACCCAGGTTCGGGCCCTCTCTATGGAGGTAATACCCTACTTCCTGCTTGATTGATCTTGATGATATGAGTATCACAAGAGTTGATCTACCACAAGATCGTAGAGGCTAACCCTCGAAGCTAGCCTATGATTATGATTGTTCTTCTTGTCCTACAGACTAAACCCTCCGGTTTATATAGACACATAGGGGGCTAGGGTTACACAAAGTCGGTTACAGAGAAGGAAATCTACATATCCAAATCGCCAAGCTTGCCTTCCACGCAAAGGAGAGTCCCACCCGGACACGGGACGGAGTCTTCTATCTTGTATCTTCATAGTCCAACAGTCCGGCTAAAGTATATAGTCCGGCTGTCCGAGGACCCCTTAATCCAGGACTCCCTCAGTAGCCCCTGAACCAGGCTTCAATGACGATGATTCCAGTGCGTAGATTGTCTTCGGCATTGCAAGGCGGGTTCCTTCTCTGAATACTCCAAAGTAGATCTTTGAACACAAGAATCATGTTTGGCTCTGCAAAACAAATTCCACATACCACCATAGAGAGAACAATATTCCATGAGTCCAATCTGCTGACAATTCTTCCATAGCGTGACATCACATCGCGGCCCGGTCATTATTCGAACTGTTTTTCCAACCTACTACTTCACGTTTCGCGAGGCAGTTTTATTGGCACGTCTTGTCAAAGCAGAGACCGTGTCCCCTTATCACAGGATTCTCATCAATACGGGCGTGGGTAACCCAACCGTTCCACGGGTAGGATTCCTTGGGAATAGGCAAGTTTCAAAGGCCACGCGGGGGCGTTTGATATTCGTCCTCTTTATAAAGAGACCAAGGCCTGTCTTTTTCTTCCACGCTTAATCCTCTCCTTCTCCCACCTCGAGCTCCAACACCCAAGGCTTAGCCCAAATGCTCCAATCCCCCGAACATGTTCGGATCCAGCCTTTAAGGCCGGTGGATGGCCTCCTCTGTCACAGAGGAGGACATCAAGAAGCTTAGGGAGGAAAGGTACTTAACCGCGGAAATCCTCCACAGGCTCCCTACTCAAGCGCAGGTCATCCCTACTCCCATATCCAACGAGGGTGTCATGTTTATCTCCCACTTCCTCCGAGGGTTAGGCCTCGGTCTTCATCCCTTTGTTAGGGGGCTCATGTTCTATTACGGACTAGATTTTCACGATCTAGCTCCGGATTCCTTCCTCCACATCTCGTCATTCATCGTCGTGTGTGAGGCCTTCCTCCGCATTACTCCACACTTCGGCTTATGGCTCAAGACCTTTAATGTGACGCAGAGATGATCGATGGGAAACACGCGGAGTGCGAAGGGGCTAAAATAAGCAAATGTGCTAATGCTTTATGGCCAAAGGGTTCCTTCCCGGAAGCTTCCGACCTATGGCAGCGGGAGTGGTTTTATATTACAACACCCCGAGGTAGAAAGTGGGCGGCCGCCCCTGCCTTTTGATCCGGGCCCCCACCACAGCTTGCATCATGGGTTAACAAGGGGATGGATTGGGGATCACCCGATGACGTGCAGACACTTCAGAGCCACATTCAAGATCTTATCGGTAAGGACATCAGTCTCGTCAAAGTAATCCAAGTAATGCTAGTTCGTCGGGTCCTGCCATGCCAGCAATGACCTCTCTGTATGTGGGAGTTCAATCCGGAAAGACCGCGAATCATTCAGCACTTCTTCGACACGACGCTCGAAGGGATGTACAAATCATTCTTCGGATCATGAATAAAGTGTCCGGACACTACAGAGGACGCATGCCTCGATTGCAACCATCCATATACTCCGATAAGTGCCCCACCACCGAACATGTTCCCGTTGTATTTATCGTAACATTATTCTGAAAAACTGTCCTCGGACAGGGATGGATAAAAAAGGCAGAGAGGATCAAGTGCTCGGCCCCTCTTCCCGAAGACTCAGTGGATCCGGTATTAACCAGGATGCTGGCTCGTGCACCTTATCAAGTGCCATCGGGGGAAGACAAGGAGAAGAGTGGGGAGGTCAAAAGTGGCCTACTTACCGGAGGTATGATACACACCATATCCGGGAAGATTAGGACTCCCGTGTCGGAGGTTGAACGGGAAGGAGAATCCAGTATTCCCTCCCCCCATGGGAAGAGAAGGGCCGTCCCCGAAGACTTGAAGGCAGAGGCCTCCAAGCGAGGGAAGAAATCCCTATCAGGGGGTCCCGACTCGGGGGGCAACATTGCCGCACAACACCCTCAAGGGGGCCAACCGTTAGCCGAGACGTAAGTGAACAAAGGTGCTTTGTAAGCATACCCGTTCTTTTCCTGTTTTATGATAGTAACATCTGAAACGTATGTTTTGCAATCCAGCCTATAGCCTTCCGCCACAATCTTCGTCCTTGGGGTATCTTCTTCCGGAGATGATGGAGAGCGAGTCGCCTCCTCATACTTCCCCGCCTCATAAGGTGGATGACCCCGAGGTATCGTCCCGGAGGATCTCTCCCGATCCGCAAAGGAGGACGAGGCCAGAAGGTGACTCTTCGGCCGCTCGAGGTCCAGGGTGTTCGGCTCCTAGAGAGACCGAAAACAAAAGCCCCGTACTATCCAACACACAACCGAATACTTTGACGGGTCTTCTGTGGCAAGCGCCTATTTCAGAGGAGCACCGTGATGTCTACTACACAACCTTCTTCTTGTAGACGCTGTTGGGCCTGCAAGTGCACAAGTTTGTAGGACAGTAGCAAATTTCCCTCAAGTGGATGACCTAAGGTTTATCAATCTGTAGGAGGTGTAGGATGAAGATGGTCTCTCTCAAACAACCCTGCAACCAAATAACAAAGAGTCTCTTGTGTCCCCAACACACCCAATACAATGGTAAATTGTATAGGTGCACTAGTTCGGCGAAGTGATGGTGATACAAGTGCAATATGGATGGTAGATAAAGGTATTTGTAAGCTGAAATTATAAAAACAGCAAGGTAGCAAGTGATAAAAGTGAGCGTAAACGGTATTGCAATTGTAGGAAACAAGGCCTAAGGTTCATACTTTCACTAGTGCAAGTTCTCTCAACAATAATAACATAGATAGATCATATAACAATCCCTCAACATGCAACAAAGAGTCACTCCAAAGACACTAATAGCGGAGAACAAACGAAGAGACTATGGTAGGGTACGAAACCACCTCAAAATTATTCTTTCGGATCAATCTAATCAAGAGTTCATACTAGAATAACAACTTAAGACACAAATCAACCAAAACCCTAATGTCACCTAGATACTCCATTGTCACCTCAAGTATCCGTGGGCATGATTATATGATATGCATCACACAATCTCAGATTCATCTATTCAACCAACACAAATTACTTCAAAGAGTGCCCCAAAGTTTCTACCGGAGAGTCAAGAACGTGTGCCAACCCCTATGCATAGGTTCATGGGCAAAACCCGCAAGTTGGTCACCAAAACATACATCAAGTGGCACATGATATCCCATTGTCACCACAGATAATCACGGCAAGACATACATCAAGTGTTCTCATAAAAGACTCAATCCGATAAGATAACTTCAAAGGGAAAACTCAATTCATCACAAGAGAGTAGAGGGGGAGAAACATCATAGGATCCAACTACAATAGCAAAGCTCGGGATACATCAAGATCGTGCCATAGAGGGAACACGAGAGAGAACATGAGAGAGAGATCAAACACATAGCTACTGGTACATACCCTCAGCCGCGAGGGTGAACTACTCCCTCCTCGTCATGGATAGCGTCGGGATGATGAAGATGGCCACCGGTGAAGGATCCCCCTCCGGCAGGGTGCCGGGAAGCGCTTCCGAGAGGTTTTTGGTGGCTACAGAGGCTTGTGGCGGTGGAACTCCCGATCTATCTTGATATTCGATGGTTTTAGGGTACGTAGGCTTATATAGGCGAAAGAAGTCGGTCAGGAGGTGCTCGAGGGGTCCACGAGACAGGGGGCTCCCCCTATCTCCTGGGCTCCTCGAGTATCTTCTGACGTGAACTCCGAGTCTCCAGGATGATATTCTTCCAAAAAATCACGTTCCTGAAGGTTTCATTCTGTTTGGACTTTGTTTGATATTCCTTTTCTTTGAAATACTGAAACAGGCAATAAAACAACAATATGGGCTGGGCCTCCGGTTAATAGGCTAGTCCCAAAAGTAATATTAAAGTGTATAATAAAGCCCATAATCATTCAAAACAGATAATAAAATAGCATGGAACAATCAAAAATTATAGATACGTTGGAGATGTATCACACCGTACCTCAATGGTACGGTGATTAAGAGAATCTCGTCCACGAAAAGCGGACTAAATGAAGCCTTCATGAGCCTGCTGAGAGGCTTTGAGGTACGTAATGCAGCATTTGTTTGTACCATAAACGCAAGGTGTACTGTGTATAGATAGTAGCCCCTGAGACTCTGGTTGCCACCCGAATGGGGCGAACAGAGGATCAAAATAGAGATAATCTCAGGTAATAATTTTGCCAATTTTTATACACAGGCGGTTGCAGCCCCGACAGCTGCCTGGGCTGCCGAATTTGCCGAACTGAAGCGGCAACTTGATGTGGCAGATGAAGACATCACGCTTGTGAATAAGCGTCTTGACGAGGCGCAAGGTATGTTTTCTGGGAGGTCAGTGAGTATAAATGAAAGCATGATGCTAGGATTTATAATATGCTTTAACTGCAGACGGTGCTACCACCGTGGAGACTCTTCGGACTGAGCTTGCGTGTGCCAAGGAACAAGCCAGGATAAACAATGCGGCTGCCACGAAGGCGGCAGGTGAATTAGAAGACGAACAGGTTGCTCATCGCCGAAGTGAGGAGAGAATAGCCAACATGGCTCTTGAGCTAAATGATGCCGCTGGCCAATGTGAATCGAAAGAGAGAACCAAACAAAAATGGCGGACCTGGAGAAGGCCTTACAAGCGGCAAAGGAAACTCGATCTGAGATCAGAGCGGCTCGGGAGGAGCTCCGGCAAGCCGGCGAGATCGCGGCTGGAAGGCCCTTTTTATTGCGAACTAAATTCGGGATCCGAAGTATGCCCCTCTTGATCAAGCGTGGAGTTCTCCGGACGCATACTTGGACTTGCCGAAGAGTGCTGCTGATGCGATGCAATTTTTCCAAGACCAAGAAGATCATGAAGCGGGAAGACTGTTCTTGTCGCAGTTCAGCATGCCAAGGCGTCCGCTGCTGTTGAGCGAGCAGATGGCCAAATGGGCAGAGCTCCACAGGATATCTGGGCTTACCATGAAGGCTGTCGTGGATCGGCTGTGGCCTGGGGAACCAAGTCCGGATAGTTATTTTGGTTTAGTGCAGCGACTTGTTCATGCGGTAACGCATATCGACACTGTCAGGCGGTCGTCGTGCATAGAAGGTGCGCGGATGGCTCTTGCCCGTGTGAAGACATACTGGGCGAAGATGGAGGCCACCCATATTGCGACTGGGGGTCCACCCGAGGGCCGGGACCTGCCCGAGCACTATTTTGACAAAGTATTAGAGGGCACCCGCTTGATAGAGGGTCAGTGCTTGAAGAGTATCATGTTCAAATAGCATGCATGCCGATGGTAAAAAAATGCTTATGATAATAAAGGCTTTATTTATACTTTTGCTCACAAAGTATTTTAGTGCCTCCTGTGCGGCCATTTATGTATACATGTGTATAACCTGAAAGTTTGTAGTCATCGGCTTCAGCCCCCTCGCGTATAACGCGGCGGTGTTCAGAAAAGCACATAATCACACTTTTAATCCAACATCTTGGTCCGTTAAGGAGGTGATAGTGTGGCGAACTAGGCAATTGGACTATAGAGCTTTAACACTTTCACTTAGCCATAGGAGTTTGACAGTGGGGCTACTATATAGCCCCTGGTATGTCCGCGTTTGTCCGAATACAATGCATTTACATACTTGACCGGGAAACCGGTCCTTCGTTAATGCGGAGGAATCACAAAGATTCCATTGAGTCATCGAGTGATTGATCAGCTCTTGCCTTATCATGATAGTCAGTTTTCGGCTTTCTCTACTAAGGTGCTCATCCAGATGAACCAGGGCACAATCGCAGTAGTTCTCCCCGTGCCGCCTTAGCCGATAGAGCAGAACGTAAGGTAGCAAAACATGGGAGCCGGGCAAACCCAACATTTGACCAAAGACATGATTTGGAGCTGATGCATATAAGGCCAAACTCGCGAAGGCAAAAACTCCTGAAGGTATTCGGACTTTACAATATATACTGGGTTGAATACAACCCCTGGTAATGCACCCTTCGTTTCAAGGTACGTGCGGCAATCCGGCATGACGGAAGAGCGCCTGTGGTGAGAGGATATATCCCAAAGAACACACTGGCTGCTACTTTTGTAACGTCTATGAAAGTACGATGAATTATGAGTTCGCGGTAACACTGGTATCCCTCTTGGTCATTTTAAATGCCACAAGGGTATGAAACAACAAGAGATAACAAAAAAGGTTTACACAGGGTCTTAATCTAAAAAGAAACCTTTGAACGGGCCCCTGCTGCACGTCTACGCCTTTATCTCCGTTGTGTCGTATCCTTGAGGGGTATAGTATGGTGGCCATCTGTAAAAAGAAAAAAACTAGGTGAAAGAATCTGGTGTGACTGTAAGTAAACTTGGTTTGTTTGAATGAACCGCTGAATGTAGTTTCCTGAGTCCGAATAGGGTCCAACCGAACTATGGAATTCTTACATGAGGTCAGCCCCCAACGCCATACAAGGGACTTTGAGTGTATATTTATATATACGGGGAGGCAAGTATAGTCTTCTTATGGGCTGTTCTTATGAGGGCAGATCCGCTAATTAAGCTCAGGTTTATCTAGGCAGCCACACCTAGGTGTGCGCTGAACACGTTTAGCCGTGTCCGCGGTCTTGAAGACCGATGAGTTGCTCTGGTTGAAAAGGCCACTTTGTGCTCCGGCTGCTAGAGCCGCTACATATTCTTCTGTACGTAGAGAACGCTCCGTATTTCCGTTGACCGTAATAACGCCGTGTGGTCTGGGCATCTTTAGTTTGAGGTATGCGTAATGCAGGATTGCGTTGAAATGGGCGAAGGCCGTTCTTCCGAGTAGGGCATGATAACCACTTCGGAATGGGGCGATGTCGAAGATTAGCTCTTTGCTTTGAAAGTTATCGGGAGAACCGAATACAATGTCCAGTGTACGCCTGGTATTACTCCTTTAAAGGTAGTGCTGCTTTGGTTGATTCTTGACGGGTCTATCCCCATCTTGCGGACAGTGTCCGGATATATCAGATTGAGACTATTGCTGCCGTCCATAAGGACGCGGGTGAGATGGTATCCATCGATTATTGGGTCGAGCACTAAGGCAGCCGAACCCTCGTGACGAATACTAGTCGGATGATCCCTGCGATCTAATGTGATCGGACAGGCCGACCATGGGTTGAATTTAGGGGCGACGAGCTCTACAACATATACATCTCGGAGTGCGCGCCTGCGCTTCCTCTTTGGGATATGAGTGACATAAATCATGTTCACTGTTTTAACCTCCCGTGGAAATTTTTCGGTCCCCCTGTGTTCGGTTGGCGAGATTCGTCCTCGTCTTCACTTTGCGGTCCCTTCCCCTTGTGTTCGGCGTTGAGCTTGCCGGCCTTGTTGAAGACCCAACATTCTCTGTTGGTGTGGTTAGGTGGCTTATTGGGGGTACCGTGAATCTGGTAGGACATGTCTAGAATTTTATCTAGGCTGGATGGACCTTCTCTGCTGCCTTTAAATGGCTTTTTCCGTTGACCGGGTTTAGAGCCCCTGAATCCGGCGTTTACCACTGTATTGTCTGGGCTATCTTCATTGTTTTGATGTTTATTTTTATTGCGTCGTGGTTTTCCGTTGCCATCCCTGATTTCGGATGTGCCGGGATCACTTGTGCTGCTGCGGGCCAGCCAGCTGTCCTCGCCCGAACAAAAGCGGGTCATTAGAGTAGTTAGGGCTGCCATTGTTCTTGGCTTTTCCTGGCCGAGGTGTCTAGCCAGCCATTCGTCCCGGATGCTATGTTTGAAAGCCGCTAAGGCTTCGGCTTCTGGACAATCGACGATTTGGTTTTCTTGGTGAGATATCTATTCCAAAGCTTGCGGGCTGACTCTCCGGGTTGTTGGGTTATGTGAATTAGATCGTCTGCATCCGAAGGTCGGACATAGGTCCCTTGAAAATTTGCCCTGAAAGCATCCTCGATCTCCTCCCAGCTTTTGATAGAGTTTTTGGGGAGGCTTTTCAGCCAGTGCCGAGCTGGTCCTTTGAGCTTGAGGGGTAAGTATTTGATGGCGTGGAGATCATCTCCATGAGCCATGTGGATGTGAAGAATAAAGTCTTCTATCCAGACTGTAGGGTCTGTCGTTCTGTCGTATGTCTCGATGTTTATGGGTTTAAACCCTGCTGGAAATTCATGATCTAGCACCCCATCGGTGAAGCATAGGGGGTGCACAGCGCCCCTATATTTGGTTATGTCGTGGCATGAGTCCGACGGTTGTAGTGTTTGGTGTTGGTTCCGAACCAGAGAGTGACCGGCATATTTGTTTTGATGGTCATGATCTTGCGTGGGAGCACGTTCTTGAGATCCATAGATGGACCTTGTTATGCCAACCCTTTTGTCCAGGTCTTCACGTAAATTGTGTTGTTGGTTCTGGGTTGCTACCTCCCTTTCTTTGTGGAGCGGGGGTGCGGATTTGTGTGTGTGGTGTTATTAGCTGCTCTGTCTCAACCATGAGGTGGTCGGTCCTGTTGGTCGGCCGTACAGTTATTTGGCGGTATGGGCGCTATAGCCTCATTGTCGAATTCGGGCAGCAGTTTACGTTTGGGATAGCTCTTTGTTTGGCGATTACCGCCGTATTTTTCCTCAGTGTCGAGCACTTCGTTCCATATATCATCGAGCGTATCCTGTGCGTCTTTAAGACGTTGCTTCTACTTCTTCAAGCTCCTTGCAGTGGTGATAAGTCTCTGCTGGAGGCGTTCTCATTCCACTTGTGTATCAGGGATGATGAATGCGTCTTCATCCAGGCTGTCCTCTTCTTCGGAGATAGGTTCATAAGTGGTGTCTTCGGCGTCGCTGTGATCGGACAGCAGCCCTGGACTGTGTTTGCCGTCTCCCTGCTCGTCCTGCTTCATGGCTGGGTCCACAGGGTCTTCATTGTCTTCGGTGTTGTCCAGGGTATTATTTTCTCCTGTGCCGGTATCGCTATTTTTACTATGGCGTGGTTTAGAGCGGCGCCGCTGACGTCTGCGCTTCGGCTACTTTATCGCCAACTGGGTCCTTTTTGTCGTCGCCATTGTTGTCTTTAGGCGTATCCACCATGTATATGTCATATGAGGAGGTGGCTGTCCAGCGCCCTATGGGTGGTGGTTCCCTTTCTTCTCCTGCATTGTCGTCCATACCGTCGATGTCTTCGGAGTCGAAATCAAGCTTGTCGGTTAAGTCGTCGACAGTGGCTATCAAGTGGGTGGTGGGTGGGTAACAAAGTTCTTCGGAGTCCGCTTCCCACTCAAGCCGGACATAGTGCAGCCAAGAATTCCCTTCCATGGAGAGAGATTTCAAAGAGTTTAACACGTCACCAAGGGGCGAGTGTTGGAAGATGTCCGCGGAGGTGAACTCCAAGATCGGTGCCCAATCAGATTCTACGAGCGCGGATGTACGTGATACGGGACCCATATCCGGAGATGAGCCCAAGGGTCCGATGACACATGCCTCGTCAGAGGTTGGATCTGTGTTCGGCTCAAGCGCCATTGAGTATGCGGCTTCTGCGGCGGTGTCTAGCCCCCCGCCATCGGATAGCGCATTCTGCTCTAGATCTAGGGCTAGGACAGTTACAGGCGCTGTCTTCTGAGTACGGCCAGATGACAGATCTAAGTCATGTTTATCGTGGCTGCCGGGTGCGGCTGTCATGGGCTCGAATCCGTCGAAGATCAAGTCTCCGCGGGTGTCGGCAGTATAGTTCATGTTTCCAAACCTGACCTGATGGCCAGGGGCGTAGTTGTCGATCTGCTCCAGACGGCCAAGCGAGTTGGCCCGCAGTCCGAAGCCGCCGAATAAGAAGATCTGTCCGAGGATAAAGGTCTCACCCTGCTCGAGTTGTTGATGATCGAAGGAGCCATCAAGCCTTATGATGACGACACAGTGGAACTCTCAATGAAAGCACCAATGTCGGTGTCAAAACTGGCAGATCACGGGTAGGGGCCCTTGAACTGTGCGTCTAAGGCTAATGGTAACAGGAGGCGAGGGACACGATGTTTACCCAGGTTCGGGCCCTCTCTATGGAGGTAATACCCTACTTCCTGCTTGATTGATCTTGATGATATGAGTATTACAAGAGTTGATCTACCATGAGATCGTAGAGGCTAACCCTGGAAGCTAGCCTATGATTATGATTGTTCTTCTTGTCCTACGGACTAAACCCTCCGGTTTATATAGACACCAGAGGGGGCTAGGCTTACACAGAGTCAGTTACAGAGAAGGAAATCTACATATCCGAATCGCCAAGCTTGCCTTCCACACAAAGGAGAGTCCCACCCAGACACGGGGCGAAGTCTTCTATCTTGTATCTTCATAGTCCAACAGTCCGACTAAAGTATATAGTCCGGTTGTCCGAGGACCCCTTAATCCAGGACTCCCTCAACAACCATCAGGATGAGGGGGCTGGGGGCTTCCAGGAGCCCGTGCTATCGCTTGCATCTTGGGCGGAGCTTAGGCCCCAGCCTCTCAGCACATCTTCAAGCAGTTTGCTCGTGAGGTGAACGCAGCCCTTCCTAGGCTCGGGGCCACGCGTCCGCTCAGGTGGTCCAAGTGCGCCATCACCTTCAGCTCGACAGATCAACTCAAGTGTGCGGTTACTGCTGGCGTTCTCCCGATGCTCTGCTCACTAGTCATCAGCAACGTGCAAGTCACCAGGACCCTCATCAACGGCAGCACAGGGCTTAGCGTCCTGTCCTTTGAGACATTCGACAACCTTCAAGTGCCCTATGATAAACTCCAGCCTACCAAGCCCTTCTCAAGGGTTACCGATGGTTCCACCACCCCGATAGGGAAGGTCCGCCTCCCTGCCACCTTCGGACAACATGACAACTACTGCACCGAGCTCATCGACTTCGACGTCACCCACATCCTCCTGCCGTACAATGCCATCCTCGGGTATCCAGCCCTGGCCAAGGTCATGGCGGTGACCCACCACGGCTACAACGTCCTCAACATGCCAGGGAGCGGCGGGGTCATCACGGTCCCCTGCGAAGAGAGAGATGCAGTATGCTCCCTTGAGCGTGCTTTCCAGGCCGCAGCAATCGAGGACCCGGACAACAGGGGCGAGAACCCTCCTGAGGCCATCCCCAAGAAGAAGAAGCAACCGCTCCATGCAGGGCCTCAGGAGGTTGGGGCCTCGGGTGGAGCCGCGACAGGATCGGCGCCCGTGCTTGGGGCGCCTCCTTCCATTGCATAGGAAGGCGCGCCAGGCGCCCTCCTCGGGCGGGGCTTGAGGGCTCTCTTCTAGAGGGCCTCAGACCTCGCCGACATCACGAGGGAGGCGCTCGGGCACCACTTGGAGGCGTGCTTCGCGGCACGATTCCCTCATGAAGGCACATGGCATGGAAAGCCCAACGTTCAGAAGTTCATCGCCAAGACCACTTAGGAGCTTCAGGAAGCAAGGGCCATACGCGGTGACCGCCTCTCACCTAGAGCGGCTCCCCATCCGGGCGAGGATGGTGGACTGCGCGTCTGCATCAACATCCCAGGACTCAACTGAGCCGCATCTTAGGAGCACTTCTGGCCTTCACACGTGGGACGCTGCGAGGGTACGCCGCCCAACTACGTTCGCATGCCTTTCAGCCTGCCGAACACGGCTGCTACCTACTAGCATCACCTGTAGAGCACCCTGGGGGCTCAGGAGGCCAGGCACCATGCGATCCTAGCAGAGATGGAGATGGTCCTCAAGGAACCACCCGGCCCCCCAGAGCCTCCTGAGGTTCAGGGTCCCGGTGGCTCGTGAGGGTCGGCCCCTTCACCGCGCATCTCCAGCTGCCCCAGCACCGCCTCTACAATGGAACCAGGTGACATAGCCCAAGTTCATTTTAGCTGGGAGCGCTATCGGTGTCAAAACCGGCGGATCTCGGGTAGGGGGTCCCGAACTGTGCGTCTAAGGCTAATGGTAACAGGAGACTGGGGACACGATGTTTACCCAGGTTCGGGCCCTCTCGATGGAGGTAATACCCTACTTCCTGCTTGATTGATCTTGATGATATGAGTATTACAAGAGTTGATCTACCACGAGATCAGAGAGGCTAAACCCTAGAAGCTAGCCTATGGTATGACTGTTGTTCTGTCCTACGGACTAAACCCTCCGGTTTATATAGACACCAGAGAGGGCTAGGGTTACACAAAGTCGGTTACGGAGAAGGAGATCTATATTGGAATCGCCAAGCTTGCCTTCCACGCCAAGAGAGTCCCATCCGGACACGGGACGAAGTCTTCAATCTTGTATCTTGATAGTCCAATAGTCGATTGTCTTCGGCATTGCGAGGCGGGTTCCATCTCCGAATACTCCAAGATAAATTCTAAACACAAGGACTGTGTCCGGCTCTGCAAGACAAATCTCATATACCACCGTAGAGAGAATAATAAACCACGAATCTAATCTGCTGACAACTCCTTGTAGTGTGACATCACGCCATGGTCCGGTCATTATTCAAACCGCTTTTCACAACCAGCTCCCGCACACATTGCGAGGCGGTTTCTTTGGCACGTCTTGTCAAAGCAGAGATCGTGTCCCCTTATCACGGGATCTCCATCAATACGGGTATGGGTAACCCAACCAGCGGCATCAATCGAGGCGCTTGGAAAATAAGTGATTTCAAGAGGCAAGTGGGGAGGCGCACATTCTGCACTGCCTTTATAAAGGGACAAGGACCTCCCGTTTTCACCCACGCCTTCTTCCTCCTTTGCTCATCCATTCTCGCACTCTCGAGCCTCAGCACGCAAGTTCTCACCTTCTCCGTAGGACCACAACTTGTATAGAGTGGGAGGCAAGTGGATGGCCTCCTCTGTCACAGAGGAGGACATTAGCAAGCTTCGGGCGGCCGGATACCTGGCTGAGAGCATCGCGCACAGGCTTCCGGCAGAGGGACAGATCACCCCCACCCCAAAGTCTCAGGAGAGAATAGTATTTCTCCCTCATTTCGTCCGCGGACTAGGATTTCCACTCTACCCGTTTGTCCGCGGGCTCATGTATTACTACGGGCTAGATTTTCACGATCTAGCCCCGAATTTCGTCCTCAACATCTCGGCGTTCATCATCGTGTGCGAGGCCTTCCTCCGTATCAAGCCCCACTTCGGCCTGTGGTTGCAAATCTTCTGCGTGAAGCCGAAGATTGTGAGCGGCCAACAAGCGGAGTGCGGAGGCGCCATGGTGGGCAGAATGCCTAACGTTACATGGCTTGACGGCTCCTTCGTGGAGACCGTGAAAGGGTGGCAATCAGGGTGGTTCTACATCACCGAGCCGCGCGACGTCAACTGGGTGGCGGCCCCCAAATTCAGATCCAGAATCCCCATGCGGCTCACTTCTTGGGAAAAGAAGGGCCTGGCCTGGGGCGAGCCCACGGAGCTGACTGGACTCAAGACCTGCATCAAAAGTATGAGGGACAAGAAGATCAAGCTTGTCAACGTGGTCCAGGTCATGCTCGTTTGCCGGATTCTCCCGTGCCAAAGATGGGCGTTCGATATGTGGTAGTTCGATCCGGCCGAACACCAGATGCTGCTGGAGCTCTTCGACACAACGCACAAAGAAGTCTGGAATGTGTTGTTCAAGACCGGTGAAGTTCCTCCTCCCCTTTCCGAGGACCGTGGACTCAGCACAAAGTGCCTCGCCAATCCAGTAAGTCCTCTGATTATTACAAGACATTCCATTCCCAGTACAATCGTGGGAGGATTTTTAAGTCACCATGCTGACCAAATAGGATTGGGTGGAGACGGCAGAGCAGATTGACTATCCGGCTCCGCTGCCTGAGGATCCGGCAGACGCACTCCTAACGGAGATGCTGGTTCCGGCACCTTACAAGGTGCCGGAGAAAAAGGCCGAAAAGAATGCTACGGGGACCCGGAAGGGTCTTTGGCGCGAGGCTGCACCCGATGCCTTGCCAGAAGAGGACGAGGCGCACTCCTCCCATGAAGGGGAGGAGAGAAAGAGGAAGGCCGCCTCAACCGAGGGGGCCGAAGGGTCCAAGAAGGCGGCCGCGGGTCCCAGAAAAGGTCCCCGGCACAGGGCCGTGATTGACTCGTCATCCGAGGACGACTAGGAGGACTCCCCTGACGGAGGCAGGGGAAAACATGAGGAAATGCCTCCTCCCCGTACTGGGGAGGGGAAGAAAAGGAAGGCTGCCCCATCGGGGGAGGCCGGGATGCCAAAGAAGGGAAAGGCGTCCCTTCCCGATTACTCCACTACCGCCACTTAAAGTGACGAGGAGTGGCTTCCCAGGGGCAAGCCCCGGGCGAGGTTGTAAGTATCCGCATTCTGTAATACTTCTTTGTGCGACTTTGACCTCATGGTTTGTAATGACGTCGAACATGTATATGCAGTCTGGCCGGGTCCAATCTCAGGGTGCCCTCTTCGGAGGAGTCTCTGGACGAGTCGGAGATGAATTCACTCCCGACGGCCACCTCCCCATGACCTGCGGATGACACTGAGGTGTTGTCCCGAAGGATGCTAGAGCAGGAGGCGACGGTTCTGGAAACGCCCCAAGGCGAAATCCCAGATGCCGGGCACATGAGGGGTAAGACCCCCATGGATTATGCTGATTGGAGCCACAACAAGTCTGGCTCCCAGCCGGTTACTACGCCGGAGCCTCCAAAGGTTCCGGATTCCAGTAGGCAGCCCCCTGCGAAGGAGGGCGATCCGGCCATGCCGATGACCTCCGCCCAGCCAGACGCATCAGATAATTTGTTGGAAGTGCTTCGAGGCGCTTCCATTGATGATGAGCACCATACTCTTATGAGTACGGTGATAGAGAAGGTTCGGTCCGCTAAAAGCGGATTGACCGAAGCCTGCACCAGCCTACTAACAGGCTTTGAGGTAAGTAATGAAAAAGTGTGAGGAAATATCACATGATAGACAGTAGCCCCTAATACTCTGTTTGGTGTTCAGAAAGAAAAGCCAAATGGAGGGTCAATTAAAAAACCACAGGAATCTAATAGTACCTATCTATGTTAACAAGCAGGCATTGCTACTGACCGCCGCTGCGTGCACGGATGAGGTTGCTGGACTGACGCACGACCTGGGGCATGCCGAAGAAGAGCTCGGCCTCATGAAGAAGCAGCTCGAAGATAACAAAGGTAAGTGAAACCCCGTCCGTATGTCATATAGAGGAGAAACATTGCTGATGCTAACAGAAAGCGTCATGATTTTTTATAGGGGCCGCGACCGAAGTGGCGGCCCTGAAGAGAGCGCTGTCCGCGGCCGAAGCCAAGGCGGTTACGGAGCGCACCGAGCGCGAGAAGCAAGATGCTCGGGTGGGGGAGGTACAGCAAGAGCTCCAGGAGCTCGGCAAGAAGTTCGAGTCCTTGGAGCATGACTTCAAGACGCAGGAGTCTGAGCTTGCGAAGGCCCTCCAGAACACGATAGATGCCAAAGCCGAAGCCAAAAAGGCCCTCCAGGAAATCCAGGTGGCCAAGAAGATAGCGGAGGGTAAGGCATTCTTTATGCAAAGCAAACATGTGGAGGAGTCATTTCTTTTACTTACACGAATTCGGAGCTCTCCAGGGGCATTCGCAGATCTGCCACGTAGTAGTTCGGATGCCGAGGAGTTCTATCATGCTGAAGAGGGGAGCTCAATGGAGAAGCTATTCTGGTCCCAATACACTGGAACCGAACACCCGATGCCTTTAAGCGACCAACTGAAGCAATTGGTCGAACTCCACAATGCGGCCGAACTGGCCATGAAGGACCTCATAGTCCGGATGTGGCCTAGCGAGCCCCTGCCCGGCAGCTACTTTCGCTTGGTGAAGCGGATGGTGCATGCCTATCCACGGCTAAAAGTTATCAAGCAGTTCGTCTATATTGAGGGTGCACGACGAGCCTTTGCCCGCACGAAGATGCATTGGGCCAAACTGGATGCTGAGAAGCTCGTGAAGGATGGACCCCCGGAGGGTAAGGAGCATCGTTACCCCAAAAAATATTATGATGGCATTATGGAATGCGCTCGTCTTGTGGCAAATGAATGTGCCAAGAACATAATCTTTGAGTGAATGTACTCATGTCGTCTTTGTAATATGAGAACGAGTTTGACTGCGCTATACAACGCTTTGTTTTAATTAAAATATTACCTTCTCTGCGGCCGTTTATCAAAATCTAAAAGTAGGCCAGTCGTCGGCTTCCGCCCCCTTGCAACTTGTACTGGGGTGTTCGTGGAAAACCCAAACACTCTTCATCCAAATTGTAGGTCCTTAAGGAGGTGTTTGGCGCAGCGAACGAGGCGATCGGACTATTCGGCTTTATAACTCTCACTTGGCCATAGAAGTGTCACGCCCAATATGCTACCCTATCCAAAAGGAACTCGAAGGTCCCACCAAGGATAGACCCGCATATTGAAACGCTTTTGCAAGGTGGATATCATTACATCAACATTACATAATAGATGGGGATACATACATAAGGCGTACAATGCCACACGAATACAACATCACAATACATGAGAGCAACATCCGACTACGGATGAAACACAAATAGAAGCTCAAACGACATCCACCCTGCTAGCCCAGGCTGCCGACCTGGAACTTATCCCCTGATCGAAGAAGCAGAAGAAGAACTCAACGCAAAGCAAGCATCGCTCTCGCGTCATGATCATCGCATAACCTGTACCTGCAACTGTTGTTGTAGTAATCTGTGAGCCACGAGGACTCAGCAATCCCATTACCATGGGTATCAAGACTAGCAAAGCTTAAAGGGAAAGGAAGGGGTAAAGTGGTGAGGCTGCAGCAGCGACTAAGCAAGTTTGGTGGCTAACATACGCAAATAAGAGCGAGAAGAGAGCAAAAGGAACGGTAGTGAAGCTAGCAATGATCAAGAAGTGATCCTGAACTCCTACTTACGTCAAACATAACCCAAAAACCGTGTTCGCTTCCCGGACTCCGCCGAGAAGAGACCATCACGGCTACACACGCGGTTGATGCGTTTTGATTTGGATCTGGTGTCAAGTTATCTACAACCGGACATTAACAAATTCCCATCTGCCTATAACCGCAGGCACGGCTTTCAAAAGATTATACGCTGCAGGGGTGTCCCAACTTAGCCCATGATAAGCTCTCGTGATCAACGAAGGATATTCCTTCTCCCAGGAAGACCCGATCAGACTCGGAATCCCGGTTTACAAGACATTTCGGCAATGGTAAAACAAGACCAGCAAAGCCTCCCGCTATGCCGACAAATCTTGATAGGAGCTGCACATATCTCGTTCTCAGGGCACACTGGATGAGCAAGACGTCGGGTTGGCATAGACCCTGGTTGCCCAGGGGGGCCGGACATCGCTCAGTTTGGACCAACACTTAGACAAGCACTGGCCCGGGG